>NC_087513.1:3126988-3426988 GCF_963921805.1 Phalacrocorax carbo | reverse complement strand
TCCAGATGTTGTCTATGGTAGCTGGTAAAGGGGGTAATGTAAATTCAGTTAAGCTCATCGCCTCGGATGAATTAACACACAAGTGTATAAACACACACATAGGCTGGCCAACTGATTTAGGATATCACACCAGCCTCCTCAAAGGGAAGGATGAAATCCCCTCCCAGCCCCTGCTGAGCACTCGGTCTCAGCACCACCGTCCATGCTTTGGGCTCACATGGACAGCCACGTGATGAGAATGAAACCATCACCACTGCAGCTTCCAGTTTGTAGCCGGCTGACCTCCGCTTGCCCTGGAGCATGAACAGAGTGAGGCCAGAGGCCTCTGCAAAAGATGGCAAAGATGCAACCTTCATCTTGCTGGAGCAGGTCAAAGCAATGGGTGAACCAGCGTGGGTGGACCTCCAGGGCACAGACCCTGTGGAGTCCCTGCACACGTATGCTAGCCACCAGTCCAGGCAGGGATCTCTGCTGCTGTGCCCCTTCACTGTAGCTAAATTCGACTTTTCATGGCAACAATCACACCTTCAAACATGAAAAAGCCTGAAGCCATCTCAAGGGCTCAAAAGAAAATAATAATAGTAGGAACTAAGTCTTGGAAGTTCAAATCACAAACGTCAGGAGGTTGGTAGCAGTTTGGATGATGGATTTTGGTGCAGGATATAATTTCTGCAGTGGCTAGACAAACGATCTAGTTCATGGTTGAAAGCTCCTCAAAACTGAAGGATTGGAGATTTTGGGACTCTGGTTTGAATCCATCATAGCTAATATCAAAACCAGCACAGACCTGTGCTCAAACACAAGCTGGTTCTCATAGGAGACCCCAAAGACTGTATAAATAATGAATTTTTACTTTTCTACACCCCATGTCTTTTCTTTCTGAGATTTGACCATCCTTTTAACAAGAAATGATCCTAACTTAGAGAAAAAAAAAGTCACATTTTTATCTTGGGGATAAAAGCAGAGTTGTTATTGGTTTGCTTTCACCCCACTGAGCTTTAGACAGTTGCTGTGGTGCTGACTTGGGAATAAAGTCATCTTAGGCTTCCCACCTAGTCAACAGAAGAAAAGACAGGCACCTTCACAGAGCAGTCTCATGGCTCTGTGTAGAGCTAAAAATCACCTACGAACAATGAATTTTTCCCTCCTCTTCAAAATTATTTAACAACATTGATAGTGTGTTGGCTTTTGATCCTGAGAGTTGCCCTTATCCATTCACTAATAGATGTTTAGCATGTGAGAATCCTATCTTCCGAATTTGAAAATAATAAGCTTTCTGTGAGGTTTTCACGTAAGAGATATCAACTGGAAGTAATTCAGAGAAGTTATTCAGCAATTGCTTGGAACAACAAAAGAGCTTGAAACAGATTTACTGCCAGCTGACAGTCTGCGTGCCACACTGGGACAGCTCCCCACTTCTCCGGGAGAACTCCTGACATGCCAGCTGAGCTGGGCGAGCCTATACCACCGAGATACCTTCAGAGAGGTAAAATAACTACAACAGAGAAAATTAGCCCAGCTGAACCATCAAGGCCAACTATCGCCTCTGAAACCAAAAGCCTGGTTTATTTATTAATGCATTTGTGGGACCTCGTATCTCTGTAGGCTGCAGCCGTTGAAAGGCGACATTCACACAGTGAAGAAGCTCTCAAATCCAGGCAGGGAAGCCAGCAACGCTCCTACAGGGACAAACACACTGCAAGATAATTTATTTCTTCTCCCATCATCTGTCATTGGGATATACATGTATTACCCTTCAGGCTTGCTCCCCACATCAGTCGGCTCTCCAGCTGCCTCAGTGCAAGATTTGGCTAGTTTTACGCCCTGTGAGGGGTATCTTATTCCGGTATCTGATTCCCTGGCAGCTTTGAAGTGTCACAGTGTACTGGCTACAGTAGTTTTGAGCAGGTGCAGCTTCACTATTGCTTTATAAAGATGCATTTTTTTGCCTCTTTGCTCTGTGACTTGGTGCTTCAAATCTGAAGTGTTTGCGGGCTTCTTGCCAGCGTGTTGCTTTCAGACTGGATCGTAGTTTAATGCCCCTTGCTTTCCTGCCTCCTGCCAGCAAGTGCCATTTTTTCTTTTGAAAGCCTCTACTGCAGCAGGTGAAAGAGGGTATAGACTCAGCAAAGGATGCATGGGAACAGGCAGGGGCAAAAAAAGAAAAGGAATGGGGGCCGCTTCCAGTCTCAGCACCTACTTTTTGTGTGAGTCAGAGATCAGAGAAAATAAACCCAACAGAGTGGTTTTGTTATCACAGGGGTAGAGGGTAAGGATGGGGAAGATGAGAGCTGGGAGACCCCCTCCTTCACCTCCTGCAGGGCATCTCCTCAGCAGCCCCTCCTGATCTGGAAAACCCTCCTGGTTTAGAGCAGAAGAAAAAGATTTTGCTGTGGTGGTGTGGCAGAGCAAAGGACCTGTATCCAGAGAAGGAAGGAAGGAAAGGAAAAAAAAAAAAAACATCAAAGAGAGGAGGAGGGAAGAATAAAAGCAGTCCTTTGCTGATCCGCAGCTGAGCTGGGCAAAGCTTATACAAGATAAATAACGCTGACATTACAAAGCTATGGTTAATTCATTTTTCTACTTGTCACCACTTTGGATAATTGGCCTACACAACAAACGTGGGGGAAGGAGGTTCTCTTTTTTGTCTTTTTTTTTTTTTTTCCTTCATGAGAGGTACAACTAGGATTAGACGGTGTGCTACACCACTGATAAAAATAAAGAGAATGATCCAAACCCCTCCAACTTTAATCTGGAGCGGTCACCGGTGAATAGCGCGAGTGCTGGAGGATGAAGAGAGACCTGGTTGTCTCTATGGTAACTAAACCATCACTAGAGCAAGGATTGACCTGGAGCCTTCAAGCAAGTTTGGCTTTGTCCAAGGCACTGCATCGTGTGCACTATTGCCTGTCCGCTCTCCTGATTTCAGGGAGGTTTTCACAGTAGCTTAGAGTTTACTCAGAAATCTCCGGCTTCTGGATTCAAGTGATTAACTTGGAATCCCAGCACTCACTTGTTTGTGTAAAAGAAAGCTCTGAGTCCTCAGGTAGGTGAGGGAAAGCCTGAAAATATGACCTCACATGCTTCAAAATGAAGAGGGACGCTCTTGAAACAGCCACCCATTTTATATGTCACCAAACATAGCAAACACTGGCGCAGGGGTTTCAGAATGCAAGGAGAAACAAAGAAAAGAGGCTGAAAATCAGGCACTGACAACAAGAAAAGTCCAAATTTATAATATTTTTAAAATCTGCTGACTTTTAATGCCTGATTCATGATTTCAGAACCTGAGGCCTGAGGGGTTTCACAGCAGATGACCCCAGGCAGTCACTGGCTTTCAGCGCTGCTTTATTGTTCCATGAAAGGTTTATAGAGGCAACCATCACTTCGTATAGCTTCCCTCCTATCAACCAGAATATTATCTCTAAGTCACCAAAAAAAAAAAACAACTAACTTATTTTCTCTCTGATCATGGCGAAAGAATCTTTTCTTTTAAAGAAATCATCTTCTACCTGTGAGACCACTCTACCAGCAAATGTTATTTGCGAAGTACCAGATTCCCCTCATTTAATAAATACCACAGGTCAGTTAAATGCAAAGTGTATGGGGAAACCCATTTTTTTTCAGAGCATTATGCTGAAAATCTTGTTGGAGGTTAAAGGACACACCATACGTATGAAGTTAGGAATTTGTTATTCACCTCATTAAATCCAAATCCTAATTAGATCCAAAGTTTCCCCCTCCCCCCCAAGGAAAAAAAAAGCATGAGTATTTCTACATTTACATTATTATTAAATATCCACAGCAAAAGAATTACAAAAATGCACAAAAGCAGGTGATCCAGGCAGCCTTCCAGGCTGCTTAAAGTGATCAGATCCATACCAAGTCTTAGCCTTAGCCTCGACCCTGCTTTGCCAGCCAGTGTCTGTTATAAAACGCCCCAGGACAAGGAGATGATGTAGTGATGTTTGGTTTTAAAGGCAATTTCCAGAGGCCAGGGAGTAACCCCTTAGGTGCCCGTGGGCCGTGGGCTCTGCCTGGGAAGCCTTCCTGACAAGCTTCCCTCAGTCTAGGAGGGGTTGCCCTGGCTCCTCAGGAGAGCAAACAACAGAGGGAAAATTATTTCCATTTCAAAACCCTCTAAGGGATGTTCTGGCTTTAAATGAGAGCAGTAGTACGCAATGAGTGCTGTAGGAACCGAGGTATTTTGGGGGGAAGTAGATGCTGCCATACACCAGTTGAGACAACGCTCAGGGTACAACCAACAAGGGTGGATTCGGTGCAAACACCCATTTCTGGAAAGCATTGCTACCCACAGGCAGCAAATGAGGTGTTTTGTCATGAAATTAGTCTCCCCAAATTGGAAGACCACGACCCTTTGCTGGTATAAATCAGTGCACCGACTTCAATGTGTTTTTTTTTTTTTTCCTGATAAATTAGCTAAAGATTTGGCTATACCAGGGAATGCTCTGTTCAGCAGTGTGATCACGGTGCTTGCGCTGCAGCGTGTTTCACGGGTAAGTCAGCCTTTTGCTGCTGGGCTGCATTCACAGGCCTTGGTGGGAGACAGGCAACTGAGGGATGGAGGAGATGGCCAGCGTCAGAAATGGTGAAAAGCAGGGTAAAGTGGAAGGAAAAGACCCCAAATCATGCCCCAGTGCATATCATCTTTTCTCAAGAAAGAGTACCCTAAAACCCATGCCTGGAACACAGCAGTGCAGGGAAAGTGCTCACACACACGTACACGTGTAGTAGCGCTACACAGAGCTTTAACAACATGAGGATAAGAGTGTACCTTCCCAACACGTGAGGCTCTCAATGCACTGCTTTGGAAATAAAACCATTTCCCTCTCTCTTCTCCCATATCTCTATCTTGCCTCCGTAAGCCAGAGACATTTAAGAAACTTTAGAAACATTTCAGGAAGTTTGTAAAGCAATTTATTGGGACTAATATTCTTGTCCTCTATGAAACCAGATGACTGAGTCACCCTGGGCTTAAATGTGCAGAGCACAGAAGGAGCCATAAAAACCTTGAAAAGAACCCCAACTGGCTTCACTATGCATAAAAAGCTGCTATTTTATATCTATCATTTAGGTACTTCCAGGATTAGAAATAAATATGACACGTCCTGATGCGGACCCAGTCCCTTGGATTGGAGAACTTCCACTTTCCCATCTCCTCGTGTCCCTGGATCTAAAGACATTTTTAGGCCCAAGAAAATTTGGAAACCTGCCTGTCCTGAGTGGTGGAAAGGATTAGCATGAGAATTGAAACTGCAGGCTTGGGGGCAGAGAGGGGAAGCACCACCTTTGGCAGATTGATTTTGTTTTACTTTGTACTTGGCCACTGAGGATGCGCAAGAGTTTGGGGTGTCAGAATGAATTCAGAGGGATGGATGAGTAAGAAGGGGTCAGCTGAGCATTCAATGGGCACGAGCAGCCCTGCAATTAAACACCACGTGCTGCTTGAGACGTAGCTTGGTGTTATCACAGGGAAGAGTATCAGGCTTTGGAGTGAAGAAGATGCTGGGTGTACCCTTCACCAGCTCACAACCACTCTTGCGCTACCCCAGCCTTTTCTTTCCTCGCTGCCTGCCATCTCCCCCTCCCCCCCAGTCCCAAATGCCCAATCTCAGACATCCATCCCCCACCCTTTCGCCTTCTGCCCCCCGTCCCCGAAGGATGGATGAGCTTGCCAGAGCAATCTGGCCCTTGCTGGAGAAACTGCTCAAAGCCGGCAGCCGGAGCGAGCACAACAATTGATTGGACACGGGACATTACGGATCTGCAAGCACGGCCGGGGCGAGAAAGTGGCAGCTTTGTGAGGCTGAGCACACGTGAGGATTACGGCATTAACAAAGCTCCCTTAACCGATCAGCCTGCCCCTAGGTAGATGAGGGACTGGGCTGGGTGGGAAGCGAAGGGGATAAAAAATGGCAGCACGAAGACACCCCCACCCCCTTTACAAAAAAAAAAGCAGCACAAATAAGAAGTCCCAGAGCCACAAACTGCCGCCCGGGACTGTAGAGCCACAGCGTAGCTCGTCAGGGCTCTGGGCCAAATTTCCTGCCAGTGTAAATCCGTTTGATGCCAAAAGAGTAACCCAAGGATGAATTGGACCCTGTGGGGAGGGTTTATTGCCTTCAGTTCAGGCAACAGAGTGGAGCTGTGCCAGCTGGGGTGTCAGACTGTGTGACTCAAAAGGACTTAGGCACCTAAACCTATTAGGTACTCCAAAAAAATGTGCCCTGTCTCATTTTAAGGTCAAATCAGTCTCTTTTTTTTTTTTCTGAAGGCAGCTTTGAGGACCTCTGTTTACTATTGTCCTTAATCAAAAAATAACGGTAACAACTTGCAAGTACAAAGGGCCTTTCATGTTTCTGCCGAGGCTTTTATCTCAATGCATTTTAGTAAGTGCTATATCAAAATCACTCCGCCCGCCCCCAAAATTCAGTCGTCTCTGGGCTGCAGAGCAGCAGCTGTTTAACAGTGTGCAGTAAAGCTGAGCAGCAGTTCAGGACAGCGAGTGAAGGAGAGCAGTGCATGCGGCTGAAGCTGACACCCCCCCCCACCCTTCAAATCAGGACGTTACCTCATAGCAGATGGGTTGAGCAAATAGTTTAGCAGCAAGAAGCATGTCCAAGCATTTAGCATCTTGGAAAAATGTTCCTGCGACTACAGGCTGAGGTTGTGCTTTTCTCCTGGGCTTTGAGGGATGCCCCTACTCAGCTGGTCCTGAAGACCCTGGCTGCTGCCCACCACGAGCCTTGCTTATCGGCACAGGCAGCAGCACATCCTTCCCACAGGGCCACGTGCTGTCTGCACACCTCAGGCCTTAGAAAAGATCAGATCCCTGCCCAAACCAGCCCCTCCAAAGCTTTTCCAGGCTGACCATTGCCTAAGCGTTGCAGTCTTTATATCCTGACACCACCATGGAAGGAAAGGAAGCGTTCCCGTTGAAGGAGCAGGAGACTGAGGTCTAGCAAGCCTAAAGGACTTAGGGTTTTGTACAGTTGTCACAGCAGATGAAGTTCAGGGACCAGTTTGTGGGATAATAATGCAGTTGTTTGAGAGAGGTTTTTGAAAACATCCTAAATTTCTGGGAAAGCACAAAGATCTTCCAAGCAAGCAATGGAAGAGGGCACTAAGGGCTGCTCAACAAGACTGCGGTGCTGGAATAGAGGGAGGGCACAGTGAGGTTTGGTGATGGATACCCTGAAAGAGGGAGGGACAGGGGAAGCATAAAGCTAGAGCCATGGACAGAGAGGGGCAACAGCCTGGGGCAGTCATGTAGGAGTAACACAAAGCTGCAGCTTTCACGGACCTTGAAGGGGATGGTGGAGTAATAGAGATACAGAGAATGAAAGCAGGGAAAGCAAGGTCTAGGTGTGCAGATAGACAGGAAAAGCTGCATCTCTGAACCTGCCAGCAGAAGACATCTGCAAAAAAGCTGGCTTGTATCTGCAACCATAGGAGAAGGTCATATCCTGCACTGGGACTCAGTGATGGTCAAGGTGATGCCATTGTCCACATTGACTAAGGAATATCAGGCACAGAAAACTTGAAAGAGAAAGCAGGCACTTTACAGGCTGGTGTTCATTACTTTGCATTACAGATTCCAACCGGGGATGTCTTTAGAGAGACTTCCCACGGCCAACAAATGAAGCAACTGGAAAAGAGGTAACCTGCTACGGTGAGCCGCCTCCTGTCCGTGCTTTGGAGAAAACCTTTTCGTTCCTAAAAAGGGAGCAAGCATGTGGAGCCCCGTTAGAAAATATAAAGGGGCCAATTCCCTCATATTAAGCCTGTTATTAGGCTCAGAATCAAATTAAACCACAGGGCTTTTCACTAGCAAAGTGCTATTTTAAGGCTTATTAGACTATATTAGGATTGGCATAAATTTCCACTGACATAATATAGGCCCTTAATTGGATTTAAGAGCGAGGAGGCTGCATTAAACTAAAATCAGTCCTCACTGGGGGAAATTGGGTATTCTCCTCACAACTCCTCTGCTTTCCCTTGGCGTGAATCCCAAGCAGCCGAGCAGGCTGGGTAACCCATTCAAATCCAGATGTAATTGCTTATAGCCTCCTATATCAATCTGATAAGCAAGCTGGCTGCCAAAACATAACACACTCGCTGCTGCTTGTTAGCCAAAGCCTTACTGCCACGGCCAGAGCTCTGGTTCACTTGCAGCTCGGGCAAAAATGGCATTTTCTTGGACACAAGCTGCCTGCTAGACTTCGTATGAAGTATTTGCCCGTGAAAGGTTACAAAAACAAAATCTCAAAGCCAAGACCTTGGCTTAACCTGCAAAGAGCTGAGAACATCAGAGCCACAGGCAATAATGAAAACATAACCCCGCTGCTCCTCCCATGCTGGAAATGTGAGTCAGGAGGCACTCCTACAACCTGGTTTTTTTCACACATCCCCTGATTAGACACAGGAGGCTCTCAGGAGCTTGGAGGTCAGGGGGTCTCTCAGCTCTCTCCGTGGCATGGCCATGTACAATCCCTCCTTTTCTGACAAACTGAGACCAGCCCTGAGATATGCACAGACAAGGTCTTGCACTCATGTCATGAGATGCAGTGAAACACGGTGGGTTTTATGCTCATCAGTCGCCAAGCCACTCTCCACTGAAGAATCACAGCTATTACAAGAACTGGTAATTTTTCTTTTCTGTGTGTGTGTTTTTCCAATACTGCCCACCCCGTGTGAGATACAGAAGCTTGAGGAGGAGAAAATAAAACCCACTTAATTATTGAGCGGGACACACTGCAGCTCGGGTTTAATAAAGGCAGAGATTGAGTGATGATTCATCCTGCACCTTAAGAGATGTCCCTTATTTGGCATCTAATGGGCCATGACTGGTTTCCAGTAATAAGGCTCTACCAAAAGGCATCTGAGCTCTTCTGAAGCTCCCGAGACACAGAGAAACCTTCCACCCTGCAAAAGACTGCTTTGTATATTGGTACTTCATGTTACGAGCTTGTCCACACCCTGTAATATCTTGAGACAACTTTGTCATACAAAGACAGCCCTTTTCTTTACACCACCAACCACTTCACATCTGGCAGTGTCAGGGATTAGGGTCTCATAACCTAACTCCTGTAAGTGGGAAACAGTTGAAGTCAAAGTTGAGTCAAGCTCACGGTTTTCCTAGAAGAAGCTTCAAGGTTCATTCTTCTTCCAAGGTCACAGAGCTCCTAGGTAAGCTCCAGAGTCTTTCTCTCCCAGACCACAGCTTCTTAAGTTTTGGGGGATGCTACGCAAACCTTCCCTTCTCAACTTGCCCAGTCCTGTATTCACCTGACACACGTCATCATATTTAGGAGAATGATAAGAAAAGGAAGGAGTTTGGTGCTAATCTTAGAAGAAATTCCTAAGGATGCTCCCAAGTGGGGTTTAATATTTTTGAAAAGTAGTTTTTAACAGAAATTTTGGTACGGCACTTGCCACATACATACATGCACGTGTTCATGCAAGGAGGGGGTGTGTGTGTGTGGAAAGGAGAGATCTGATACGTCACAGCTCTGCAGCTGCATCCCATTAACACAAATATTTAGCTCCCCAAGATGGTGATATTTTTCATCCAATGAAACAAACTTTATTCCTTTCCTGATAGTTTTGGGATTACTTCAAGATGTATCTAGGAAGCTCAGACAGGCCAAATGGGGTTGATGGATTCAGGGTGGTTACATACCCCAGCAATGCTCCGTGGCTTCCAAGCAGCCGCAAACCTTTTGCTGTTGCTCTGCTGCCACGTCCCTTGCAAGTGACCTCGATGGGCACAGTGTATCCGCCCAGTTGATGCTCACTCAGCCCGATTTGAAGCATATGGGACCTACCTGCCATGCAGAGATGACTCAGTGGCCAGCGAGACCGACATTAGAGTAGTTGGAGCTGGACAAAACGCTTTGATTATACTGAGATCTCCACCTTTGTGCTTGGTTTTAAATATATCCATTAAAAAAGCCCAGATGACTTCATTGTGCAGCCGCCGAGGGAGCATAGCCAGGGGAAAGAAAAACAAAGCTGGGAACCCAAAGAGCTGCTGAATGTCAGGAGTAAAGATGGCTTTGCTGGCTGAGAGTCACAACTGTGAACTGAGACCTAAAGGCCTCTCTGAGGAAACCTCCCATATTCATTTACCTTGCCTGCAACCAACAAAGCAATCTTTGTAATAAAGATATCATGGAAACCGTGACCTTGCTTTGGGGAGTTATTTCTCAGTGGTTGTAGGAATCTCTTTTTCCTTCAATTTGGACTGAGAAAAGCCTGTTTGGGTGGTTTAGGAATTTTCGGTGACAAGTGCAGCTCTGCAGATAAGCCACAGACAGGCCAACGAATGGACCTGAAATGCTTTAAAGCAGTTTCTGCAATAAGCGCACTCTGACACGGGCCCTTTTAGAATCACACCATCGTGAAAGGGCTGCTCTGCCTCTGGTCTCCACCCTGGATGGTCCCACACCCATTCAACCCAGCGAGAACAGGTGATCAATATAGGAAGAGCGAGCTCAAAACTTGAAGCAAGCAGGAGCTGGCTCCTCAGGGCATTCCTATTTTAAAAGCTCCACATGATTCTGCACTTTCTGGCTCCAGATGGGACCCAAAAACCGACGGATCAGGGAAAATGCTGTCCTCATGATATTTCTGAAGTAGCCGAAGTCAGGGAAATTCTAGACAGAAGATGGATTTTCCAGCTGTAGAGAAACTAGGTCAAACATTTGAACTTTTGGATGCTTAGCTGCACTAAGCTTCCTCCAGTGCTCCGCTGTTGTGTACAGCTAGTTGTTGCCAGCTGTGCCAGGACTGGTCCAATCCTGCCAGAAAGCTAAACCAAGAGGAAGGAGGTGATTTTCCAGTCCCGCTGCATTAACAGACAGCTTTACAGATGCCTTCCAAATACGTTTCTCTCCTCTTCTGCCCTTGGATAACGATGTCAAGACCTTTATCAAAACTATTTTGCAGCAGCTGACTTTTGCCTTAGCAAGAAAATATAGGCTGAATATTGAGATGCATTTCTGTTAGTCCGTGGGCAAGTCTCTCCTGGGACGTAGTAGAAGTCCCATCGCTTGAGGCATTTAGTGTTAAGACTGGCCAAAGCTCCTGGGAGTCTCTATGGGGAGACAATCTCGCCCCCGCCTCTGGAGAACGGAACAGACCTAATAAGCCTTCTCTGTGTCTGATTTCTCTGATCCTCTGATTAAAGTATGTTCATATCATTTGCATTTGAATTTGCTTTTATCCACCCCCCGATGCCAAAACGTGTAGGCAGGCAACTCAGGAGATGATGTGTTTATGTAACTGTAAACTAGGTTTACAGCAGTTTAATTAATAATATTAATAATGTCACCTAAGCTTAATGATACCAATTATAACACAGTAAATATTTCTTATTGGATTACAAGTTGTAATATTGAAAGATGAACTTTCATGCTCGGTCAAACTTTCTGAACATTATTTAAAAAGAGAGATAAGACAGTTTGCTTTTCACATGTGGATAGCTCTTTTAATCTCAAAAAGGGATAATTATTGCATATAAATATTTGCAGATGGGAAACACTGTCCCATTTGATGTATCAGCACCTCTCCTCTCCCCGCTTTTCCTTCTGTGCACTGAGACTGTAGGGGGGTTACCCAATTGCACCAAGTGAAAACCACCTTTTTGATGCCCAAAATGGGTGATCATGAGCTGCTGTGATGCAGAGAGGAAGAGAAAGGGCCAGCCATCTGCAAGAGAGGAAGGCCAAGGCTACAATAATCTGCTTATGATGTGATGCATCCTTTGAGGAACTGCAGATGCAGAGGAGACAGAGTTAGGAAAGACCCTTTGGGTCATCTGGGACAGGTCTTTCATAAGACTTCCACTTTGGCCCCCAGGCATCTTTTGAAGGTGGCAGATGGAAACAGTTAAGACAACTGAGAGATGTTTAAAATCCTGTCACTAATACAGCCTCATCTCTCCCCTACCATGTAGGATTATTCTTCGCAATGTCTTGTCTCTCAGGATTGCACAGGTCCTGCTTGGTATTTCCTGAACCTGGTGAATTTGTCACACTTCTCATTCCCATGCCTAGTTGACCAACACACTCTGGATTTCCTTCATTTGGGTAGTCACGACGATCAGAATTAAAATCTCTGGTATCCCAGAGATTTTCTTATTCTACAAGATTATATAATAGAAGCAGATTTGCTGCATCCTGACTATGTTTCCTCAATCCTCTCTCCCTAAACTTGCATTTACTAGGACTGCCTACAAAAGAAAAGACAACATCAGCTTCCAGCATGGAGAACCTCTTCAGACTTGCTCCAGAAGCAGTCCAGAATATCAAGCTGATATTCTCTTTGGTCCTTTTCCCATCCCCAGGAGCTTTCACGTCTGCTCTTCTTGACTCAATCAACACTTCACATGGTACCCAGTTAAGCAACAGGAGCAGACTTTATTTCCACTTGTTGTACGGAAACAGGGAGTATTTCAACAGTAGCTCAATGAAACTGTCCCCCAGGAGAGGTGAGGAGGGAAAGGGATTCATAGGTGAGGTCTATTGCCAATGTATTTATTAGAGCACTGGGGAACCAACAGCTTATGGGCCTAGCTGGAAACCATGTCTTCAGGCTCCTGTTTAAGATGAGGATTGCATATCACGCTCAGGAAGTGCCATTGATCACAGAGAAATCTGAGGTTACTGCTGTGCAAAAGATGACAGTTTTTAGAGGTCTAAAGTATGGGGATCCCAGCCTTAAAACCATGCCTATGAAAGCCAACAGGTCCTACAAAGAAACCTCCCGGGTCTGACTTCTCATGGCAATGCCTCCACTACACACCTGACATTTTTTGCTCTCTGACTACTGGATTTCTGATCGTGCCCGCACAAAGGCATGCAACGAGAGAAGAACAAGAGGAGCAAACGGGTCTGTGGAGGAGAAGGAAGGGGTAAGGAAGATGAGGGAGTAAATATGTCTCTATCCACAGCCTCGCCACATAATTTACAAGAAGGGGCAACTCGTCATAAATAACCCAAAGCTCCTGGGAACAGTGACCTAATCAAGATGTATAATTGCACGCCTTATCTAAATGAAAGCATCATTTCAGAAATGATAATGTGCATCACCGTGGATTCAATTGCTATAGAGTTCAGCACTGAAGGGTAATTATAATGTTTAACAAATATATTCCCTTTGGGGGCCTGCAGTTAAAGATATCATGTCCCGGTTTCCCCTCATGATGCATGTCTGCTGCCAAATTATGATGGTTCCCTCTCCGTTATGCAATTTCTCATTGATTTTCAAAAATGGTTTTCTCTTGTCCTCTCCATATTGGTTTTTATCATAGAATCATAGAGTCATAGAATCACTGAGGTTGGAAAAGGCCTTTAAGATCATCAAGTCCGACTGTTAACCCAGCATTGCCAAGTCCACCACTGAACCATGTCCCTCAGCACCACAACTACATGTCTTTTAAATACCCCCAGGGCTGGTGACTCCCCCACCTCTCTGGGCAGCCTGTGCCAATCCCTGACCCCTCTGGCAGGGAAGGCATTTTCCCTCATCTCCAACCTAAACCTCCCCTGACGCAGCTTGAGGCCGTTCCCTCTCGTCCCATCACTGGTGACCTGGGAGCAGAGACCGACCCCCCCCTCACTCCAGCCCCTCTCAGGCAGCTGCAGAGAGCGAGAAGGGCTCCCCTCAGCCCCCCTTCTCCAGGCTAAACCCCCCCAGCCCCCTCAGCCGCCCCCCAGCACACTTGTGCTCCAGACCCTGCCCCAGCCCCGCTGCCCTTCTCTGGACACGCTCCAGCCCCTCAAAATTTTTCTTTCAGTGAGGGGCTCAAACCAGAACCCAGGACTCAAGGTGCGCTGCAGAGATCTGACAAACTTGGGTTAAAGACTGTGACCAAACTCCCACCACATCATGAGGGAGGATATTCTCTCCTCTAACAGACCCTGCTGCCTGGATATTTGATATGATTCTTCAAAATCCTTTTTGTTAATTTTCTCCCCTTCCTTCTACTCATATCCATCTGGGTAATGCCTGTCCCTTACAGGACAAAACACGTGTCAGATAGCTCCAGGTTGTTACCATGCATAATCGATGCGCTACACTCAGCACAAGGGAAGGTCTAACACAAACAGGTACGTGTCCTATATTTATGCAGAAGAGGGGCATAAAATAAGCAGAAGTACAAAACAGCTTCAGAAAAGGGGTACTAAACGGAGCAGTAGCTTTTAGCCCGGAGAAGAGACAGCTGATGAGATGTCTATAAAATCACAGATCAGAGAAGGGGGAGAGCAAACAGCTGTTCCCTTCCCAGCACGCAGGAGCGAGCGATCGGGCAGCAGCATTAACAGGCAGCAGGTTGAAGACAAAAGAAGGGAAGTACTTTTTCACGCAGTATCTAATTAAATTAGAGAACTGGTCAGGGCAGCATGTCAGGCAGGCCAAAAAAAAAATATGAATGAAGTAAAAAAAAATTTAAAAATCAGATGGTTTGAAGGAGGATGGGTCCATTAGGGCTATTAAACACTCTTCAGGCTATAACCTTCACCTCGGGAAGTCCCTACACCGCTATCTGCTGGAAGATCGGAGGATATTCAGGACAGGGATTACTCAGCACGTGCTGTTCTCCATGTTCAGCCCCAGCTCCAGCCAGCACGCTGCTCCAGGGACCACGGCACCTGGCACAGTTTAGGCACATCAGCCGCTCAACAGCAACGTGTTTTGGCCTCTTCAGAACAAGGTGCAATTGCCGAGAAAGGTGCAGAGCGATAGCACAAGGCACTCGGGGAGCGCGCTGAGGCCGCCCAAGTTTGCTCTGGGTCTCACTCAGAGGCGTAAGCAAGACCGGTTGCTCCATGGAGATGTCTCAGAAAACACCCTGCAAACGGGCTGCCCCACTGAGCCCCCGCTCTGCCCTGGATGCAGCAGCCAAGCATGAAAGCAACCCCAGAAAGTGTGTGCTATTGCAGCGGTGCCCTGGTTATGCCATGCTGAGAGTGGGCTTGTCCTGGCGTGGTTGAGGTCAGGTCACTGCTACTGTAGGGAGTGACGAGCTCGTGGAAAATAAATGTGGGTGGGTGGTTTTTTTTTCATTTAATTTTTTATTTTTATTTTTAATTTTTTTTTTTTTGCCATGCATGATGGATGAATTCAGCAAGAAAGACAATCTAGTTTAAAGACAGATCTGTCAGCTGCAAAATAGCTGATCCTGCTTTGGGTTATTAGCTGGGAAAACAAAATTGAGCCGGCACTGTATTTTGAGAATCTTTTTTAAACCCACATTAATAAAAAAATAGAGACAGAAAAACAGAGAGAAAGAGAGTGAGAAGGGAACTTGGTTAGATGAATAATTTTTGTGTCATCTCCAACACCCTGATTAAAGCTGTGGTGCCTAAATCAAAGATACCAACAGCAACCTTAAAAGAAGACTGAAAACAATTTTGTGTGCTGCCATTTTTCCCTCTGCCTGTGTTTCATTATATATAAAGTTTTATTTTGTCCTCTTTTGATCTTTGAAAGTAAAGAAGCAAGAGGGAGGTAGGAAAAAAAAGCCACACACACAAAAAATTGACACCAATCTTGTTTGCTTCCTTCTCCTTGCCTGCATCGATAACTCAATTGGATCAGAAGTGAAGCGCCAGCAGAAATGAACTGAGCACAGCCACCAAATGAAAACCAAATGCTGGATTGCAAAAGCAATATTTCCAATAACATGAAATTACTGGGCTGACCTTCCTCCCTTCCCCCAACACATCGCAGCCAGGCTGTTGCGGGGACCGGTGCAAACTTTATCTGCTTACAGAGGGTACAGGGATACTCTGCCTCTAAGCAGCCCTGAAGCTGCATTTATTGGCGAGAGAACAGCATCTGCTGTGGGAGACCGAAGCAATTTATGCAGAATATAAAGCTTCGATCACAGACTGTCTGGTGTTTATGGAAGGAGTATGGCTGCACGAGTCCACTTGCATTCCCAGCTCTGCTACCACATGTGTTGGACAAGTCACAGCACCTTTCTCCACATACTTGCAAAAGAAGGGACTGTGACACCCACTTTCCTTTATTAAACCCTCAGAAACCAGCGTGGGAGCTGCATAGTGGTGGGAATTCTGAAAGTGTTTAGCCCTAACTCTAAAAAATCAAACAGGGGAAGACTTCTGCTTTCAAAAACCCTCGCTTTGCTCCTCATAGTACCTAGTGTTGGGTGGCACGGTAGGTCCTCATGAGAGATTGGCCTCTCAAAACAAAGCTGCCCAACCAATAACACATTAACTCATTGCAACTCATCTGCCATTTGAGTAGGGCTCCCTGCCCTAGTAGCGAGACTGTGCTGGGACAAGAGTCATTGGTGAGGCACAGAGGAGGATGAGGGTGATCCTCCACCCCAACCCCATGCTCCCACGGCTGCTGGCATCTCTCCCCTCTCCTGCTTCCAGAGCTCCCCTCCTAAGATATGTTGTAGCTATCCTGTGTCTCCCACCCATCCAGCAGTCCTAATTCTAGAGACACATGGCCCATAAGTACATCCACCTCTTGTCTAAACTTTGAATGACAAATTGAACATTAAAATCCAAAGGGACAACCTTCTTACACACCCAAGTACCTGCCTCTCCATGGGGCATGTGAACATGCTCTGCAGGCTAATGCCTTCATGAGCCTGGGTTCCCTCTTTCAGGAAGACGAGCAACCATAAATGTAGAACTAAACCCCACGGTAGCGGAATAAAAGCCTGTATTTCCCCGAACATGCACATCTTCCGTCGCTGACCACTGCACCAGCAGGCCACAGAGTGAACAAAGAGTGGCCCAGTGCAGAAGACTATTCACAGCCTGTCATACCACCTGCCCAGGCCTGTGTCCTCCAGTGACACAACCTTGTCATGACCCATCAATGCCCTGCAGCAGAATCGCAGGCTTCTGACATGGTTTTTTTCACACGATCCAAGATCTGAAATAGCAGCCACCACTTCCACGTACAAGGCGAGGGGGTGTCCTTGCAGCTTTACTTGGAGTGACCCAGCCCATGGATTATCCCACCCAAAGCCTACCCCAAAGTGCTCACAGCAGACCCACAGCTTGCACATGGCAATAGTGCGTGTTATTGGGGACCATGTATTTGTCAGGCTTGGAACTGAAAGGGCTGGAGTGATTAAAATTTGGATTAAGATGCAGCAATTCTTCCCTCCTAGACGGCGCTGGGTTCACGTAACGCCTGGGCAATTCTTCTGCGTGTGGGTTGTGAATAGTTTGAATGTGCGTGTGTGGAGGGAAGGACGTCAGTGGGAGGAATTCATTAGCATTTTGGTTGTTACATATTTACACTCCAAAACGAGCACGTAGAGAGAAGACACATCAGGGAGCCCTGCTTTGCAAAAAGCCCTCTGACATTCACAGCTGTTCAGTGTGCTGGTGGCCAAAACCAGCCAAAATCCCATTGCTTAGGACGTACCAGGCCAAATCATGAGAAATTCTTCACCTACAGTGAAGTCTATGAGCCTTTCTGCAGCTCATCACCCATATGCTGCTGCCACCCCAGGTGTTTTTCCCACTGCTTGAAGTACCCTTTTGCTGCAGTTTCATCCTCTGGCTTCTCATCCCACCCAAAGGGGGCACAGTGAGTAGATGACTCCCTTCATCCATGCAGCTCCTGCTGATGTGCACAGGGATGGTCTGCTGTCTCAACCCTGGACATCTCTGAGCAACCCAGGTTCTTCCAACCTATCCTCAGGTGGTCGCATTTTGAAGAAGACCCAGCGAAGCTTCACAGGGAAAGGAATGCAAAGAAGAAAACACACCAGAACACAGCACCCATCTCTAACACCAAGAGTCCGCCACCATCCATTTGTGTTTTCTTAGGGACAGAAGGGCCATGGGATAGCAGCCCAGGAGACTGGGGCATGGCAGGTGTGCTCAGAGTAGCACACCTACAGCAGACCCACTAAAAGCATGGTGATATATTCTCCCCACCTTTTCACCTCTGGTCTGTTATAAAGTCCATCAGAAAGGAAAAGGAAATGACCTTACAACCAGGTAAGTTCCTATGGACCATGCAAGGAGCACTGCGGTCTCTACTGGAGCTCTAGCATAGGAAGAGGCAACTGCCTCATTCCTTTCAGTTGTATGTTTGTTTTTCTGACCACTGCTGCTCCTTTCAACTCTCATCTTTCCCTCAGGCAAAAATCAGTTACACAGGCTGTTTTATGCTTTCCACTAAGTCTCCTCTTTGATTACAATTCGCAGCAAACCACCAGGGTGCGAGAAACATAATTAAATACCTTGCTTACTCTGTAAACAGGCAATCCCCAGAGAAGGCAACCCATGACTCCCCAGACGGGCTACCCAGAAAAAGTCTCCCCAACTTCAAGGTGAGACTAGCGAAGCCCTAACAGTTGCATTTCTTCCCCTGAGACATTATCTCAACAGGCCATGCAAAAAGCCAGTAGTGGAGTAACCCAGAGAAGGCCAAAAGAAATTAAGTGATAAGTGACTCGGACTGATAGAAAGTAATAACTCTGCAAAGTAGATATCCAATGCACCTCCCTGAATGCATTGCTCTGAACATGAAGCTCATCAAAGGCATTTAGTTTTCATATAATTTCTTCAGAATGCCAGATCTAGTGTATAATCTGTCCATGGCAAAGGCCTGGGAATGGTCTAAGAAGCAGCATAGATGTATCTGAGTAATGCTACAAAAACCTTCCTTGCTAGAAGAAATAAAGAATAATATTTATTCGCAAATCCTCTTGCAACCTTCACCTGTCTGGAATACTAACTGGGAATGCCAGGGGTTTCCCTGCCTCTGTCTCCAGAGAGTCTTTGCACAGCTCCTCACTCACATGCGGCTCTCAGGAGTATAATTAAAGCAGCAGTCTCGGGGCAGAGTGACGCATGGATCAGAGCGCCTATGAGAAGTGCTGGGGGGATCTCCTCTGGGGAAGGGTGAGGAGGGTCTCCAAAGACTGAGGTGATCAAGTACATGGTTTTCAGTGAAATTGGGTGACTTCTGTAATTATTTGAGTGAAGGAGATAAGGGTGGGGGGCGGGAAATAAAAGACAGAAAACCCCTCAGGCTTCAGGAAGGAAGTTCACCAGGGAGGTTTGTATCAGGCTGTTGGGAAGATGAATTACGGAGGCTTTTCACCTCCACCTGCAAATTTTGACAGGGTCAGTGCCAGACTGGATTTGTCCCCCTTTCTGGTACGTTCCACCACACTATCTGTTAAAGAAAATCTGCTGGAGTCCAATGAGAGCAACATTTGAGTAGAGCCAAGGCTGTCGGAGGTCCCTTGACGTCCCAACAACTTCCTGCAAGAAATGTTGCCTCAAGATGTGCGCAGGCAGTTTGGCTAGTGCAGACGAGGACACTGAGCTGTGAAAATGAAGGTCTGACTCTATGGAGATATGGAAGAGTGGGAATCTAAAGCTCTCACCAGGAAGAGTACAACCCCTTCAGCTTGAACAGACTTGCACAATGAGGCTTGCTCAGCCTTCCAACAAGGTACCTGTTGTGCTTTCAGAGCCAACCAGCCGAGGGGCACGGCAAGCCTGGTTGACCCTAAGGCCAGGTGCCCACTGGCTCCTTCAAAACTTGCAAAAATCTTACAGAGCAACATCTTCAAAGATATGAAAATGTGAAAGGACAAGGAATTCAGCCACAACACACAAGATGAGCTGTTCTTCTTGACGTACAAGCCCACTTTGCTCTCTCACATGACATCTTCTTCCCTCTTGGAAGGTGGATTGCATGACCCGCATCAGATGGCTGGGATGTCGATGGGAACCTTTGATGTCATTGTGCTAACTTAAAAAGTGTATGGGGCCTTCATTAAACAATAAAATATTTTTGAAGATTTTGTTATCAGTTGCGTTGCCTTTTTCGTCGTTGCATTAAATAACTAGACACCCATATGGAATTGGGGGAGGGGGAAGCCACAGTAGCATAAAGGAAAAGAGACCAGGGAAATGTGAAACTTTCATGTGAGATAAGAACCTCATAACACTGTTATGATATCCCTCTGCAGTCAGGCGGTCTCCTGGTTTTAATAAAATCTCATTTTCCTTAAATTTTCCCATGTGGCCAACGTATTATATGTGGAGTTTAATGTAGCAGGATATGATCTAAACTTAGACTCAGGTGGTCTGAGCCCTCTGGAACAAGCGGGGTGGATTGTCAAGCCCTGGATGGGAGAATATAAATAGCAATAGAAAATGCTTCCTTTTTTTTTTTTTTTCCCTTTTTTTCTTTTTCCAAGACCTGAAAAGACCTGACTATATTCAATTAATTAATGATCCAGGCAGCCAGCCCAAATCAGAGGGACATGCATGTAGCCATGAAGGGGCAGGGGGTGAAGGGAAGAATACAATCAACACTCACTTTTCTTTGTTGGAAGTAAAGAAATTAAAAAAAAAATATATATATTTCAAGATTTTGCACATGGTTGATTTGTGTGCTTTAGTTGTTGTGGTTTTTTTAATTATTTTTTATATTGCAAAGGTATCTGTTTTTGTAAACCACTCCAGCGCTATTCCCTGCAGAACTCCTTAAGGTTTTCATTAGAATAGGGATATCCCGTTCATTAGGATCACTGGTCCTGATGAATTCATTTTTGTTGTCACGTACAATTCCATAAATGGACTTCACTCATAGTTCCAAGGGTGATCCTCTGTCATACAGCATCAGTCAGCAGATCTTTAAGAAAGAAATATTCTTGAAATGGAATGTATTTCAGTATAGAGAAACATTCTCTGCAATGGCTTCGCTAGAGAGCATTCAGGCTTTGGGGGCTTTTGTTTGCTTGTGTTTTAATTAAAGAGCTACACCATTAAATTGCATCTTCCTAAGAGCAGCTCACCATTTCCAGAGCTGATGCAGTGCCAAAGCAAATTCTTTACTCTGGTTGTAAAGTTTAGTCCAGCCAAATTCTTATTTTATTTGCAGCATTTCCTGCCCTGTGCTATTCCTCCACGCATTTCCAGAAGGCAGAGCCAGGTTGTTGCTGCAGAAGAGAGAACATAGGGGGCAGCTAAACAAGACATAATGGATCTGTGGTGCCCTGCTGAGCATCGATTTAGCAGTTTCTGCCTGTGGCTGCAGGCTTCCAAATATAGGATCTCACAGTGAGAGATGACCAGGATTAACTGGCAGGACTTCCTGGATCTGTATTGACCGGTCATCCCTGTCAATGTCAAAACAGCCCCCTTCACTGCTTACAGACCAGGACAGATCGCTACATGCAAAAGGTGCCCACCCGGAGCCCAGACTGTGTCCCGGGGGAGGTTAGCGTGCAATCATTTGGATCAGGCTGAGGAATATGGGCACGAAGGTAATACCTGAGCGGGCTGGTTTAGGCTGGAAAGGAAGGCAAGAAATCCAGCTGTGCCCCATCTACTCTGACAAAGCTGAAGGAACTTCAACCCTCCCACAGAGTTAGCAAGACCCTGTCCTGAGTGTGAACGTGGTGAGGTTGAGGCAGAGAAGGGTTAAGTGTCAGGCTCTTTGGCAGAGGACTCAGAAGTTCTTGCTTTCCTGCTTCCAGTGTTACTTTGCAATAAGGTCTGGAGGCTTATGAAGGGAGCAGGTCTCCACTGGAAATAGAAGGTACATTTTCCCTGGTGCCTCCTTCAGTAGCAAGGCCAACTTGAAAGCTTCCTGCCTCCAGTCATTCGCTCCCGAGCCTCCCTCCTGCCCTTGAGGAAACCACCACCTCCGTCACCGTGCAGCTCCATTCAACTGCAAGAAGAGGAACCCAGCTGGTGCAGGAAACCACTGCATCAAACATTTCTTCAGTAGTTTCCAAAAGCAGAACCACCGCCTTAATAAGCAACTGTGGCTGCCATATGTATCTCAGTGTTTTGGAGATACCAAGTGGGCAAAGGAGCAAAGAAGGAAGGACTATCTCATGTCACAGGTAGGGGACAACGGTCTCAAGAGTGAAAGCCCGAAGCACTCATCCTGCTCCTTGCAGAGCTGCCATAATTATTGCAAAACAGAAACCCTCTGGTTTGAGCTAGTTTACACCCACATCGTGCTTCTGTAAATGGTCCTGGTCAGCGACAGATAGGACCTTTTGGGACATATCAAAAGCTATGGATATTTTACATCAGAGCTGTGAACTGCGCCTTGATCTCCTAAATTACAGCCCAAAGCATTAACCAGGGGCTCATCCTCTTATATTAAAACAGTGGAAACATTGCCTCCCTAAGGACTTGTCTTCTGGAAAAACTCACTTTAAATTCACACTCTGTTATACTCTGGAAGAACTTTCATGTGTCAACAGCTAAGCAAAATGATTAAAGATAACTCTTTTCTATTCCCCTGATTTAAAAAAAAAATCTTATCAGAAAAAGACAACTTTAAAATCCTTTTTTCCATTTCCTAGATCAATAGACACAATGGGGTATCCCAAGCCCACAGCATCACCCATCAACCTGCTGAAACAACTCATTCAGACTTTGCTCTGGTTTCAAAATATGTCTGGAAGGAAGAAAGTCTTTTTGAATGAGAACCTTTCAAGCCGTGTCAAGTGAACACAGGCTTTGTAACTGAAGGGGCGTTGAGCAAGATGCAGCTCATCAAGACTCAGAATTGCATTGGTTAGATCTGAGGCCCGGGAGGCAGTTGCCTTCCAGATACAATGCTCCAAGGGTTTCGATCAATCTCAGATAATGCTGAACCCCAAGAGGGGAAATTAGTAAAAACTGGTCAACTGATCCCCCAGTCTAGCAGCAGTGTAAGAGCTAATCTCCCTTAATCTAATTCAATGGACTCTACTTAACATCCCCTGCCCTTTCATTCTTCATACAGGAATAGCAGAGGATGAAATCAACTCCTTTCCGCTCTCTGATTCTGCAGCAGGTTGTACAGACCTTACATTGCCCCCCATCCTCTCCCACCCACAAAGCGAAGGGCTACCCCAGGACACTATCCTTCCACTGCTATCTAAGATTTCTCCCCAAAGCCTAACGTTGCTCACCTGGTGAATAGGAGCGTCACTTCTCGTACCCCTGCTATTGCACCCCATGCTTTGAAGTTTCCAGGAGCTAATTATATCACTTGATTTGAGCAGGAAGAGTGGAATACAGCCTAGAGCAGTGTTTGCTTATGGAGTAACTCGCCCTGCCTGCGTGCTTGCTCTTCATCAAACATGAATGTCAACAAAACCTCACTTTCCTCTTTCATGAATTTTGAAAGAGCTCTTTCTAGTTTCTGTTTTTTCTTTCTTCATTTCTTCCTCCTCTTCCTCTGGGATTCTCAGAAGGGAAATGGTAGAGTTTTATTCTTTTATTCAGAGGTCACCACGTAAGGCCTGTGAGTTTGATGGTCTACAGCCTTCCTCGTTGTTATTTGACCCCATATAAAATTATTATAAAAGCCTTCCATGTGAGACCAATCGTATAGCAACCCACCATGACAGAATATGAGCAGAGTCTGCATACAGACCTCAAAGGCAGCAAAGAAAAGGAGATATACCAGTTCCTGGGAAGAAGAAAAGGGCACATTGCACTTCCAGAGACCTGGAACACACAGCTCATGTTAAACCTGTGGATGAGGACATCAACAGGACAAGGCACCCTCAGAACCACACTCTAATGAGCCATGTATGATGAGAAAGTTGCAAAAAATCTGGCTATGAAATTGCAATATTTGCATCTGAATTTACCCTATCTGCAGTGCTGGAGTGACTTTCTGCACTGTGCTCTGCAGGGACAGTAAGACAAGGCTGGCTGATTTCAGCTACTTGCAGGGTTTTATTCTGGTAGATCTGATCTGTACTATTGTGAGGGTTTTCCAGACCTGCAGAGGAACATTTTAATTCCAAATAAGAAAAAAAAGAGAGTGGGGAAGGCTTGGGAGACTTTATAAAATCATGAGTTTTCTTTAAATCACGCCAAAGTAGGTTTTACCTTAAAACTATCTGACAGCATTGAGGTAATATTTTTACTGCACACAGAGCCCTCATTAGAAGAACTTTAACACTTAAGAATTAGGCTCTTGTTTATTATTGTTTCTTAATGTTTCTTTACTAAAACAAATCTCTTGCTTATTCTTCATTTATAACCCCCTTTAATGACAAGTATCAGTGGAGTGGCTCCCCCTACACACACTCTTCTCCCATTACCCCTTTGTTTCTATTGCCCTTTCTCTGTTTATTGATTACAGCAAGAGGCAATCTATTTTTTCTTTTTCTTTCCTTTTTTTTTTTTAAATGGATATGTATCACCAAACCTTACAGCCACGAAGAACAGGCAGTTTGAAACTGGCCTGAGCTCCACATGCTGAGTGGGCCAGCAAGGATTTAATTCGCAGGCTCCTAGAATCAATACTAGCCTTTGACTTGTCCTTATTTTATCCTTGTTGATAGTTGATGTCTGTTGTCAAAACTCCTGGAAGGCGTCTGCTGTGATTTGCTATACTGGCGATGGAGACCTTAATGAGCAGAGTCGTTCTTATATTTGAGATCACCTTCAAAATCCATTATCTAGTCTCACTAGAGAGATCTTGGAAATCTTCCACACGGAGAAGCAGCCAAACACCTCCTGTTACACTGTTTTCTCTTTTACCGTTGGACTTATCCTTCCTCAAACTGGCCACTTTGCAGCCCACAGCTCTCACGACCTGTCTTAACAGCCATGGGCTTGCTCCCCACCACACCAGCAGCTGTGCACATGGTCTGGGGACACCCAGCCTCCCGAATCCCTCAGGTTCCCAAGACAAGCTGGTTGGCTACAGCCACCGTCGTGTTTCCCATTTGCTTAGTAGTTTTTACGGGAATGTTTCAAAGAGCCTCCCAAGCTGACAAGGAGCCATCATCCTCATTTCTCTACCCAGGAGAGGAATCAAAGGGAAAGATTCGCCCCAGGAAACATCCCCCAGTGAGTCACACAAGCCACAAAACCCCATTCCCAGCTCCTGGTTGAGCAGCCACATCATGTTCCACATGAGCTCATGTGAAGCAAGAGGACATACAGCCTGCCTTTAAAGAGCTCACGAAACCCATTCCCAACTCTTCCTCTATTTGGACTGAACAGCTCAACCTCTGATAAAAGCCGAAGATGAGACTGGATCTTTATCACCTTATATTGGCCTCTAGCTCTGAGAATACTGAGAAACCACATCCTTTTTGGCAGTCGTTGCCCTGTTTCAGCTGAGCCACAAAAACTGTCACACCAGCACCGTCCACGAGCTGGCCTGCTTTGTTGAATGGGTGCGTTTCGTGTAATTTACCTTCTGCTTAATCATTCTCATGCACATGTTAATTGTTCTCCTACATGAGTAGGATACTAATCGGAGCTCAGATAACCTCTCTATCCTACTTTACATGCTGGTTCACGCTTTCCCTTATTTTAACTGGAGCCGTTTTTAATTCCAGTTAGGAAATTGATTATTCACACTTTTATTTGCCTTCTTTAAGAAGAAAGCACAAGGAGCGCGAGAGGAATTGTAAATGCCTAGGTTAAGAACAGAAATGGAAATCTTGCATGTCAATGTGTGTGTATGCGTCGTGTGCACGAACGGGCAGGCAGGAAAGTGTCCTCATCATGCTCCCGATCAATACTTGGTATGTTTTTTCCAGCAAAGGTGCTGAGGCCAGGTCACTGGGGCACAGGGGATATAAGTCTTCTTCGGCTGGCAGAAGGGCTGAATGCAGACTGCAGGCAATCAGAGAAAAAAGTCTCAGTCCAGCACTAAAGCCTTGACAATCTCAGGGTCTGCCTCGTTTCTGCCTTGTGCCTGACACACACAATGCAAAGCTTGTGCATGTCTCAGGGGCTCTGAAATTTAGGATAGCAGCCCAGCTTGGGACCATGGAGCCAGAAGGGGAAATGGAAGTGAAGCTCAGCACCAGGTGGGTCAATGGAAATGGTCCCCTGGCCTCGGGTCACCAGCCGGAAAGTGTGAGGCTGGTTTGTTCTCAGTTCTTGCTGGGAGTTTTCTCATGAGCAAGTGGCCATTAAAGTAGGTATGCTGGTCCCAAAGCCCTCAGTGACCCCATCAGCCCTCTTAGCTAGGCTAGCAACACTAAACGCAGACTCTGCTGAGCATTTCTTTATCTGGGGCGGTCACTCGGCTCCCTCAACAGGCAACAGACAATTTCTGGGCACCATCCACTTAAGCTCTTTAAGATGCTGACACTGGGTTGAGGTGTTTTGCTGCTCAGAAATTCCCATTTCTCTCCACAGACTGCAAAGGTGTGGGATGACTGATCCCTCTGGAGACATCACAAGGCTTTTAGAGACCATCTAGGCTTCATGGGAGCTCTCCCAGGGCATTGCAATTTTTACAAGTGGGTTACAGAAAGAAGAGGGAGGCAAAGGGATCTGCTGAAAAATCACACAGCGAGAACAGATTTCAGCTATGGCAAACTGAAAGGTGCTAAGAACATGGTAAGGAGGCAACTGTCCAGAGAACCCCACCCTGACCCCGCCAAACGTTTCTCTGTTTGTTACCCAGGCATGTTACTAAGGTGGTTCATTTAAAGCTGCCATTTTAGATAGCCTGAGTTTCCATGCCCCTGTGCAGGCTAAGGTCTCCTGATGAGCAGTGTCCCTCATGATACGCCACAGTGGGTGGTAGGAAATACTGCATCGTCATTCTCTGGCACATGGACACAGGGTTTATTGGGGGTTGTTGTTTCTGAAGGAAAGGAGGACGCGCAACGAAACCGCAGCAATCACAACCCTCAGCTGGTTTCTTTTCTTTTTCAGTGTTCTTTTTTCCTTTCTTTTTTACTTTTGATAGAAATATCAAAAACCTCTGCGTAGTCCACATTCTTTTGAAAATAAAACCCATTCATTAAAAAAAGCTGGCTTTGTGCTAAAAACAATAACACTAACGAATGAAGCTATTTTGGACAGATAATGCTTGACTGGCTCTTATCAAATCTTTGAGGAAGGACCCAGAGTCTGATTCGGTGTTCGCATACATGGACATTCTTAGCTTAGAATCATAGAATGGATTAGGTTGAAAGGGACCTTTAGAGCTTTCTTTTTCGCACTTTATTCCACTGAGGACAAAGGAAGTAGCCAGGCTGGTTACATGATGTGGCCAAACTTCTTAAATTTGGGTTAAGAACACACACAAAAAATTAACTGTTTTTTCCTTTGACCTGCTTAAGACTCAGAAATAGACAGGCAGCTATAGGAGTTAGAAGCCAGCATAATGTATTAGCCCAGTATCCAGGTTTTTAATCTCTGGCCAGTCATGCTTCGATGAAGTAACAACAGCAGCAGAGGCCAGATGCGTTCGAGATAGGCTGTGTGCCCCCATGCATAGTGCAGTGAACCAACTCACCGAGCCTGGCAGAGGCAGGTAGCATCTTTATTTCAATCTGGTTTCTACTTTTCCAGTCGAACGCATCAGGAAGCTCCATTATCAGCCGTAAAAGGTTTGGTGCCGCTGAACTGGAACTGTGTTTCTAATATGATCAACCATTAGGAACCAGGCTTTGCTTATGATTTCTCAGGCACCTTCAGGTCTCTATTAGGCAAGAACAGACAACAACTGGCAAAACTTATGGAAGCTGTGGGGGGTTCGTCTGCTGGCAACAGAGCTCCTGCTGTGCCGGCACAGCCAGGCAGGAGCAGTCCTTCCCTGAGTATTAATTATTAAGTATTAATAACAGTACATTTTAAGCTCCAGTTCTAGTAACTTGGTCTTTCAAGCAAACTAGATGGAGACCCAGCTAAATGCTCTTCCCTCAAGCCTCTCAGCAAGCAGGAGTGCCAGGGCCATTACTCGCCTCTCCTGTCCTTCCGCTCCCGTCCCCGGGGCATGCACTGCCAAAGCCCAGTGGGATGCAGTTGCTTGGATATGGGCTACAAACTCAGAATGACTAAGAATCCGATCTGTTTTCTCCAAATGGCTGCAGTTTGGAACCAACAAACCCCAAGTCTGTTCTCCTCCGTTCCCCAGACTGCAAGCTGGCAGGCATGGAGCTACGCTGATGAAAGTGGAGACAGCAGGATTGGGTCCATAACAAACATCTGCCCTAAAATCGCCCTCAGAGTAACAGGTATTTTAGATGCTCTCTGCATGCAATGACCTGCTCTAAAGAACATCTGCTCTGGTGAACATCAGTTATGAGTTTGCCTCCTGGAATCCTCTGTGAATAATAATGCAACCAGGGCTGAGTGAAACCTCATTAAATTTGGCAAGCCTGAGGACTTCTCTTTGCTCAGGACCCAGGCACGAGAGGAAAAGAGAAGTAATAGAAGGCAATGCCCAAAACCAAGACCAGGTGAAGAGTTAATCAGGAATAGGAGCCTCAGGGGCACAGCCCTATTGCAAGGCACATGGATTCAAACGCTGGGGGTTTGATGAAGCACTAGAGAAAAATATAAAGACGGGTTGGGGTCCCCAGAGACGGGTGGAGGGAAAGATTTTAGGCAAAGTGCTAACTAGAAAAAGGAACCACAAGCAAGTTTACTCCCGTTGTTTGATCACCAGATATATTCAGGGAACAGAACTTTATGCATCCTTTATATGAGAGTGGGATTTCGTCAAAGGGATAATAACTGCATCATCAATTTCTCCTTCGAAATGAAACCCAAACATTGCCTGAATGCAAAAGCCAACAACAGTAGCAATAACATTGCTGGAAAGAACTCTGTAATTGCAATGCCATAAACCATAATCTTTGTTTTAGAAATAACACCTGCTCTCCAAGTGACTTACTCTCGGCGGTACCACCTCTAGCAACTCCCTGCAAACAGTGTCAGCCGGCTTAGGAGCTCATATAAAACACTCAAGCACACCCGCTTCGTGAGAACATATTAACTAAATGGAGCTGCAGGCTTCATTCCCCTTTGCTAGAAGACGATTTCTGCCTCCAGCTCCACTCCTCATAATTTATTTTCCCTTTTTAAGTGCTGATATGCACTCTCTTACAAAAAAATAAATGCCTTTCTGATTACGCTGGCAGAGGGAAGGCTGCAGAGCTGCCTGCTGCTCTGCAAGACAAACTTTAGTTCACTTTTCTCCAATGCAGATTTCTCTTTTTTTTCTCCTTTGGGTGTTTTCATTTTTGGTTGGGTAGTTTTTGTGTTTGTTTGGGTTGTTTTTTTTTTTTTGAAAGTGCAGACATACTTATTATCCTCTCCATCAGGAAACCTCACAGCTGCCAGAGTGAGAGAAAAGTAATTACCCAAAGAGCATCAGGGACCTGTTTAAAGCAAGAGGCAAGGGGGTTTGTGCAGCTCACTGGGGAGAGGATGAGGATGGAGCAAGCGACCCGTATGAAGGGGGCCAGATGGATTTTGTGCCACTCCTGGGTTCAGGGCAAAGTGAACTGAGGGTTTGTGAAAGGTATTGGCTCAACGGTCTGGGCTGCAAAGGGAAAGCTGCCCTACCTGCTCGCCATTCATCTGAGTCCAGAATTGAAATGTAATTGCCTTTTTTATCAGGAACATGATAAATCAAGAGCCTCTGTGTGAGTTTGCAACGTAAAGGGGCACAACCCCCTTCAGTGCCCGGTGACTTTCTGTTCCCCTTCCCTTCTTGCCAGAGCTGCCCATGGGAACCACCATCCTCTCCCCATCCAGAAGCCAAGCCCTTCACCAAGAAGAGTTGGGTGTAAGGGCTGAATTTCTGTCTCGCTGTTTTCCTCTGTGGGGTCTGCCAGCAAATTTCTTGTCAACCACGAGGCTTAAAATTGTGTGTTAGAAACCCACCCTGTGGGTACCATTGGGGGAAATTTGAGACCTTAATAGGACCCACATGGCCACTATGAAAGAGAAAGTGAAAGGCACTGGGAGAGGAGGTAGCGATAGGTGGATGCTGGCCTTCACAGGAGGACTCTGGGATGGAAATAAAACTCACACGGTGTTCCTGCAAGGGAATTACTCTGCATATGGCCTGGAGCCTCCCAAAGTATAAGGAGTTTCCCACTGACTTCAAAGGGCTGTAGGAAAAGTCCACAAAGAGTTTTTCACTTCCCTGTGCTGACAGACAACTGAAAATCACAGGAAGTGAAGCAAATCTTTTCTCCTCCTTTTGTGACATGCAGGGGTTCCCCAGATGGGCCATTCCTACACTATATGATTTAGTCCTTAGGAGAGGCACCAGGATAATGGGTTTGAAAGGAAACTTGCAGTTTATCCACAGAGCACCTAAAGCAAAGTAGAGGTGAGTCTGAAGCCACTAACAGGCTTAAGGTTTAGGGTAAGTCTGGACCCCTTCCCTCCCCTGATTCATTCTATGCTTGCTTTTGGGTAGCATCAGCAATTCAGGAGGACAGAGTCAAACTCAACAGCCAAAACTGAGATGTAAAACAGATGCAGGAAGTCTTTCCCCTCCTGAGGGTGGAATAACAGCTTTGGCAAACCTCACATTCACGCACACCCCGGCACCATCCACTAATGTTAGATACTGACGTGAGCAGTGTTGGGTCCTATGAATCACAGAATCATAGAATAAAATCATAGAGTCATTCAGGTTGGAAAACACAGATCAGATCATTGAGACTAACTATTAAACAACACTACCAAGCCCACCACTAAACCATGTCCTATGGAACAAAAACATCCAACTGTCTGGTCCAAGGGCAGAAGGTTTCCTGCCCTGACGTAAAGGATCAAGTCCAACGGTACAGCTTGGTACCCTTGCAACCGTGGGGTTACACCACCAACCCCCAAAGCCTTAATTCCAGCTTTCTCTTCCTCCTCCCGCAGAGTTCATAAGACTGATGTGGCCTTTATTTGACTCCAGACCCAGTGCTCTTTTCCCAGCTCTATCTGTGGGATTTTTGTTCCTCCCAACAAAGGGAGACGCTCTGTTCCCCAGCCAGGGAGCTCCCTTACCATCTGAGTCCTGATGAAAGGAGCGACACTTGAAACCAACCCGGATGGCTCGTGCCCTGTTTCTAATTAGCACATCATCTGCTTGCTTCTAAAAACAGCCGCCTGCATGTGTGCCTGGAAGGAGAGTCGCTTGCAACAGCACCTCGCTCTCCAAGCGGTCTGGATCCAGGCCGGCGGGGCCACCTGGCCATGCACCAGGGGATGTGCCGCAATTTTATAGCGAGCAGGGAGGTTGGTACCCCAACCCCGCCCAAGCAGAGGAATTCACACCACGGGGCCTTCAGCAAATCAAGGCAGGGTGTTTTCCCCAAGGGTAACCTGAAGGGGAAGCGGCTGAGCTGGCAGTCTCCTTGTCCCCTCAACCCTGGGAGCTCTTCATACATCAAGCCCCCTTGAGTTTCTCTCCACGCTTCAAGCCTCACGCTGGGACGCCCAGACTGCGTCTGGATACTCCAAATTAACATCTAAACCACTTGTAACAGAGGGCCCGGGCACACAAATAAGCAAGCTTAAACGGGGTTTTATTCTGTGATTTCTAGCTGGAGGTAACTGTTAGGTGCAGGTTGGGTCCTCTTTTTGATTCATTTCTTGTCTGTGTACAGTGATGCACTGAAACTTTCTCATTTTTTTCCTTTTTTTCTTTTTTCTTTTTTCCCTTTTTTCTCTTTTGCTTTTTTCCTTTGTTTCTTTTTTTCCCTTTTCTTTTTTTTTTTTTTTAATTCATTAGGCAGCACAGCAGGAGTTTAGCCACCGAGAAACTTTCTCCAATGCAAAAATCATGTGCAGGCTCGGGGAAAAGATACGTGTGGGAGAGAGGTAATTACAGCTCTCCGTATCTGTCTTTAGTCCTGAAATTAATCCATTGAGAGCACTGAATTAACTTAAGACCAGAGAGATCTGAGGATTGTTTCTGGCAGTTTGTCCCAGTGATGCTGGACCTGGCGTTGAGTCTTTGGACAACAGCCAATGCTGATTGCAAGCCAAGGACAGGACTGCAGACATGGCAGGTCCTGCGGGAATAGACGGCCAGTCTGTGTGATGGATGCACACAAGAAATTAAGGAAGATTTACTGTTCTAAGCACCTTTGCAGATTGTAAGGAAGCCAACAGTCAGGGATGCTGCGTGTTAAAGGCCTGTCCTTAAATCTCTTGTATTGAAAGAGAAAAGGGCAATCAGGAAAACACCAGGAGGGAGGGAAGAGTCAGGTCCAGGTCAGCAAGGAAGCATGTAGGACCAAAAAGGGATGGTATTTCCTCCAGCCTGGCTCCTATTTCAGAGGCCAGCCTAACCCCACCTCTCCTGAGCTGCAGTTCTGCAACAGCAGTGAAGTGAGATATATTTTTTTTTCCCACACTGCAACAGCCACTGTGCACAGCGAAATCTCTGTGGCTCTGGCTGGAGCGAAGCAGGAAGAGGACCCCAGACTGGAAAAGAAACAAAGACTCAAAAAAAAGGGCAGAGGCTGGATGGTGAAATTCAGGATTCAGAGCATGTTGCCTCTCCAAAGCTTGGGATCTCTCCTACACTGAGGAATTAGGGATGGGAAGCAAAAACCTGTACCTGTATTACATCTTTAGGTATAGTCTTAATTTAATGATCGAGTCAACCCTAGACTTCAGGGCTGTCGGATAAATATTAGATCTGCTCCAGCCTGGATGCAGCTTCTACAGACAAAAAGGGCAGGCTTGGAGCTTAGGCAAGGCTCTACATTTTGTTTATCACTTCTCCAAAGTTCATGCAAATCTAAATCAGAGTTCAGCTCACAACAGAAGACATATAGTCGTGATCCATTATTGGTCCCGGCTTCATACCTCCCACTCAGCAGCATTTGGGTTTGTTTGGTCTATCCCTTTTTAAATGTCCCTCTTCTTCCATCAATGTGAGATGCTCTGCATACCCGTAGAGGTTGGCTGGGCAGGCTCAAGGCATACTAGTCAGCTCTGCCAGCTTGCCCGCGTGGCACGACTGTGGCACTCTCCAAAGGTATCGGGGTTTTGCAAGCTGTGGGATTTCCTTTCTGAGCACAGCTCGTCAAGGACCAAGATGTGATTTTTCTGAAGCTTGGCCCAAACAACCTCTAGCTTGCTGCAAACCCCTGGAGGTATTCAGCGAAATGTGGTCCAGATGGCACAGGAAGACACAAGACATCAACAAGTCACATCAAGGCTAAGACAGTGATGCCTTTACAGAGGCTGCCCAAGCCCAGACGATGACAAGTAAAATCAGAGCTGCATTGAAAAGCAAACTGAGCTTTCCCTCCCCACAACACTGCCTCTGCTTCATGAGGCTCTTTCTAAACCGATCCATTATCTTGCTTTTCCTTTCCCAGTTTCTTTGCAGCTCCATCTCATCCAGAAGTTGAGCCATGCGAGCACGAGAAAGACTTTTCAGATGTGAGGTCTGACTCAGTGGGAGCCCCAGAAATCTCAGAAGCAAGCTGGGCACATTCGGTTCATCAGCAAATATCCCAAAGGCTTGTGTGTCACCAGAAAAGAGCTGAGTCTTGAACACTTAATGAACCTCTGAGATTTGCCCATCATGGCTTAAAACCACATCACAGCTCCCCTCCCTAAAACTGTGTTAAAAATCTCTCCCTTATAAATGAAATATTCCATTCTCCCTGTTTACAATTCATTTGGCAGTGCCAGCCTGGGAGGATTCAGTCCATGCAAAAGGATCTCATGGCCCTTTTCAAACATTCATGAGCCCCCTTGAGAACAAGGGATACAGCAAACAGACTCTCTTATATCTCCAGAGAATTAATGCAGAGTAAACTACGCTAACTGACCTTCTCCACATACCAAGGGACCATGGCAGCATCTAGCACACAAGCTTCACCTCCCATCGCCTGATATAGATGCTAAACAGCTCCGTCTCCATGTGACAGTACAGTAGGCACTGATTGAAAACCCCCTGGCATGAAATGCCCTCACATCGCCTCCGAGCACCACTGACATCCCTCCGTCTGCCTCATGCTGGAAAGAATCTGCTGTATCACTTTGCAGCTATTAGTCATCAGGAGAACTGGGAGTCACCTTCGAAATGCCTCCCTCCAAGCATCCCCGTCCCCTGTCCTGAATGTAAACACAGTCCATAGCTAGAGCGTGGTTTCCACAACTCTATCCACTGGGCTATTTATATCCCTGGTCATCTCTGCATAAATAAAATCAGTAACCTTGCAGCAGCAACTGTGCCTACGATTATTGATCTGAAAGCTCTGCATGTGAGCTCTCAGCGGCAAAAACAGGGAAATACCGTCAAGTGTTCGCATCTGTGCCCCGCGAGATCCGCACCTCGGTTCTGCCTTCTCTAACAAGGGTGATCGCTCACCGCCCGGGGATTGCGAACCGAGGGATTTGGAAGGGCTTATGCATGGAAGGGAGATTAACACGGGCCCGAGCCGTCTGGCTGGAAAGCGTGGGAGGAATGATAGTGGTATTCGCATCAAGGAACCGTTCAGTCCAGAGAGGGAAGTTGCTGCCTTTCTTCCCGACTTCTACATGCACCTGCTTCAGATTTAGTATTTTGGGGTCTTCTTTTTTCTTTTTTTTTTTTTTTTTTTAATTCCCAGCTGGACCGCAAGTGGATGATGGTTTCCATGGAGGGGGCAGGCCTGCAGACTGCTGGAAGGAGGGTGGTGATGGTCCCTCAGCTCAGAGGGATTACCTGTTCCCTAAGCCAGGTGAATAGAGGATGCTGTATTGTTGGGGCCTCACAGATCTAGATTAGCAGCCCCCCTTGTGACAGGCTCCCATGTGACCTTGAACATGTTGCTTAGAGGTTCATCTCAGAGCCGATTAGGGGATTTAAAATAATTTTCCTTCAAACTAGCAGGAGGTGTTTGCTTAGGGGTTCTTTTTTCCGTTTCTCTGAAATCTGTTAGGTGGCTTGGAATATCTCAGCCATAATCTCCCTGGGTTGCAGACACAACCATCCAGCAGATGCAACTGCTGTGCACGCAGCAATAATTAATGAACTCCAAGCTCTTTGACTGAGTGCATGGTCCCCATCTTATAAATTCTCTGTCTGACCACATCAACTGACCTTTCAGAGGCCAGTCTCGTGGTGAAAATGAACACGAACTGTGGTAACTGAAAAAAAAACCCTCTGTAGGAGTGCTGCGTCCTACAAAAAACCCCAACCTTTTGTGATAGTATCCGAAGACAAATAGAAATGAGGTGTGAACTGCTAAGCAGCATGTCCCTTCACATGCATTCACACCAGTCATCCCCCTTTGCAGGACCTGGCGATGTCAGATGACCTAGAATTGGACAAGACCAGGCCTCCTGGGTCCTCCCATGGGGCCAGAGCTAAACGATCTGTAAGATCTCTTCTGGGCTCCTCCAAAGGGAGCAATATGAGTGCAGGGAAGAACAGAAGCCATGCAATCAGATGGCCAAGAGCTATATTTAATTCTTGCCTCTTAATATTCATGTCTCTTCTGTGCCCAAATTAAACCACAGGATCTTGCGATACTTGGGTGTGAATCCATATCTGGTACAGAGATAAAGTAAAACAGAACTCTATGAGATCTCATGCGATAAAATTCTGTCTTATTCCTGATCACTCCAGCTGTGACATTTTTGCCCTCTAGCTACAGGGACTGGGTGATCATACACTTTATTTCAGCACTGTAAGAACTGAGTTTAGAGCTCCTGTTGCATTGTGGATGCTTGTTTTGCTCTCATGTTAGAGGAATGCTCCAGACAGAAGAATCATCAATGATCTTGAAGAAAAAGCATCCCACCTTACGTGAACCTTACTGGTGACCTCCCCAGAGAATGCTATGTTCTCAGGTTCAGATATTATTAATATCCTCCACCAGCAAAGGAAAATACAGCAGCTGATCTTGTGAGACTGACTACAGAAGAAAAGCTCCCAGCTATGGCTTCAGTGTCAAGGAAACAGGGAGAGGGAAATGGTATTAGTCCAAAGCACCTCAGGGTTTTGGTGGAGGTGGATGGATTTCATCCTGTTTCTCCTAAGTTCTGCAAATTCAAGAATATAAAAAGACCCTGACCGAGATGAGCGAAGCAGGCTCTCAGAGACAGTATTTAACACTGGGATGCCTCCGATGCAAGTGTTTTGGATTCCAAGGTAGTTTGGAAACTGCAGTTTGTTTTCAAAGACCACTAGAAAAACAAGGAGAAGAAGAGGAACAATGAGATACATCTGCACTGTGCGGTGAAGCAGGTCTGAGAACACCGTGAAGCAAGGCAAGCCATGCAGGGTGCATACTGCCACGCTGCCCTGGTGTCTGTAACTCAAGGGGGCACAGATGCACCAGGAACTTCACAACCCCTTGGGAAGCCCTTCTAGAGGTGGTCATGAGCCACCTGCACTGTGGCACGCTGAGACCATATGGAGGCATTTGCTTCATCCAGCCACAGGAGAGACCGAGCTTGGGCCCATGTGAAAGCGTTAAGTGTGCGCTGCTCTGACGAACATTGCTTAGACTGATACTCCTACATAACCTGCATTTTCAGTGGGGATGGAGGGCAACGTTGGGCTTAAGGATGGGCTGATAATATAGACAGTCCCCCCGCCAGAGACAGAGAAAGATGGAATAACCATCTTGAAAAAATAGAAGAACCAACCACCAATGCCTTGACAGCACCCAGGATTTCCTTTATGCTGAATCCAGCACACCATCCCCATCATCTTCTATAAGACCTCACTAGCGCTCCTAAATTTGGCAGCTGTCATCTACGGGAGTTACGTGATCTGGAGCTAATGCAATTAGCTGTGACTTTGAAGGCACACAGCAGCTTCTCATCATTCCCATAAGAGCCTTAGACAACTTGGGGACAGCAGCCAAGCTCAAAATGACTGCCAGGAGTGTCATGTGCTGTTCCAGAGCTGAGATAGTGTCTGCAACAGGAACAGAGCCTTGAACAGATTGGGGAAAGGATATGGGAGGGAGGATAGAATCATAGAATAGACAAGAATGAATGAAGACAAAGGGGGATCAACATCAGAGAAGGGATGGCCATGAGTTACAGGGTCAGAGTGCAAAGAGAAGTGAAGGAAAGGTGAAGGATGGTGGGGTTGGGAGAAGGTGGGACACAGTATATGGGGGAGGGAAGGACAAGAAAAAAACAATCAAGTGGATTAAACAGGAGGAGCTGGGAGAAAGCATATACATCGAGAGGGGGAAAGCCAGTGCATCAAGATTGGAAAGTGGGGTTTAGTTTGTAGTAATTACTGGGACCATTGCTTAGGGCTTCCTCAGTCTCATCTATACAGCCTCAGCACCAGTATCTCAAAGAAGAGGTTTGAGGCCAGGTGCTCAGCTCTGGATACAGGACGTGCCCTTGAGGGTCTGTTAATGCCCTCCCATCGGTACAATGCCTGGTGGGTACCACCCAGAACCCCTTTCGCCCAGCACATCTGAACGGTGCTGCCAGTATCCACAATGCTTAGCACTGAATCACTGACTGAGGACAAGCTGTTCAAATGCTGTTACTGATGGGTTATGATTAAACATGGCCTGGCAAAAAAGGTGAGAGGATTAAAGTGACATCAAAGGCAGAAAAGAGAGGCTGGTTTGCAGGAGATCAAGCAAATAAGTCAAGATATAGTCTCTGCTGGCCCATAAAGCTGATCCTGTTCATGTGGTTGGGTCTTTTATTAGTCTTGACGTATTGTAAAAAGTTACAATAACTACTCCCAAAGATCAGATTTTTTCTGCTAAAGGCTCTTAGAGGGCATGGCTCATTCTCTTCTTTCATCTTATTGCCAAAGAGGCACTGTTTGTGAGAGATGCCTTTACCAAGGAGACCCCACTGTTCGTGGCTGGGGGAACAGGGTCCCAGGCAGGCTGTGCTGGTGAGTTTATGGACTTGCGTGTGCTCTCCATTGTGTGCCTGTAGGCTGTGGGGAGAGGGGGCATTTAGGCACAGCTAAACAGGCAGGAGCTCTTCTGGATGGCAAGGGTCAAAAAGGGTTGTGACATTATAGCAAGCCACAGTGGCATTTCTTAGGATTTCCAACTCTCATGCCAACGTTAACACAACTGTCAAGGCAGCGTGACTTCTAGATCCCCATTTTGACCCCATGGTGCATATACATTTTCTAGGCCGACCTAGGTGACTCCATAGCATTCCACAACGCTCAGTGTGGCTATAAGTTACTCATTCAACCTGTGCCCACACACAGATCTGACTTACTGTGCCTGCCATGGGCAGCCACCGTGTGCCTACGCTGCGGACATCTGGGTTTCTTGGCCATACAACAGCCCTTGATGGGAAGTCTGTGCTTGCAGACAGTTACTGTATGGCACCTGCAAAGTAGACACAGTCAGAGCCTTTCATCGTGGAGAAGCCTGCCAGAATCCAGGAGCCACAGATAAATGCAGGACTGTCTCCAGCTCTACAAAGGAAAGATCCTATTTCTGCCCTGACGACGAGTTGGTCACTAACGGCTGCAGCTCAACAGCCCGTTGAGCTCTGCACAGAGAAGGTCCCGTGTGCTGTTCTGGACTCCACATAAGGTACATGTGAACTCCCATGTGTTTGTTTGCATGAATTTTAATGTTCATACAATGTGTGCAAGGACAAACGCAGCCTGAAAACAGATGATAACCCAGCCAGCGTAGCCTGTTTTCTGCAGCTTAGAAAGCAGACATGCTTGAGAACTGAGCTACCCCTGGGCAGTGTCATGGCCCCACTATCTGGACGGTATTCCACCTTGAAATGTCCCTGATTTTACAAAGCAAAAGAAAACACTACCCTGGAGGTTCACACTTTCTAGGAAAATTAATGCATTTATATGAGTATCTCCTTCAAGGCTAGAGGGCCTGTGGAAGGACACTGGTGTAATTATAAATCAACCCAGAAGCATGCTTAGACCTCATAACTCCTCTAACAGCCCAGCTTCTCCATCTCTGCCAGTCCACACACCTCAATGCATGCCATGGTAACCAAGAGCAGATGCTGAGGAGCTGTTGTAAACAGATGCCGATCTAATGAATGTGTTGAGGTTGGGGCAACTGGGCATAGAAAGATAAGCAGGTGTCAACATCGCATCACCTATGACACCATCCATCACACTGTCAGGCTGCTTCCAGATGGCATCTAATCCAGCAGCGCGTGACGCTGGGCCAACAAAAGGCGTTGCGTCAACGTGTGCCACGGTGGTGCCAGCCATGCGAATCTGAAAAGGACAGATAGGGGTGGGAGAGAAAGGTGTCTTTATGTGGTTTGCAAGAGGAGTCTGTCTCTCTTCCTGCAGCATCTTGAGGAGGCAGCCCGGATGAGCACAAAAAGAGAGACAGGCAGCCTCTTGAGATGTTCTGGAGAGACATGTGGTTCACCGATGGTACAGAACTTCCTCTCCCAGAGCAGCTCAGGTAATAAAAGCTGCACAAATACTGTCTGCAATGCAAGGGGATTGGGAAGTTAATCATTTGGCAGGGGGGGAGCTTAGAAAGAAAAAAAAAATCTTGGAAGTAAACATATTTTTTCCCCAGAGCAGCATCTTGTATCTCGTTGGAAGAAGATGACAGCTCTGAGCCCAATCCTGTGCTGCATCAGGAGAGATTGTAGCTGGGGCACCTTGGTGAGCGGTACCCACCCTGGTATAAATTAGATGGGAAGGGACAGAAAAATTGAAGCTAATATTCTCAGAATAGCCAGAACTCGGAGTTTATTAACCCCTATTTTCTTACTAAATTCTAGCTTAGGCAAACACTTTTCACTCGTCTAATGTAACCCAAAGAGATGAGTCACTTCTTCCCATCCGCAGCTGTTGGGGCTTACCCCAGTGCAGGGAAAGCAGCTTTTCTGTTACCCCATTGCAGGGAAAGCAGGGTGTAGCAACGTATGATAGACCAGAGCCCTCCCTTGTGCCCTTTCCCAGCCTTCCTTGTTCAACCCCAGCCCCTTGCCACCTTTCCCTTGTGTCAGCACAAATCTGTGCCCACAGTGCCATGCAGCAAACTTGATCCAGCTGGAAACTGGATTAGCTAAAAATATGTGTATCATTTCAGTCCTTACATTTTTTCACACCTATAGCTGACCTGGCTGTACAAGCAGCACAAGGTGGAGGCAACGATGTGAGAACAAGTGGCTGGGAAGTTGGGGGTCAGTATTTTCTGTAGTGCTGCTTGGACCCCACACAAAATCAGAGCACAGCAGCACAGGGATGCTGCTGGTATAGATTCAGCAGAGCCAGGAACCGCCCTCCCACCCCACCCCACCCCACCCCGAACAAAATCTCCCATTTCAATCCTAAAAAGATCAGAAAAGATCACATTAGCCACAAGCAACTCCCTGTCACCACAGGCACCTTTAATGCAGGGGGGCTGCAGAACATCTACTACACGCACCATGACACAGGGTCACTGCAAAGCGTTTCCCAAGATCTACAGTATGAGGCTAAAAGCTGCAAAATGCAGTATGTCGCAGGAGGAGGGAGAGAAGGGCATTGCCAACACCAGCTCCTTGCAACAGCCAGTTAATTTGTCATGTAGTAATTCATCAGGTATTGATACATAGGGTGGTTTTAGAGCAACAGGAACTTAGTAGTACTCAACGTACACGTTCTGTGACATGCCAGCAACACGGTACTCTCTAGACAGACGCAGATTTGTTGTGTTAATACCCCAGTCTCCTTCTGTGATTATCAAAAGGTAGGTGCTGTCACACAGCAAAAAAGAAGTATAGTTGGGGATGGATGGATGTGACTGGCGCTTATTGCTCATGCACTGTTGGGAAGGCACTTGAAAGAATGATGAAAAAATATGAAAAAAAAAAAAAAGGATTTCACCATTTTCCCTCTGATCCATTGAAGAAATCTTTCCCAGTTGGGACTCTCTGGATGAGATTCTTCTTCCAAGAATACACTGGAGTAATGTCATGGGTTTCTACAACATCCCCCCAGCCCAGGCTGGAGTAAACATGGTGGGAATCTGATTTTCGCTCTTTAACATAGGCTGCCCTCAAAAGCTGCAAGCCGCAGGGAACAGGGCAGTGTGGGAGTGCTTCAGAGCCTGCAGGCAGAGCCTACAGTCTTAGACCAGGTTCAGAAAGAGCTGCTTTAGTTTTCAAGCTCCTAATTGAACTAATTGAGCTTCTGCAATTTGCCAGAGTTAACCCTCCCCTCGCCCACCGCAGGAGGCCAAAACCTTGCTGCCGATTTGGGCACCAGGGCCCGTGTTTTCCACAACAAAGGGGAGAAGGAAACTGCTGTTGCTCCCAGACCTCTCAGGGTCTCCCTTTGATTGTTGTATTTCCTACCAGTGTCAGCACTTGTGATATTAATGATCTAGACAACGGGTCATTAAAAACCATTTGGGAGGGGGACTGCAGCCACATAAGGAAGGATTAGAGCCCCATTGCTATTAAAGAGTGAATATTCACCCCCTCCAATTAAAAAGATCTTTGCCTAATAGCAGGAACACTGCTTCTCCATCTCCCCTCTGGCAGGAAGGCTGTGGAATAATTTTATCATCCTCCCAAATAAAACCAAGGAGATATCTGACAAAGAAGCTGCTTTTCTGCATCTGAGGTGCCCACTCGAAAACATAAAAGTGATATCGCTCAGGGAATCACGGGCTACAGTCTGACAAGGTTCATAGAAGAATTTCCTCCGAGGGGGACTGGTGGCTACGGCAAGGGGGACCTCCAATTTCAGTGTCCTTTCATTTTCTTTTAATGCTAATTGGATTAAAATTTCAATCGGTTAGAGGTGTATTATTGCGTGTGTGAGATAAAGATGCATAAATACAAGTGCTGTTGACGGGAGAGTGAATGGAAAAAGAGGAGCATGAAGAGGCTGCGATGGCTGAAAGAGGAGTCACATCCATGGCTTCGTCCCTGGGCTTGGGGGAAGGAACATCTCTCTATTCAGAGCTGTGAACCTGATCTTAGCCCAGGGTCTGGAGCTGCGGGGAATCCCTTTTCTTTGTCAAGAAGCACCATTAATACGAAGACAAAAGAGCAATGAGCTGTGGAGCAGCCAAAGAGGGGTTTGGCAAAATGAGTCCTGCACAAGCAGCTCCATTTCTCATGCCCATGTTACCTATGGGGAATCTTAGAGACAAAGGAAAAAGGGCTACGATAATTAAGGTCCCCATCGCCCCCTCAGCACAGTCTCCATCAGAGCTGCTCCCAATTTACACCATGTTCCAGTATTGCCAGTCCAAGAGGTCAATAACCATCAGTCTCCCCCCAGGAGATGGTGCACAAAGCAAACCGATTCCAGCTCATTCTCTTTTGCATCCTGCAGCCTTTGCTCTCCTAGCCCCCAAAATGACCCTGCTTCACTTAACTGAACTCCCACTGGACCTCCAAGCCCACCTTCACCTGCAGAGCTTAGAGCAACCTGCGTTCTCCAAATGAATTCTCTGGCAATGGGGGTCCCAAAATCTGCTCCCAGCTCACATATTGCCCTGCTGATCACCGAGCTCCTGAATCACCTTGCCCAACCACTAAAAGAGAGCACCTCTCCCTACCGTCTCCAGTTTATTGCCTGTAATCTCCTTGAATGAAAAGCACAATGAAAAAATACGATATTATTACAGCTACTTTCCCCACCGGAGCTGAATTTAAGGAAGGTAAATAATTGGCATAAAAGAGGCTTTTGAAAAGCAGGCCTCTGTACCCATTTGTTTGTGGATTTCTAGCAAATGCACTGCCAGGCTCTCTACAGAGAACTACATCACCACCACATGGAGAGAGAGATTAAAAAAAAAAGCTTCTATTTATTATAAAACTTTAATTGGCTTTAAAGAGTGACTGTCGTGCTGTCTGACACTTTAAAGTGTTCTGTACAGTAGGAGACATAAAACATGAATCATTGCACTTGTTTTTCATCGTCTTTCCTGCCACATTTCCTAATTATTTAATCTCCCATGTCAGAAGTGGGACTTTTGCTCCTTTTTCTGCCCATTTTTTTCCCTTCCAATTTTCTCCTGCCCTAGAATATGGCACAGGTATTGCCCTGTTGCAGCTTGGGCGCAGATGGAACAGATCTGGAGGGGCCAAGGAGAGGGAGGGAATCAGAAGGGGCTTAAACACATTCATGGGAGGGAGATCATCCAAGCAATTCAACATGACAGTCCTAACATAACCTCTTGCATCAAGTCCTCACCTTCTGCTTGATGGAAGCTGAGGGTCTCGGCACCAGGTCCACTCTCTGCTCTTCTCCCATTCCCATAAGCATCCCCTGCTGCCCATGTTGCGTATGAGATACTTGCCCCAAGGCGGCAGTACCTCTCTTTGCTCTGTTTGCCTGTTAAAGTCTGGTCAACTCTAGGCTCACAGATCATGATGCTCACATGGCCCCTGTTCACAGGTGACCAAGACGACCAAGAGATGTTTGTAAAACAACTACCTGAGGCACCAGAGAAGTGCTCCTTTCCTGAGACAGAGCAGCTGCTCCTCGCCATCCAGAAGACAGGGGGTTCTCCCTGCAGAATAGGGGAAGCAACATCTTTACGCAGCACTTTCTACTGGATCCATCACCATCTGAAGACACATACATTCTTCATTCCTGTGACAGTCTCCTCCCCATGGAAATAAAACAGCAGAAGTTCCTGAATATACTAGAAATGCTTAGGAGATTTCAGAGGGAAAAAGTATAAATTTTCTAGTCTGCGGCACTGAAACAGAGGTCCTAAAATAAGGAAAGATATCTCAGGGCTAAGCCACAAAGAAAAGCCCAGACAGACAAATGAACAGAAGTCACAGTCATGTTTTTATACACTGGAAAAAAATTACTAACAAAATCCTCCAAGAGCCTAAAAACCCCAGGTTCTCAGCCAGCAGCTATGGATGCTGATGTGGGCTCTGTGTTTTGGACAGAGAGCAGAGAAGTTACACCAGCCCGTCGCAGGAAAGTGTAGCTCAGCAGTGCCTCTGCTTCACCGCACCCGGCCCCGTGCCTTCCAGCGGATAAGCGACCTCCCCAACAAACCTAGGCCTTAAATAATACAAACAAGAGAGCGAAGGGCCAAGGAAAGCCAGCAAGACCTCATCCACCTTCCCAGCCTTCAGGGCAGGACCTGCAGGGTGTGGACCACTTTGTAGTTGGCCTGGAAAATTGGGCTTTCTCCTCTGTCTCTGGTGACCAGGACCCGAGGGGATGGCAGGGAGATGTGCCAGGGGAGGGTGAGGCTGGGCATTAGGAGAAGGTTCTTCCCCCAGAGGGTGGTGGAGCCCTGGCACAGGCTCCCCAGGGAGGCATCACGGCACCAGCCTGGCGATATTCCAGAAGCACTTGGCCAAGCCCCTCAGAGACACGGTGTGAATTTGGGGTGTCCTGTGCAGGGACAGGAGTTGGCCTTGATGATCCTTTAGGGTCCCTTCAGCTCAGGGCATTCTGTGATTCTATGATCAGCTCCCAAGGGCTGGAATCCCAGGGGGACGCTCCCCTCCGCCAGCCTGCACGCCCACGCTGTGATTTATCTCTTGGCAGCAGCGCTACGTGGCACAGCGGCTTCTGATGCACACATTGCCCTCCTGGAGAGACGCGTCTTGGAAGGGGACAAGAACGCATCCCCTGGGATGCTCACCTGCATTTTGGGGCTGCTGAATGGTGCCTCTGATTGCAGGTCCCTGAAAGCTGCCACTGTTTTCAAGCACAGAAGTTGGGAGGAGGGGGGGATGAAGAAGTGTCTCAGATGTTTGCGGAGAACAAATAATAATACCACTAATAAGGCTGCATAATTTTATGGCACTTGCTTCCCCATCTTCAAAGGGCATCCCACAGCTTTTGGCAAGCCCCTGCGAAGCAGAAGCTAGTCACCAGCCTGATGCCAGCGCAAGGTTTAGCATTAGCAGGATTTAAGGTGACTGTTGATATCATTAATATGAACGTTAGAACACAAACGCCGGCTGCCAGCCAGCAGGGAGACCGTGGGCCCAGGGACTGCTCACCAGGGGAGAGAAACCCGTGCAAGGAGCAGCCCTAATTCTGGGTGCTTTGGAGGCAGAAGAAGGGATTTGCTCCCCAGGCTGGCCCCACTTCAGGTAATAACCGAGCACCTTCCAATGAGAGTGACCCAGCTGTGTGGTTTCATGTCAGATGGTGGCAGAGCACTGCCCGTCTCCTGCTCCCCACTGTGTGACAGCAGCTTTGCTGCCCCCCGTTCCCCTTCCCCTCCCCTGTGCCTCCCTTTCAGCCATCAGAGGGTGCAGCCCAGCTCTTGCCCAGGTGAGAGCTTCACATTCAACAAGCTGAAAGCCCCAGGTCATCTCTTTCCACTAAGTGAAGCTGACGTTCCCCGGTCTCTCCATCACCCATCCAGGGACTCCAGGGCCTGGGGGTGCTTCTGTGCTGCAAGAAACTGGCCACACATGGGATTTCTGCAAGGTGGACTCTTGCAATCGCAGCCCTAAGGTGTGTTCAACCTGACACCCAAAGGTATCTGAAGAAGGGATTTCTGCACCCGTGAAGCCTCTCCAGGTATTGCAGCCCCCCCCCAACATCTCATGAACTAACAGTACTGTGAAAACAACGTGCAAAGCGTTATCAGAAAGGGGCTGCTGGGACGACTTACTGACCCATACAGGCAATCAGCTTATGATATGAGGGATGGGATCATGTCGGCTGAGCAGGCACAGCTGCTAATGTTATTCTTGTTCATCAGAATACTTAATCCGACTTTTTTTTTTTTTTAATAAAAATAAATCCTCAATGACTATTTGCCTGAGGCTTTAGTTAGAGCAGCTAATGGGGCGGTCACGTGAACTGAACCCTCCGTATGGAGTAGTGAACAGTATCAAGATAGCAGAACTCAAGCAGGGAGGGCAGGGGGAGCCCAAACGTGGGAGAAAAAATACACGCAAAATGCTCTGCTGTGAATGTGCAGGGGTGTGAAACCTCTGGATGAATGGGTGTGAGAATGTCTGATATATCCGTATGCAAGCCTGTGCCTGGAGAGGTCAGGAATTGCAGGCATTGCAATTTCCCTTGGAAAAATCCCAAACGTCAGGGTCACAAGCCCCTGGGATGGGAAGCTCTCCTTGTTTGCCCCTGTGAGCAAGGGTTCACAGCTGTGGGTCACCCCATGCAAAACCAGGTACCTCCACCGGCCCCAAACCCTGCAACGGTGCTGGGACGTGGTGCAGAGACGATGTGCCACATGCCAGGTCCTGGCATACAGCAGCAAACCTCATTCAGGAGGCAGCAAAGAACACGTGCAGCCCCGCACTGATGCCAGGAGGTGAGTGCTGGCACCATCCCACTCTGCAAAGACGCGTCCTGGCGCCCGCTGGGCTCCCCGCACCCTCCTGGCTTTGCAGGGAGCCACGCACCAGCAGCTCGTCTGTGCTCCTGACACAGCCCACCAGCCAAAGGAACGATGGAGAGCCTCAAAAAGGGTTTAAAAGGTTTAAAACCTCAGCCAGCTGATGGAGAGACCTTGGCAAGAAGCATGCCAGAGAGGCATGCCCAACCCTGAGCAGGAGGCGTTACCATGCAATGGGTTTTTTTAGCCTTTTTTCTCTAGTTTTGTTCACAGTCCCCAATTATCCTCCTCTTCTAAGCAGCCAGAGCAGTTCACACCCACTTTTCTTTGGGCACAGCATCTTTCTGAGCCAAGTCCTGAGCTGTCCATCAGTGCCACACAAGTCCCACAGCCAAGAAGTTTCCAAGACTCACATGGCATACAAAGGAAAGAAAAGAAAGCCCGGAAGATTAGACCCTGAGCTGAAACTAATTGTTCAATAAGCCATGAACAATACAGTGTTCGTGCAGTTTGCTTCTCTGCCTTTCATCTGCGGGAAGGAAAAATAAACAGTACAGGGAGAAGGGTGAGAGGTGCCAAGAGCCAGGATGGGGTTATAGGCAGGGCACGGGCAGGAGAGCCAGAATCTGAACTAGGACAGGGCTACGATGCTCTCTCCTAGCCCTGTAACAACACGGCCTGCTCTCACGAGTGCGTTACTTCACCGAGGCTGTGGGTGCTTTGGTCAACGAGGGCTTGATTCAGCTTGGAGGAAATCAACAGCATGATTCCCAGGCCAACAACACTCGAGCCTAGTCCACAAAGCAGATGAGAAATAAGACCTTATATTCAAGGCTATTATTCTGGGAACAGCAGCGTCTCATTCAGATTAGATTAATTGACAGGAATAAAAAAGAATATGTTAATAACTCTGGACATACAGAACATTTTTATTCATGCTGGAAAGAAGCCCAGATGTAATAGACTTGCACATACAACCCCCCTCTCTCCCCCCTCCTCAGTGCAGTAGGTACCATCAGCAATTTCTTTCCTGATCCTTAATAAACTAAGGGCAGGACGGGGTCTGGGGCACCCTGTGAGACAGCATCCTAGCAGCCTCGGCACGAGGCGGCTTTCTGGTCTTCGCCCGGCTGCAAAAATTAACCATCTACCCAACATATGGGTCCCAGAGAGTCTCCTGCAGAGCCCACTGCTCCCTCCACCCCCCACCCCCCCAAGCAGGATAATCCCCTTATTGTTATTTAGAGACACAGAGATGAGTCTGATACACAACCCCAAAATCCCCATGTCTGGAAAGGGCTGAAGAAGAGAGGAGATTAGAGATTCACCTCCCATGAAAGGGAAGAACTGAAGAGTCAGACCCAGACTGCCCTGAAATCTGTGAGCATCTGAAGTTTGGATCCAGACCCAAATTTCTCAGATGCAGCCCAGCTCCATCAGCACGTTGTGTGCCCGTACAACGGGCTTGCTGCAACATAGCAACTAACAGCTGACTGCCTCGATGAGCTCGAAGCTGAAGGAAGAAAAAAGAGGATCAACTTCAAAAGAAGGACAACCACCAAAAAACCACTCAGGACTTCAGGCGCATGAAACTTAGATATAAGGAACATAATTTTTGTGGTGAAGGTGGTGAAACCCTGGCCCAGGTTGCCCAGAGAGGTGGTTGATGCCCCATCCCTGGAAACACCCAAGGTCAGGTTGGACAGGGCTCTGAGCAACCTGATCTGGTTGAAGATGTCCCTGCTCACTGCAGGGGGGTTGGACTAGATGGCCTCTAAAGGTCCCTTCCAACCCAAACCATTCTCTGACTCTATGAAATGTAGTAATGCAAAATCTCCCTGGCCAGAGGAGCAGGGCCTGGGAAACTCCAGCTGTTCTCCCTTCTCTGGCTTTGAGTTACCAACCCTGAGGCTCCTGCATGGGTTGGTAATTCAAAGTTAAAGGTAAAGCTGGAGCTGAATTGTGGTGCCCAACTTTTCTCTGCCAGCATAGCACAGACCAGAGCAAGTGAAACTGTTGCAAGCATTCAACATTCGGAGAACCTTCCCAGTGAATGGCAGGGAGGTAATGATGTGGCTTTACACAAGCACGCGGGCAATGGGATTGCCTGCACCAGATCCCATTGTCAGACACAGTGCTGCCCAAGTAGATGTTCAGTCAAGGCAACTGGAAGGACGTGACATTGACGAAGCAGTCACAGAGATAAACAGGACAAGCATCTTTAAGTCAAGATTGCAAAACATTTTCCCTCCAAACACAATCCCAACCCCATGGAGGAGAACAAATCCTTGAGCATAGGGCCCAAAGGTGTGCTACACCAGCCCAATGCAATCCTGCTCTCCCTCCTGCTTCATGACTCGGTGGCTAAACACATCCAGGAGGCAAATCCCAGCTCAGACTGACCACCCAGTAGGGAAGCAGGGGAGATCTGCAGTGCTGCAGCATGTACTTGTACAAGATACTTCATCACCTGAAAAGAAACAGGCAACTTGATCAGCTCTAAGCAGGAGAGAGATGGCCATGATATGCTGAGACTGGATGGGGCACCAGCTCACCTTTCAAAGGTCCCATCGTTTGGGACGTTTTACTGCAGAACAGAGAGCTTCTCAAATGTCTCCCACAAAATTAATCTCTCTTCCTTTCACACATGGTCTCAGTGCCACCATACAGGGGCTAGACAAAGAAAAACACGTTTTATTCCTTCTCAGGGCCTGTCATCCCTGAAAAACAAGAAATCCTGGATTGCTTTGCTCATACTCCAAAATCAGTGTAAGGTCAGATCCAGAGGGAACAGAAATCCAGTGAAAAGTTTCTTTCTGTATTCCAACCTAGAAATAATCAGAAAGTCTGTCAATGTGCCCCAAAGCAGCCAGGAATAGCTGGTATGGAGACAAGAGGTGGAGACTGTGGGGCCTTTGGGGAATCTCTTGCAGCCATTTGGAAGCAGGATGCCAATGCGCTGCCATGTGCTGTCCCTGACTCAGTGCCCAAACCTATTCAGGGCAAATACTCCTTGCTGGAGTTAAATTTCCACCTTTTCCCAATCCTCCTGGGATTGCACAGCTGAGACAAATATAACTCTTCTGTCTTCCCAGATGCCATGCTGTATCCCCAAATCCTTCCATGAATCAGCAGGGAACCTCATCGACGTGCTTGTTGTGGCAGCAGAATTAACTGCTGGGGTGATTTTTACCAGAGCAACACGTCAATCCCATTTTCTATTATTAGGCATCTGTGCGTTATGTTCATTGATCCTGGGCACTAAATTTCCTCAGGGGTTAACAGTACTTTCAACACGCACACGAAAATCCATGGAAGCTTAAAGAATACTCAAGCACAAGATTCCCAGAAGTCCCCAGGGCCCGTGTTTTCTTCAGTTTACACAGGCACATCAATATATCTCCTTAATATCATTTCATTATTCCTCCTGTATAGTATGTATGTTCCCCCTGGATTGACGTGAGGGAGCTTTTTTATGACAGATAGGAAGATAACACTGCCCCACTCATTGGGTGTACCTTGTGTTTTGCAAGCTTGATGGTCAGTCTTCAAGACCAGAGCAAACACGTGTCTAATTCCTTTGTTTTCCATAGGCATAAAATATAAGTATTAAAGTCTCTTGTGGATGCAATGTGCGATTCCAAAGGGATCCTATTATTAAAGTCTAATTAATGTCCTATTACAAAAGTAGATCCAATTAATATCCCCATTAACTAAGCAAAGATGGGCAGAGATTTTAATATGCAAAATCAACAGTGAATAGGTAAATGGAGTCTAAATGAACAGTTCTGGGTAGACGAGAAGAGCAGACAAATACCAGGTAGAGGGATGTGAGATCACCCAGAGACGTAGTAACAGAAAGAGGCATACAGTAGCTTGGCACAATAGAATCATAGAATCATGAAGGTTGGAAAAGACCTCTAAGACCATAAGGTCCAACTGCCAACTCAACACCCCCAGGCCTCCTAAACCATGTCCCCAAGTGCCATGTCTACATGGTTTTTGAACCCCCCAGGGACGGTGACTCCCCCACCTCCCTGGGCAGCCTGTGCCAGGGCCTGACCGCTCTGGCAGGGAAGGCATTTTCCCTCATCTCCAACCTAAACCTCCCCTGACGCAGCTTGAGGCCGTTTCCTCTCGCCCTGTCACTGGTGACTTGGGAGCAGAGACCAGCCCCCCCCTCACTCCAGCCCCTCTCAGGCAGCTGCAGAGAGCGAGAAGGGCTCCCCTCAGCCTCCACTTCTCCAGGCTAACCCCCCCGAGTTGGATAACAGGTGGAGGATGATTGATGGATAGGTCATCAGATAGAAAATGGACACTGACAGCAATCGCACTATGTGCAACTACACGTATCCTGGCTCTTAATCCCTCAGCACGCCCCTATGAAGAGCACTTGAACACCAGATTCAGGCTTGCAAGAAGAGGTTGGAAGAAAAGGAAAGAAACAGCTGGAGGAGTGAAGGTGCTTCGCCATAGAATGGGCACTATCCCAGCCATGATTCCGATGTCTTAAAACCTAGCCCTGGGATCTCACTCCTCTACCAACAGCCTGGAGAGAAGGTTTAGACAGGTAGTGAACAGTGTGTCGGTGGTGAGAGGCCAGTTTTGCTGCCATGGTGCTACTCTGAACCCAGAAGAGTTTCTCTTGCTTCTGCAAAGTTACGCCAGAACATACAAAATCAAAATCTGGCCCATTAGAGCTCACATTTACTTTCTGTGAAGAATGCAATTTTCTTACATCTGTTCTAGCTAACAAGCAGATAGAAAGGTTGAGACACTGAAGGCAAAAAAGACAGGAACAGTAGCTAAATGATGGCTAATGGGCAGCTGATCGAGTAGAAGGACAGATGCAGAGAGAGGTGAATAGAATAGATAAACAGGCATCAGACCCCAATCTCCCAGCAATTACAGTCTGCTGTGGAAATCCTAATCTTCTGCAGTGTCGCTCTCCAATGATTCCAGTTAAATTAGTTATTATCTCTCATTTGTGTTTCTCCCTGGAAATATTTTGGTGGCATGGATCAAAGAAACACCCTGGGCTTTAATGCGGCATGTGCTTTTACACAGTCAAAGCATTACGAAGTGCTCCCCACTCTAATGCATTCTCGTCTCATGCCGGAAAGTGGATCTTTAACTTCTAATTAGCGCATCTCAGGATCTGTCCAAACAACCCTGCCATGTCTCTCCTTACAAACACAAACAGATGAGGTTCCCCAGGGACTCAGAGCCAGCTCGACACCTATGAGAGGTAGCAGTGCTATCACAACTAATAAAGCATGAGCAGGCACTAAACAATGCTGAATCCAGCTCTGTAACTGCAGCCCAGTTGTTTGTACTTTATTTTTCCTTTCCCACTTGACTGACTAAAGAAGTCCCTTCTGCAAAAAAAAGGATGAAGAAGGAAAAAAAGATCTCACTACATGTTTAATTTAAAACTCTTATCAGCGATCAGGATATTTTATGGACCAACCACCTGCCAAATGTTATGGTTTAAATCAAAGCTGCTCCAGAGTTCTGCATGAGCCATAAAAGAGATACAAGGTTTGGGTTTTTTCCTTCTGCTTTGGAAACAGTCACTGGCTCAGACATTGTGCTGTGAATGGCCAGGAAAGCAGCGGACAAGGAAGTGATGGTGAGATGGATAAATGAGAGAGGGACTGACAGGATGAGGGTCTTAAATCTTTGGCTGGAAGGAGTTCCCCCAGAAGACACGGAGATCCATGGTGACCAGCATGTGCAAAGCAATCAGCACTTATTTACACATAACAATGATGTGAAGCAAAGAGAAACGTGCAAGGGTATTCACCGGCATCAGCTGCTGGTGGTGGATGTGCAAATGGGATGAGTCCCATCATTGCATCACACACAACAGCTGGGACAACAGCTGATGTGCAAGGAGAGGGTGCTCGGATGTCTTCCTTATCAACCAAACTACAGGATTGCAGGGCCAAGAGATGCACCTGTGGCAAAGGGATCCCCCAAAACAAGGAGAGGGGGAACAATAGTAGCCTTGAGATCCCAAGGAAGAGCCATTTCATCCACAAGAGCATCACCCTCTCCTTCCACCCACATATCCCCCAAAACATATTAGCACCAATAAGCATGATGCCTTTCAGTCCCAAAACTCAAAGCAAAACACAGCTTTATGGACGGAAGGGCATCATCTGCAAGAGAGGATGATTTGGGGACAGGAGGTAGGTTTGCCAGCTGTGAGGATGTGGTTAAAACACTGGTGCCACTCGAACTGGAGAGGACCACACACAGCAACGGGGCCAGAAATCTGCTGTGCCCAGTCTGACCGAGTTAGCTGGCAGGGCTACCTACATGTTTCCTTCTAATTTCAAAGCTTAATTTAGGAGGCCAAACTATATTCAGGTCCTAGACCATGGCAGGAAGATCTGATTGGGAAGCTGAAGCCAAACACCCTACACTTCCCACCTTGTCTGGATTTGAGACCAGACGAGCCAGACCTGGAGGAACCTCTAGACCTTCAATGTCCAGAGGATCCTCACGCAAGCATGGCTTGAATTCCCAGATCCATTTTAGGGTTGCCACTTTAAATTCACAAAAAAATTGAAAATAGTCTTGAGCAAACAGCCTTTTCACATTCAGAATAAGTCTGCATGGAGTTTGGTAGCTCCAGCAAACCCAGAGGCCCCAGTGCAACCGGCCAGGCTATCAGGAATTGCCCAGGGGACAGCCATAATCTGCTTTCTGACATGCAGAAGGCCCATAAACAAATGATTACGCTTCTGTGCCTGAGTTTCCCTAATTTGCAAAATGCTGATAATGATCAGGGCTAATTGAAAATTTCCCATCAAGCATTATTAGGATGGGAAACAGGGATTTTGAATGAACCGTTTGCAAAAAGCCCAAGTTCCCCCATATATCTGATTTTTGACAGTAAAACAAGCAAACAAAAAACCCCCAAACCATCTTAAGTCTTTGGATAAAAAGACAGAATTTTCCATAGAAAACACCTACTATTTTCTGGATAATTCAATGACTTCCCAGGCTTCATAAGGCTTCTGAGGCTTCTTTTATTGCTCTTTTAAATACTTACAGATCCTTTAATGGGCGGCTCAGTAGACCAAGCTTTATTTTAAATGTTCATGCAACAGACCTCTGGGCAAGTCTGAGTTAAGTCTCAGACAACGATGTAGGGAGAGGGCACTGCATTCACTAATGAGAGGAACATCTAGATGATGAAGAAACCACACAGGAATGGCCAAACCCTGTGTTTTTTATAACTGATCCCAGCAGTTTTTTGAATGGCGGTTGCTCATAGGGAGAAGGGCAGGTCTAGACCCTTCTGCCACCACGTTTTCATGAGGACTGGGTGGCTACATCTGTAGAGAAGCAAATAAACAAGGTCAGAGCTTGTTCCCGTGCCCCCTATACCAGTTCATATCCACACTCTTGCCAGCATGGGGGCTGCACCTAAACTGCTGACTGGGGACGAACTCCAGCCCAAGTTACCCCAAACCTTGTCTGGGCATCAGCTGAGAGCTGGGAATTTCTGTCCCTGTCGTAACCTGGAAAGCCAAACCAGGCTGGTGGCCGGGACATCTATCCAGCCATCAGCATGGGTGGGAGACCTCAGCAAACCATCAGCAACCTCAAATCTGGAGGTTGGTGCACTTAAACACCCACATAAATGACTCTGGCTGCTGCATCTGCCTTGATCTTCTGCCCAGCCAGGACTAGCCTTCGTTAGGTTTAATTACAGAGGAGCCCAGAGGGCCTGGGGCCAGCAGTGTCGCTCCCATTAAGCAGATTGCCATGTCCCTCTATAGCCTATGCTTCGCCTGGGAGAGCGGGGCCTGCGAGAAACACGGAGGGCAGGATGACCCAGCAGTTGGCTGCATCATTGGACTAACAAATACACCCACATAATGACACACAGCAACATTAACAAGCAGTTAATAAAGGAGAATAATTAGCAGAGCCCTGATCAGACGTGTGAGCAGAAGCACACTGAAGGCGATGGGAAGATTTCCATCAACATGAGGAGAGGTTTTGGATCAGACACCAAAGACACATTCATGTACGAGTGAGTTTTAGACACCTACATCCTTCCCTGCATGTATGCCTTCAAGGCTGGCCTCTATTTTTTTTGCAGCCTAAAAGGAGCAGAGAGGCTGGAAAATCCAAGAGAATAAATATCACTGACAAGCGTTGAGGTTTCAAGGAAAATTGACTCCAGCAGGATTGGAGTTGCTGCTTGAGAACTCAGGATCCCCCTGTGAAGGAAGGATCTGAACTGAAATCCCAACCCCCACCTGAGTCGCGGGAAAGTTTAGGTCTGAAACCCTGAGCTGCTGCGCCCTGCTTAGCTGGAAATCAGAGTTATGTGGGACCCTGACTCCTGATTCACAGCAAACCCACAAATTTGGGCTTCTGCTTGTGTTTGCTCAACTGGATAAAATGTCACGTTTGGAAATTTCCTGCAAGTGAGACTGGGAAGCTTGTTTAATGTCAGCGGGGAGGCTTTGCTTTGATTTTCTTTTAAATGAGCATGGCAGAAAAAACACCCCTTGCCAGGCAAAAATTCATTTAAAAAAGTCAAACTACACAATCCTGATTGAAAACATAGCAGTCGCTGCCTTTCTCTTCTTTAGCACAAAAAGCCCTGCATCAAAATCGATAAGCCCTCGCAGAAAGTTTTGACATGGAAACATGTTGTCTTGTTTCAAAAAAGAATCCACTGGAAAATCAGGGATCTGCTTGAAAACGCAGTGCCGGCGTGTGCCCAAGGCTAAAAGGAGGTTTTAAAAATGCTACGGAGCAGCCTCTCTCTGCTCTGGCATCTGCTTCCTTTTGGAAACCCAGCAAACGTACAGTGGGCTTGTGCCTCCCTGTCTTTAGATGATGCTTTTGTTTGGAGAAGAGGAGGAAAAAGTGGGATGTTTCTTTCTGTTGGCTTATGCTGAAAAATATCTGTTTGACATGAGAAACTCTGCCAGGTTGGACCTGGAGGTCCATCAGAAACCCCTCAAACCTCCTTTTTATTGTGATTTGTGGAGGTCGCGGGATATGAATATAAAGACCCCTCCCCTAAAAGGTCACAGCATGGCTGTGCTCATCAGCACGCTGCAGGGACTGGCAAAGGGGTGCCTATCCCCACCCACACTGCTGTCCGGGAGCTGTCGGTGACCGATCATCGCTTGGGCAACGCACAGAGGTATAATACAAGCGGCCGAGCAGGATTCGTCCCCCCAGCACAGGTCACCTGCAAATCTGGAGAATTACAAGACAGATTTGCCATTGCAGAAGAAATTACCAGGCAAACTTAAAAGACGATGTGAAATTTGCAGAGGAGAAAGGGGAGGAAGGGGGGGGAAATCAGTCGCCGAACAGAAAGGCAGAGGGGAGGAGAGCGGAGAGGCGAGCTGTGCCGCGGAAAGGGATTAGCTGCAGTGCACGGCCCGCCGGGGCAGGCAGAAAGCCTGCCGGTGCCTGATCTGCCACGCTGCAACCCTCGCAAATCAATTTGGTGCTCCTGCTATGCCTGCCTTGAAGAGAAAAGGACAGGCTTCCTCCCCTGCCCACCCTGCCTGCACCCCCAGCCCAGTCCCACACCACATTTCAGACAGCAGTAAGGGACCCCCTTTTCAGAAGAGCAGGGGAAGCTGCCTATCAAGGCCGAGCTGTAAGTGCAAGGTTAACGCTTGGCAATGCTTTTGTCGTGGACATCAAGCCCTGCAGGAACAGTCATGAGGCCCAGAGATTTCAAGGGGTTTGTGGTGGTTTGGTGGTTTCCCCTAGGTGTTTTGTGAAAGTCAGACAGAAAGTGCTAGGAGCTAGGCAGGGGGAAGACGGGATGAGTATAGCCATTCTCCAGGAACCTCCTGCCCATCATGTGTCCCTTCCCAACCATGCCTTCCAGGCAATCCGAGATGGCCTCAGACTTGGCATCTCCAAAACCCCTGTAAGGCTGCACCGGGATGCTGGGAGCATGGCAGCCACAGAAAGAGAGGTGCACGTTGCCGTGGTGGAAAGGTAAGCTCAAGCAGAGCTCCTCTCTGTGACTGGAGGGCTCTGGCTGCCTGTGAGCTACAATTTCAAAGTGAAGGCTCTGCTTATGCTGTCTGCAGAGACCAGAAATCAGTACCCTGCACTGCTCAGCTCAAATACCCCCAAAGCAGAGCAGAATCATCAGCAGATGGAGCCCCTCCGTGAATCACAGGCAGCACCACTGCCAAATGCAGCATAGGGAAACTGAGGCACAGCTCAAGCGATTTGCACTGCAGCTCACACTATGTTCCCCTTACCATCACTTGGCACACCTCATTAAATTCTAAAACCCTTTACACTGTCATCCAAGGCCCCTGCTTTCTGCCTGCAAAACCAGCCCCAACAGGAAGGGGCACTGCCATGCTCCCAGCAGGACAAGAGAGCTGTAGGCATCCCGGAGGAATCACCTCAGACAGCATAAAGGAAAACACAACACCCATCCTTGGAGAGAGAGGTTCAGCTGCTGTTGATGTCCATGCATTGTTCCCATGACCCCATAGGCTGGGCAAGAGTGGGGCTCCCCACACTCAAAACTTTCCTTTTTAAAAAAAAACAAAAAAAACCAAAAAAACAAAACCAAACCAAAACTATTTAAAATCAGTTCTCCTGAGTCTCTGGAGAAGGCTTCATAAACTTTTACAGCAATTCAAGGGCTTTGCAGACCTCATCCCCTCCTGCTGCACGTGCAAGGGGAATTTCTCAGTCCCTGCCTTCCAAAGCATGAACAGCTGGCCACACGTATATTAAACAAATACCTTGGCGTACAGCTTAGCTTATAAAGGCTGCTTCCTTGTGCCGCTCACTCAACACACATTTTCCTGCCAGCGCCACATCGTGCGGTCTCTCTGGTGTCCTGTAATGTGGTTGCACTCACGCTGAGCTTTGCCCTAAGTGACAGCGCCAATTTGACTCTGTCTCCTATACTTAGACACCTGCTTCCATAAAACTCGTGTTAAATAAATCTTGGAGCCCCTTCCCTCCTGGCTGAAATAGAGATGCTTTCCTAATGCCTCTTCATGCAAAGAGCAGCCACCGGTCCATTAACTGCAGTCACTGGAAACTTTGCTGGCAGACGGGTGGGAGATGCTGGGAGCCCGGGTGGACCGAGTCTCCCTCCAGCCAGACATCATACCTCTGGCAGGGCTTCATGCGGATGCTTTAGGAAAAAGCATATCAATCAAAACAAACCACACCTGGCCAACTGAGCTGTGCTCTGCAGGGAAGTGGGAGAGGGTGAGACTTCAGCTGCCTTTCAGACAATCAGCACAGGTTGGCAAGCCTTGTCATCCAAGGAGAAGACAGACCGTGAGGGTCCCGAGTCAGGTGTCAGTGTGATGCATGAAAAGCAGCTTCTGCTTGTGGGAGAACCAGCTCACCCTCAACAACACTGGGAAAAGAGCTGTTTAGCATCAGCTATCTACACAGAACAAGCTTACATTGATTGCACCAGAGCAGAAACCAAATCAGGTGGGATCGAATCCTCAGTTTGATAGCAACAGCCTGTAAGACAACTCCAGAAAGGTCTCCTGTGCCTCTTACCGCCGAGACCCTAGGCACTGCAACACAAGGATCTAGAGCTGGTTCCTGGAGTGTGAAAGCCCAAAGGGCACAAACAGCATTTAAGAGGCAGATCAGAGCTGGAGGAGGGATGTGAAAAGCTTCATTCCTCCACTGGATCTCACATGACAACACTACAGAGCCTGGTAAGAAGGGAAAATGACTGGTTTTTTCCATTTGAAAGTTCTTAATGCGACTGAACTGAATGCGACCCACACGGTAAATAGTACAGGATAGTACTGGCTGCCAGGAGTGCAGTGGGGTGGTGTCAATCACACCGATAACTACGGAAAACTTGGTACCAGGCACTCGATGTCACCAACTGAAGGCCCTTTAGGTGCTTAGGAGAGAGGGACAATAAAATGATCCTCACTGCCAAAAGTAGGGAAAGTAAGAGAAAGACCTTTCCAACCTCTCCAAGCAAGACAGGGGATTGCTGCAGGACAGCGGTCATTCATTAGGCAATGCTTCTCCTCCCACCAACCCACTGCAACCTCTGGATTCATGTGCCCTGAGAGTATGGTATGGGCCCATTTACTCAGACGAGGTGGGATTTGCAAATTATCTCTTGTAGGGGTATTGCAGAGTCCGGACACTCATCCCTGTGGTTAGTCCGTGAGCTCTGATAGCTGTGCTGAGTAGAAGGGCCTGAACACTAAAGGACTCTTAACAGCGCAAGACTAAACAGCATCTAAAACCTAGATGCAAGTTTTCAAAACAATCATTACTGAAAATAATTATAATCATATTATTTAAAAATAAACATTGGGCCTTTCTAGCCAAAAAGCTGCTTATCAGAAATCACTGTACGCTTTAACTCCAAGACTTGAAGTCTCACATGAAGAGCACATCATCATTCTTGCAGCTAAATTATAGGCCAATTTCTATTTAATAGAATACAATCTCCTCCAAGGAAGGTCTTATGTTGCTGATAATTATCTGATGACGTGTTGAGGTTTAGCAGATGGATTAATTTCATTTTACATTATGTTATTAGTGCCTCTGAAGGGGTGTGTGGCTGCATCTATTTGGGTATTAAGCTAAAGAGCTTGTAGCACACTTTACAGGCTGTGGCAAGTGCTGGGCTAAAACCAAGCCTCCACTGGCTTTTCAGGAAAAGGTGTCTGCAGAACCCTGTGGATCATACGCTGTCGTGCCAATGATAGGGAAAGGCCAAACTCAGCCTGTGAACTGAAGATGAAGGATGCTCCAGGCATCCAGGGCCCAGCCTGAGTCTCAAGAGACTTAGATGTGATACCAAACTGTGCAGCAAACATAGATGCCAATATGACACTAGCTGAATATTATGAGATGCAACGTCCTTGAAGGCTTCCTCCCACCTGCAGCACTGGGAGCGAGGCAACTTTCTGCCCTCTGCAGCACTCGCTGCCAAACAACTCAGACCTCTTGATCCGCAAGAGCAATTTTCCGTGCACTCTGCTGCAGTCTGTACATACAGCAAATCAAATGGCTCTATCCACCACGTAGAGTGCATGCTTGGTTTAGAGATACTTCCCGATCTATCCACCCCTGCTTCCCAGAAGAGTTATTATACACAGGCACATGCAACTGGGGAACCCAAAGGCTGCTGCTCTCGGAATATTAAGCAAATAAATTGGTTGCCCTCTAACATACCTTTTTTCTCCCAAGATGACCCAGGCTACTGAAAAGCTAATCCAGCTTTCTACAGGCTGGAAAAAAGAGTTTGTGGAGTTCAATAGGGCTCAGCTACCAAGCTCAGCTCAGATAAGCAGCAAAGGTGGAAAACAGGAGAATGAAATGACTCTAAAGAAGGATATTAACTGATTATCATGTGGGATGTCTGGCAGAAACCTGAGTGGTTTCTACAGAAAATATACTGAGAATAGCATCTATTATACTCTGAAACACTCTCCAAGGAAGGGGAAGAGGGGAAACGCCATTACCCTCAGCAGGAACAGTCAGGTTGGACAAAATAACCTTGCAGTGAAAAAATAACCTGGCATTGACTGACATTACTGTTCCCTACAAGGCTTGCCTTGGCGCGATGGGACTCCAGGGAACTAAATGGGGTTCAGAGATTGCTGCCACTCTGAGAGGCTGGGACCAGGGTTGTGGGCGAGAGGCAAAGGTGGCTTTGATATGATTTTATGCCCTCCTAATACCAGCCTGCTCTAACGCAACAATCAGAGGCTGCTCCAGCACTTCCAGGTTTTATAACCTCCCTAAAGAACCATGAGACAAGCCACGCCAGGAGCAGAACAAGGCTGCTTTGATAGGGGGTATTGCCACTAGTTGGGACGCATTTTAGAGGACGTGAGCCACGCTGTCAGACCCAACACGGCTGGAAGAAAGCAAGCTGCTGGGTTTGCTGCTGATGGTGCTTCAGGAGACCCTGGCTGCCACTGCTGCTCCCTCCCGGCCACAGCAGCTGAGCAGCAGCATTGTTACATGGTGTACCATGTAGCTGGCACTCTCTAATCCCTGGGTCATTGATTGCACACAGAGCCTCCCTCTCGGGCAGCCCTGGTTAAAAACATACATGCTTTTAATTTCCTTATCTATAACCTAGAGTTGGCTGGGGCAAGGTGAAGAGTCCAGCAGGCTAGTGGAGCAAAAAGGTGTTTAGCCATGCTGAGGGTCACAGCTCTCCATACGGCAGCTCCTTTCCTGCTTCATCTTAAAGTTCCCAGGAGCTCAGATGGACCTCACTGGACCGGCTCCCAAGCCCTTCTCAGCACATGGAGGCTAGGAAGCATTTAAGCATTGCTCTTGAAAAAATGACAGGCCCCAGGGCCCAGGCTTGCGATGAGAAATGGTTCTCATTTTTGTGAGTGCAGCGAGTTCAGCCAAGGTCGATGGTAGCGGCGCCGAGGGAAAGACACTGGAAAATATAACTAACTTTCCCATCACTCACTCCCCCCCTTCCTCAGCAGGCTCTGGGCTTGCTGGAGGAAACTGAGCAGAGCCAGGTGAGTGGACAGTCTCTGTCCTAGGGGCAGCCTAGGTTTGGGCTGGGGGACTTGGGCTCCTCTTCAGCCAGGGTCATACCCACCAAGTGCACATGGTGCCAAAGACACTGATACTCCAAACCACAACACACATCAGCAAAGATGTATCCCCTCCAAGCCCAGCTCGTCTCAAACAACCGCCTGTGAGGCACTACGCAAACTTTACAGATGCTGCAAAACATGTATTCACATAAACACACACTCACAACACCGTGGTGCCTGTGCCCTCTGGCTGCACCAGGCAGAGATGTGCCTGTGCACGCACCTGCACCTACGCTCACATGAAGTCTGTGCTCCTCCCTTGAGTTTCTAACCCCCTTAAAAACAGACCATCTCTTTGAAGCAAGGTGAGAAACCTCTGCTGTTCCCTGAACAGTGCTCCCAGTGTCACAGATGGAAAAGTACTCGGGCAGGTCACCTGTCTCGGGAACTGCCGGGATGAACCTGTGGAACCAGAAGTAGCTCAGAGCAGAAAGGTTTTCACTGCAGAGCCTACTTGCTTTAACAAAACACACCCTCCATCCCCCCCCACAAAAAAAAGTTCCACTGTCACTGTGTGTTTTTACATTAATAATAGAGGGAAGTTGATGAGCGTGATGACAGAAGAGTGAAGTTAATTGGATTAGCCAGAATCATTCATTGCTGCTGCCACACAGCCCCGAGTTACAGCTGACTTTTAGCTACAGAGAGCTCATCCCCGAGCTGCGGCACCTTGGCTTCTTGGGCTCCTCTAACTTCTGGCTAGAAGGTCTTGGCAAGGTGCAGGTCTGGTCAAGGCAGTCTGCTCACCTGGGGTGGGATGTCCTGGCAGTCTGTCCTGAAACGCTACAGGGAAAGAGGGAAAGGGGAACAGGGATTGTTGCCAAAAGAAGCATGACAAAAGCCAGTCTCAGAAATCTGGTCCCATGATGAAGACTAACCTTCATTCTGTGAGCAAGTAACTCAGGCTCTACATTTGCTTTGCTTTGCTTTGATTTCTTTATACAATCCTTTTGCTGCAATAAGAGAGACCATCACTAATACACTGGAATCGAGTTGTTTTTTTGACTGTGGGATCCCGATTCAATGCAAAGATTTCCCTTTTGCATCACTGATGTCACTATCAGGACTTAGGATAACATCTCTTACTTATGCTTGTGCTGCATCAAGAAAAATACCCCATTTTTTAGGGCTGCTGGGGTCACATCATTAGCTCAGGCAACATGACTTCAGCGCCGAAGGTGCTCCACTCTTCCAAAACAGTCATTACACCCACCCCCAGCATTAATTCAAACCATGTGTGGGGTTTGGCTTGCACATGTGGAGGCAACGTTGATTATATTTTACAGGATTTATATATTAAACTTTAGTCCCCAAACTCCTATCATTTTCCTAACAAGTTACCACCCTGTATTCATGCAATGCAGCAGGTCTTCTGAAAGGAATATGCTGAGCTTTGACATGAAACCACAGCAGCGCAACAAGAAGACAGACAGCCCATTCTTTGCTGCCCAAAATTTCCCCACAGGGAGAATACCCCTCTATTAACGCTAACCCTTCAGTGACATTTTACCTGGCTGCATAAACCTCCTGCCACATTTCTGGCAAGCCCGTGTCGCCCTTTCTCATCATCAGCTCCTCTCTGATGGTATAATTCAGGAGGAGCAGCGCTGGGTCCTGGCCAGGTAGACTTGGCACTCAGTGCCTGGCAGAGATGCAGGCTGTGCTGCCCGCTGCCTTCCCCAGCTCCAGCCTCACCGAAAATGGAAATAAAAAGCAACCCAGCTTCTGCCTGCATGCAACACCCATCACGGCCGCATCCACACAGAGTGTTGTGTTGTACGGTTTCATGCCACTGTTCAGAGTTTGACACGTTTGCTCCCAAGAAGAGCTGCAATTAAGCAGCGTGCTTCTCCTTTTTTTTCCATCTCATCTCACTGAGCTGGTAACTCAGCACTTAAACCCCAGCCCTGCTGAAGTTAATGCTGAAACTCCAACCAGGTTCAAGCAAAACTTCATAGAATCATAGAATCGTTAAGGTTGGAAAAGACCCTTAAGATCATCGAGTCCAACCGCTAACCTATCACTGCCAAGCCCACCACTAAACCATATCCTCAAGCACCACGTCTGCCCTTCTTTTAAATACCTCCAGGGATGGAGACTCCCCCACCTCCCCGGGCAGCCTGTGCCAGGGCCTGACAACCCTTTCAGTGAAGAAGTTTTTCCTAATATCCAACTTCCCCCAAGATGTCAAGGAACAGAGGGAAGAGTGAGCATACTCCAGCTCCACTTCCCCCTCCAGCCATCCATCTACCTAGATATTTATTTGATCTTCTGTCACTACAATATCCGAGTGTTTACAGCATACCACCACTCATGCCAAAGCTGACTGAAAATCCTTAGCAGCCCTTACGTGCTGTGATGCACCACCGGCGCTCGCGGTCACCTCCGGTGCATGAATGAAAAAGAGGGTTCCTCTCGTCCCTTGCAGTGACAATGCACATGGGGAGAGAGATTTGCTGAGGGCTCCCTGGGTACAGATTTGTGATCTCAGATGAATAATGGTTTAGTTTATTGGAAATTCGCTTTTCATTTTACTTCAATTAAGTGACCGGCGAAATCAATCACATACCTTCTGCAAACACTAAATCTTCCAGAGGGAAAATATTTATCAAGTCTCAAGCCACCAGCTTTAGCCCCTTATTCCTCTAGTTCTCTGGAATGGCTTCACAATGCATAAGGAAAAAAAAAAGCCAACTTGGCAAACTAGAGCTTCTGGGGACAAAAAGCAGATTTGGAAGCAGCGACGAGAGTGCTCAATACAGAAACGTCCTATGGACTTAGGCAGAGACAAAACCAGGTGGTTATAAGCATATATCCAAGTGTCACTGAGACTACATAGCTAAGCACGAGCCCCTCTGCACAGGGGTGCTACATTAGTTATTTCTTAACATCCCCTGAGACCTCTGCTGTAGGTATGAAACTCCTCAGGCCAGAAGATGGTTAACATGAAAAGTTTACTGTTCAATTCTGCAAGACTCCTCCGTATGGCACCAGCAGGAATCTGCCATCAGGGAGCTGAAGCGGAGATGCAAAAGCTTTGGCAGACTTGAAATAAACTGTGTTTGTCTCAAGCATCAGGCCATGGTAAAGTCTCATCTCATTATACTTTGCTGAGCCCAGCGCACAGTACAGTGGTCAGGGATGGACAGGTTGTCTTTGGCAATACCCACATCAGTATTGCTCAGGATTTACACGCCTGTGCTGCCTTTTCATCCCAAAGCTATTGCTTTTGCAAACCACAGGGATCTAGTTCCTGCTCCACTTGCAGTTCTCATTGTCTGAGTACTGAGACACTGCAGGACCGTCACCCACAACCCAACCTGTGCTAAGTGAGGAATTTGCAGTTGCATCCTCGCCCACACCTAGATTTCCTTAAATTGGGATTAATAGACGTCTGGCTTTCCTCTTCAGGCCCATGTCTAGCTATCCTTGCTCACATAGTATGGGATTTTCTGCTGGATTTGGAAATCACAGAATGACAGGGTCCCAGACTGGTGGGGGCTGGCAGGGACCTCTGGAGCTCACCCCGTCCCACCCCTGCTGGAGCAGGCACCCCCAGAGCAGGGGCACAGGGCTGCGTCCAGGCGGGGGGTGAATGTCCCCAGGGAAGGGACCCCACAGCCTCTCTGGGCAGCCTCATGCCATCATGAAACCAGTCCTCAGAAAAGTGTAGCGACTGCAGTCATCTGCCTGCCAGCAGAAGACAGTGGACTTCAGCTGTCCTGCAACTCAGACCCTGGAGCTAGCTCTGAGGTATGTAAAGGTCAGAGAAAGGCCCTCCAAAATCCCTAGCACACTGGGCCTTAAATCCTCACTGCTAGCACCCAGGGAAGCAGTGGATTTATAATAATCCAGGCACTGGAGATCCTTTAAAGAGCTGCTGCTTTGCCGGCTGGTTTTGCCCCCTCCTCCCAAAAGTGTACCAAGAGACACTGTTGAGTATCGTCTTGGCTGCATGGTAAAGGACACAAACCTGAGCTGCAGACCTTGTCCTAAATGAGGCTAGTGCTTTACCTTGGGCTTCCCTTGGTGGCATTACATGGTGAAAGCAAGAGCCGACTGCTCAGCAGAACCAGGGTCCCTCCCAGGACCACCAGGACTATGCTACAATGGAGGGATCTTCTGTGTCAAATTCTCTAAAAAAAGCTTTCGAGAACGGAGGCGTTTTGGTGAGGGAAGTCTGTCCTGACAGCTACGTAACAGCCTCTAATCGAATACAGCTGAGAGAAAATGGAAACATTTGGGGAAACTAGTGTGGACTAAGCAGAAGCATTAAAAAAATAGCTGCCTCAGGAAACACCATGTGCAAAAACCACTCAGCTGTTCCACTGAGCGATCCACAGGAGATCTGAATGAAAACACAGTTCCCGTCTCGCAGGTACAGGTAGGCTGACTCCTACAAGAAATCCTCTTCTAGGGACTTGACCTAAGTCATGGGAAGTCAGAGGGAGTTTGTCCTCCAATTTTAGTTGGCCTTAGACTGGTCGCCATGCAGTCACTGTGTTAAACTGCTCCCAGAGAGCTGGAGAGCACAGACCTGACCAGGGACACCCATCACATGCCATGGTTTCTCCTCTCTACCCCCGTCAACCCATCCCTGGGATGGGGGATGGAAATGGCCAAGCTGAAAAGATCAGAGGCCTGGGTAGGACCAGCAGCCACCACCAGACAACACACAGGCACCAAAGCTGTTTGCACATGATGGTTGAATGAATCAATCCAAAACCAATAAGAACAAGATTGAGGGCAGGAATGTGAGTTTAATATGCTGCTCGGTGATCAGAAAGGGATTCCAGACAGGCAGAAATCAGCAGCACAGTATCAGAGACAGCTGAAAGGTTATGTTACACACAGAAGACATGGAGCCCAGTCCTACCAGAGCTCCTGACCCAAGGATGCAGCCTTCTGCAGCCTCACATTCCCATGGGATCTAAGTGACCCTCCTCTTGTTTGCTTTGTCCTAAGTTTAATGCCCCATTTCCATCCCTCTGCCCCCCACAACAAACCACTGTTCTGGTGACTCATATGCCAGTCTGTACCAACCATATCCTCATTCCCCATCGCATAACACCCCTGCATCTATTTTTCTGATGCTAATACTCAGCTTTTTTTCCCTCTGAAAATGCATCCGGCATTCCTTAATCCTCACTGCCTTCCCAACCTTCAGCCTGCCCATGCAGCCTCCAGTACCACCTGGGGAACAGAGATGGATCTGCATCTCCTCTTAGATCATTAAAACCCAATCTTGAGCCACTGGCATTAATAAGTCAATCACAATTATGATCCCAGATAACAACCACCGGGCTAGAGCCTCAAGAAATGAAAGCCCAAAAGCCACTCATAGAATCCTACCCCAAAACAGCAAACTGACTCTGAGAGAACTATCATGTCATGGCAAGTGTTATGCATAAACACATTTTTGCTTTTTGTGTGCAGCCATTGCAGATGTCTGCTCTAAAGCTGCCGGTAATCCACCTGCCAACAGCTCTCAACGCGCGGCAAGGCCCATCCATCACTTTGCGCACCTATTACCACAAGCTTCCCCACCACAGGGACCTAGACCCTGGGGAAGTCCGTGCAAGTCCTCATAGAGTAAGACTCAGAGTAGGCTTGACATTATTGGGAAACAGCGAACACCTAGACTATATTCAACTGTGCACATGTTGCTTTTGCCTCCACTTTTTCCACCTCTCCTTTCCCTCCCAGCAGCTTTGTCCCAACCCTTCCCTTCTCAGGCATGGATATTGAAATGCAGGAACAGAGAAAAGGGGTCATTCAGTGAAGATTTTAGTCTAAATCTCCTAAAAGTATTCGGAATCTCAGCTCTGGTTCACTTGAAGACAAACCCAAGTTCTCTTGAAGATGTTTCCACAGCTGATCTTAAAGCCCTTCACATCACCTCTATATGCTCCACTACCCCATACACAACAGCTGAAGCACTGGAGAATATTATGACTCAGTGGTTTTTTAGTCTCTGGTCCACAGGAAACTTCTATAGCCACACAAAAAGGTGACAAAGAAAAGTAAATTCATACATAGGCACTACAGGGAAAACTTTGTGTGTGATGTTCCTTATGAGAAGATGGTTAGGGTCCATAAATCCAAGAATGCTGAAAATGCCTACAGAACAGTTAATACCACTCAAGTTGTTTTGAAAACCTAAGCTGGATTTGGCCAGGATGCTGAGGTTCATAATCTCAGTCTACTGGCTTGGGCTGCGGGGCACTATGGACTTAAAACAACCATAAAGAGGTCAGGACTAATATTTTAATGATTCTTGCTTAATATTATGCCAAAACACTAGTGCAATCCAGACTGCCTCACTCTGAGAAACAAATGCCATCCATCCGGCTCTTGCATAACTCCAACTTCTTCCACTTTGGGGTTTTAAGGCCTCTGTCCAAATACTAACCTAGCCCAAGCACTCTTAGCTTAAAGGCTAGAGGAAAATTAATGATTTGGGATCCCTAACTTCAGCAAAGTACACCGCTTCCAGCAAAACGGCTTGCCTGAGGACCAAATAAATCCCTTGAACAACTCCAATAAAGCAATTCCAATGGGCAGAAAGACTTTAGAGATTTATCTGGTTTCAGGACAAGGTCATCTTGTCATGCAAAAATCAGCAACATTCTTCTGAATCTCATTTAAGTAGCAAGAGATTAACAATTAATTTAAATTCTTTATGGATTTTCACTCATTGCTTCCTGCGGACAGAGGTTCTACCAGGCGTGTCCAGTTATGTGTTTTTCAATTACTTCTATGACACTTTTTGAAATACATTTGTATGTGGAAAGCATTCGATATAATCCCATCCCAGCACTTTCCAGGCTGGTATCCTCTTATTGCAGAGCTGGGCTCACATCTCTGCAGTTTGTACAGCAGCTCTTCACTGCTCAGTCAGCACAACCCTCAGTGCCATCCCATGGACATGCTTATTGCTAGAATAACCCCAGATCTCTCTGCAGATGTGACTAACATAGGGTTGAATCAGAGACCTCAAAAGCACCCCTATGGGGTGATGTCTTCTGTAAACGTCTTCGGAATCACTATATCCATGTCCTTGTACTAGGACCCTTGTAATAACATTCCCAGGTGTGGTAATTTTGCCTCTTAATCCCTTCCTCCAATATTCTTTTCTTTCCCAGCCTTTACTGCTTATTCTTTTTATGAGTTTCTGAGACTGCAATTGTATTTTCTTTGAACAACCATGCTACAGTACTAAAAAAATCTCCTAGCATCTCAACTCTTCCTGCTACCAAATGTTATCCCATGCTGGAATTTATGCAGAGAATATTAAATAATTAAAAGCTGTGTTGAACAAAAAGCTTGCCTTGAAGGCAATGTTCCCACAATCCATGCCCCCAGCCTCCAAGCAGCCCGGTAGTCTAGCCAAAGTGATCACTTCTTCCATCACATTTTCTGCACACCAAGAAATGACAAATGAAACCAGACCTTGGCACTTTCCAGTTTGCCTTTTCTCTGCCTTTGCCAGTTTCTCTGGGAAGAAACTCAAAATCTGCTCTACAAGATATCCATACAAACCGCTGGATCCTATGCGTGATCGTTCCAAAACACAGTGCATTTCATCCAAAGAACCAAATGTCCTCATGGAAACTACACAGCTAGCACAAAACCACAACTCTACCACAAAACAAACTAAAAGAGAGTCACAAACTGAACTGATGGGAGGAATATTTTTCACAGAAAATAATCCTTCTCTGATTTTTCATTCCTGACCCTTACCGTAAATTCATGAAATATCTTCAAAACCTATTTGGTGAACTAAAATCCCTGGTTCCACTGAAATTAAAGACCATGGACACAGAGCCATTGGTTTTATGGCCACTTACAGCTATGCAAATGGCATCTCACTTCTGCACTCGTACTAAAAACATTTTTTCTCTCTCCCACTATGTCTGCGGACCTGCCTCCTCCACTATTTCTACCACCCTTCTCGGCTTTTCAGATGCTAATTGCTTTTCTCACTAAATTGAAGGCTTAATTAGATTAAACGAAGAACAATAATTGTGCCTAACTAGTATTTAACTGGGATTTTGCTGTTTCTTTTGAGATCTCCTGAAGAGATTTCTATACAAAATTTGGTGCCCACTTCTTTTCGATTCTATCTGTTGATTCAATAGAAAATATTTTACCTCTTCTTGCAAACCCGACACACTCGTATCCTTCCATCGGTCTGGATACAGCATCACCACAGCTAAATCCACATTAGCATTTAGAAGATCGTACATATACTGTTATTGTACCCACCACTTTTGTCTTGGGGTTGTTTTATGTACAATGAAAGTGGACACAACTAAATAATAAATTAGACACATAACTGTCATTACTGCATTCGGTATTTTATGGCACTTGTCACTGGTGCATACCCAAAGGTCCATCAGAGGGATTTCCTTAGCAATATCAGTGAATTGAGCTTATTCTCCAATAAACTGAGCAAAAACACTAGTGGCAGAAGGGTTATTGGTGAAACTCTGAAGGTCAAGACAGGCACGTACCTGAGCAGGCCAGTTCAGAGAGCTTCACCGCTCACCTCCACGTTCAACGTCTGGGTGCCGTATGTATCTCAGACATTTATGCAGTTGAGATGCATGATGGCTGCAGCAGTTTTTCTAGGTGAACCACAACAGCCCTGTCCTTGGCAAAGCCTGGCAGGACCCATCAGAAGCCAGAGCTACTTTCTGACTCAGACAGAGACAACCACATCCCCCTTTGATGCTGCCTCAAATTTTAATTGTTAATAAGGAAAGCAGCAACGGGCTGAGGTCCTTCCCGACTCTTTTCCCATCCCACGTCTGCGTACTTAGGACTATACTGAACTTGGCAAGAGCCCCTTAATGGAGAAATAGACAGTGTTTAGGATCCTCCTTTAAGCAATCTGTAGGGATTAAAGGTTGTGCTCTGAATAATGCAGCACATCAGCAAGATGCCAGTGCTTCTCCCAAACAAAAAAGCCACGGGGGGTGTTTCTTTGCCGAAAAAGTCAGCCATACTTCTGTGTTTGGTCTGTAACACTCTGCATAATGCCTTCCTGCCAACTGCTCTAGAAATGGGATACAATGGAGAAGCTGTTTTCTGCCAGAAGGGTTTGCTGGGGAATATGAGTGAAAGGAGATAGGAGTATTATTCATGCAAGCTGAAACAGGAGCTGAAGAGGTTTAAAACCTCTGGATAATCAAAATTAGATTAAATTCTTGGTGTGGGACCCGATTAAAAAAATTCTAATTATAATGAAATGCTATACGGTAAAAACACTTTTCTTACAGGGCTCTCTTATCTTGAAAGATCCCCAAGTCACAAGTGGCATGTGGCTTTCTCCAGGATGGGATGCAGTGAATGCACGATAAACCTTGCACATAAGACAGATTATTTTCTAGCTGGGAAGAGGGGAAGCAGGAAGCAGAACAAGCAGAAAGAGACTGCAATTTGGCTAGGATACACACACTTACCCTTCCTTGCTCTCAGTGCCTACAGATCAAATCACCAGGTAGCTCCACAGTATCTTGAGCAAACGTATGAGAGTCAAAGAGGAATCATCCCAAGCAGATGTAATGTACCCTGCCCACAGGGCAACGTAATCTGCCTGGAAAATTCAACCTCCTGCTACCTCTAGAGGTTTTTTTAGGAAGGTAGCCAGGCAGATATCAAACACACCCGACTTTAGTCAGCTGTGAGGCCAGAGAGGGAAAACAGTGACTCAAATTCACTCTAAAGCTTCCTTACTCTGCCCGGTGGTCTAAAATAAATATAAAAAAAAGATGTAAATATGATGAACATCTATCCCAGTCAATCTCTGTCCTGTTATCCAGAACAGGGTAAGGTGGCCTCGGCACAATAAAGGATGGCTTGACATAGGAGACTCAAAACCAAGAAGAATTCCCTGAGCAAAACTCTTATCATCTCTTTTTCTACTTGTTTTGTACCTATACATCTTGCCAGCTTCTTGTTCAACTAACTCACGGTGAAGGTCCTCACACTGGCCCAGAGGACATTTGCCTTTCCAAGACAGACCAATGGACTGGAGACCGACGGTATGCCTCCATGAAAGCAGGTCTCAGCAAAACCATTTCAGAAGGCTGTGCTTCACACCAGTGTCCTCCACAGGACAAATCACACTTGCCACCTCTCCCTCCTGCGTCTGGAACAGCCAGCGCTTGTTTACAAAGTTTCTGCAGTTTTCCTTAATTTAGAGCAGACTCTTCTGGTGAGTGTCACCAGTTCCACTTGGCTGGCTTTGATGAGATCAGTGTGACTGCTGGGAACTGAGGCAACCCTTTCAGAGCACTCTGTTTCTCCGTGTCTTTCTCTCCCTGAAGAATCTTTTGGGTGGAAGGAGAGAGGAGTGAATTTTGTCAGATCGAACAGTACACAGGCATTTGCAAACTGGCCTCAGGAATGGGTCACTGCCTGAGGCCTGAGTGGCCAGAGGCATTCACGTCCTTGCTTGACAATAAATAGCTTAAAGAAAAGAACATTTTCATCTTCAGATAAATCAGTGGTAACTCCAAGTCAGATGCTTCCAGATACAGCAATACTCCCTGTCCCTAGGACAGTTAAAACAAAAGTTTCATCCTCCCTGTCTTAAGAGACTTTGAACCAAAGCACCGAAAAAATAAAATTTCCCCTAAATACCACAAACTTGATAACCAACGCTCAAAGAGAAACCCCATCTCCTACTCTCTGCTCGTCCCTCATTGTTTCACATGTCTCTTTTTTACACTGTCTTTATAAAAGTGCCATCACACTAGAAGTCTGATGTGTTGACACTGGCAAGGTCAATGGCTCCAAATATCATGTCTCGCGTGTTCTTTACACTTGTCCTTAAGGATGAAAGGCGATAAACCCAGCTAAAAGCAAGGATACAAATCTTACATTCAACACAGTGACCAGTAACAAACCACATGCGTCTATCTTCTCCGACTACCTGTGGTGTGCTACAGCCATGCTCTGCCTATACAAACATGGATTCTTGCTCCACTGTGGCACTCATATGTCCTGCACTTGCAACACCGCCTGCAGACTCCCTTTGCTCTGGGATCCCATGGATCCCATCTAGCCAAACAGGTGGATCCACCTGGCTGGCCAGATCTTTGACCTGCTGCCCAGATTAGACCAGTACATGGGATCCCTGTTGTTGTTCACAGCAGGTCATGCTACCCTCCTAAGATAAAGCAGTATTTGGACTCTGTAGGGTCTCTCAATCAATCCTCCTCCACCTCAGGAGCTCAGGCACGGCCTTATCACATGACCAAGTTTGGTTTCCTGGTCTGAAAGGGAAGAAACTTCAGAGGTTTGCAAGAGTGGATAGCTGGAAACTGCATGACATGAGCCAATTTAGGAACAGGTCTGCATGAGAATAGCTTATGGAAGCAGTGGTGTGGAAGGGAAGGATGGTGGCAGGAGATACCAGCAGTCCCCCGAAGATCAAGGAAGCACTAATGAAGGGAAGAAATATGTCAAGACTCAGAGTAAAAAAGCATCAGAGCTCACAGCTGTAGGCTGGGGACCTTTTTTGTTTTGAAAAGCTGTCCACCTCCACTGGCTTGATTAAGGAGTATTAATTAGCGAAGCTGAGAGCACCAGTGAATATACTGACCAAGGTTTGACCATTGTCTAGAGAAGAACAAAAACTGATATGAGTGCTTTGGGGAAAAGGGGATACAGCTGGAAACCATCATAGACCTGCCCTGTGGCACTTACCTGTCTTCCTCTCCCCCTCTTCCTCTCACCCAGTATTTAAGAAAACCTCAGAAAACTGGTCTCCTTTTCTTCCCTCTGGCAGACTGTATTTCCTCTTTATTCACAACGACTGTAATTGTATTATTTCCATAACAACAGACTGTGAGATCAGAGAGCTGCAGATGATGGGCTGGAAAAGGAAATCGGCCAGGTAGATGGTCTTAAGCTCTCCGTGTTTCTTGTGTGATGGATGGGACTCCTCAGGATAAACAACACCTAAACTACCCCATGAGATGTCACTGGAGCTACAACAGTACACTCCGGTTGAGACCCTAGTTCATGCTCACGAACACCTAAGGAAGGAGTGGGACAAAGTGCAGCCTTTCTGCAGCTGATGACAGGCCTAAATGAGGAGATGGACTCTGCCGTATGCAAAGGCTCATGTTTATCAAGCCCTTTGTGCACACACCAAACGTTAAACACACACTTTGATTTGTGTCACAGTGAAGTCCACTGCCCTTATGTAAAAGGCGGAGCAGCTCAGCATCTCCCCAGAAAGTAGCAGAGAGCCCCTTTCTCTGGAGTGGAAGGGCAGGATTTGTGGTGCACACGGGTGGGGAGAGCGTAGAACCCCCGAGTAGGAGCATCCCCTCTGGCTCGACAGGTTGCAGAGGATCACTGTTCTTCAAATGAATGGTAAGTGACAGCAGAGGATGTCACCTTGCAAAGTGAAAGCGGCCTCAGTCCTCTCCCGCTATCATTTTGTCCCTTTCTATTCAAGGCTTTGAAACCGCTTTACACTGCCACTGCGGGAGAAGGGACGAGAGGAGAAGAGATACTGGCAAGAGCAATCACCAGCCCGTAGAAGAGGCACTAATGATCAGAGAATAAGCCAAGAGCTGAACTAAAAAGCTCATAGGCAGCGGGAGGGGAGCTATTTTGTTCTGAAAAGCTGTCCACCTCTGCTGGAGCGAGCAGAAACAGTTGTCACTGGCTCCACGAGCAGAGACGGGGAGTGCTGAGGGCCATTTCCCGACTTGTCCGCAGTCACTCAGGAGGGACACATGTAGGAAGCACAGACCACGTTGGCTCTGTCCCCCCTTCACCTTAATACTGAACATGGACACAAAAAGGACACCCCGAGGACAGATAGGTCAGGCAGAGCAGCCTGGCTGACAAGATGTCACTAAACCAAGTGTGGATATGGCTCTAAAAAACAGCGGTCATGACAGCAAATGCTCCTGGCTCTAAGGTACCACCACATGATACCAGCATCCATGTAGCAGGGCCCACAGGGCCTCTTGGGACTTCAGCCAACATGACTCCCCACAACGTTGGCCAGCAGAGCCATGGATTGCTCACGACTGAGTAAGAAACAGCGTTAGATTAATAGTTAGACTCAATCTTAACGGTCTTTTCCAGCCTAAATGATTCTGTGATTCATGCAATGGGCTGTGGCTGTGCTTAACACTTACACAGAAGCAGAACAGACCATTTTTCATCCTAATGCATTCCCAATCAGAGTTTTCCCCAGCAAATACCAAACAGTCACAATTAGCTTGAAAAGAAAAATATCTCTAAGACACATCCGGTCAGAGAGATGACTGCCTATTTTGTGGCTTTCATTTAGGGACTGGGTAAGGGGGAGGGGTGTTTTTAATAGCTAATTAGATAGCTTTCTCAAGCAGTCATTAAAATCTACTAATTATCCCATGGTCTGAGTAAGAAGAAGAAAATCTCTCCCTCTAGATTATACTGGCACTGGTGAAAAATCTTTAAGGCCAACAAGTTGTCACTTTCAAACTTTCAGAATAAACTCTCGGAATTAACCTCATACTGGGATTTTCACTGCATCATTTCTGCCTTGCAAATGCTTCCTAAACTATCAGAGGTGAGTGGGCTTCCTGATGAGCCTCATCCAAACCAGTTGCTTTTAAATGGCAACGTGATGAAGGTCATAGGGGTTACCGGTCTTTGTGACACAGTTTAATATGGGTCTGGAAGAGCAGACGAAAGAATGGGCATTGTGATGGACCTTGGCAGCACTTGCTCTAGCACCAGCAGCGTCTGCTGGAGATGTAACTATCGGCTCAGCCCATTTGAGCTGTGTTTCTGTGGCACAAGAGCTACGCAACTGAGTGGTTTGATTTAGGGGTCAATGTCCTCCCAGCAAGCTCCAAGAAGATGGATACCCTCCACTCCTGCTCTCGTAGGCGGCACTTAGCCACAGACAGCCTGACAATAATCTTGATTAATCTTATCATTTTGTGTTAGTGCTTAGCATCTGACAGCATGGATACAGCTCAGCCCCTCTCATGTAGTGCTCGTAGTAGTATTGACCTGTGCAGACCGGTTAAAGCCAGAAAAATTCAGGCTCCTTGGAAATATTGGTGCAGACCCTGTTGGAAGATGGTTCTGAGCCCTCATTTTAAATCAAATTAGTCATTCAATACAACTTCATCACGTGAAGGCTTTCCCTTTTGAGCTCTGTGTTGTTTATAAAAGTCTACCTTAATGCTTAACACACTTCTGTGTGACAAGACAACAGCTGAGCATCAGGAAGTTCATGCCAACGTTTGCAGAAGACCCTCATTCACTGCCCTGGATTTTGGATCTTCAGAAGCCAAAAGACTGTGCACCCCAAGGATTATATTATATCAGCTGAAATCTCTTTTGACTCTGGAGAAAAGGGACATCCCCATCTGGGCACCCCCAGAGCTGGGAGCCCTCCTCGAGGCTCTCCTGATGTCCTTCAGAAACAGAGGTATCACGGAGCTAGCACAGGGTTGTCTCAAGTCTCCTTATCAGCATGTGTAAATATTAATTCTGCCCCTATGAGGAGTAGGGCTAGATGACAAACCCTGGTGAATGGATTGCCTTGTTAGCTTACACCTACGGACAGCTCTGAATGCTCATTTTAAAGGTTCCAACCTATTTCCCTGCAATTTCAATGACATGGTAAGAAGAGACGTAGGAAAAGGGAGTCACTAGTGGGTAAGGAATCCCCATATGGATTTGCAGGATGGAGTTGAGAGCAACCTGTAAGGACCACTAGCAATCAGACTGCAGCTGCAGAAGCACAGAGTATTTGGCATGTTGTTAGAATCTTTCACAAGGACAAACTGAGCCAGCAAAGCTTATTCATCAAAAAAAAAAAAAAAAAAAAGTGTATTGACTTAGACTCCCCAAAGAGAAAGGCACTAAAACAAGCAAACAAATAAAAACATTGCTCCTGAAAAATCTTAGGATTTGTATGGTGTAAAATGAGTTGCAAATCCTGAGACAGCTGGGGAATTCAGGTAAACGAAACAAAAGCCGGGTCCTACTTAGGAACCTGGCTGGAAGAGAGGAGCTGGAATTTCCCAACTCTGAAGAAAATTAGTCTGTATTTTTTTTACAAGCAGAAGTTGAGACACTGGTCTCTCTCACAACCGAGGACTGATTCTCCCATATCCTCCATAGCCTCTGTTTGCTGCTCTGAAGCAGAGGAGGAACAAGTACCAGCTCATTAACACCTTCTCTTTTGTGGGACCCATGAGTTCCATTTGACAGCTCATCTCAGGAAACCTCAGGAGATCATGACATGATCTGGCTGCAGGCCAGAGACCACTTCATCACCTGGGCAGCAGAGCAAGAATGGTATTCCCTCACAGACAACCAACGGAGGCGAAATGAAGTGAGAGGGTATCTTTGGGAGCAGCAAAGCAAACTCAGAGCTAACCACAGAGGCTTCCAGGGTGAAGCACAAAAAGGCTTTGAGCAGCCATCTCGTGGATCACCTGGGACTAAAGAGAGAGCAGGTCAATGTTCTGTGAGACCATGGCTGCTCGCCTTGCCTCCTCTCCTTCGAGCTCCCCAGCAGAACCAGGGGAGCAGCAGGAGGGGCTCCAGGCTGTCCCCAAGCAGTGCGACCAGCAGGCCTGCCACCACCTCCAAACAGGTATTTGGCAACGACATTTAGAGTGCTCCAGCCCTGGGCTTCAAATAGCCCATCCGTTCGCAGTCAGCATGCAATGGTCCTCAGAGCAGACCAGGAGGAGAAATCAGCTTTGGTGCCGCTGTCTTCTGCAGAAGGAACAAGGTCTGCAGCGAGCAGGGGCCCAGGGGAACAAGGGACCTGGAGGAGCTTTAACTGTGAAAGACATAGAAGATCCCAGCCAAAAGGCAAGGAGAGGGATGGAGGGACAGTAGAGTGGCGCAAGCGTGCCTAAACATGGGTGCTGATGCAAGCGAGATGGTTCCTGTTTCAATCTTTTTTATTCAAGACTGAGCCTGGAGTGTAATTCAACCTACTTCATTAATGTCTGTGAGCAATTCAGCACACTTCTGAAATGTGGATGACCCAGAATCGTTCTTGTAGGTCCATGGACTTTCTAAAAGAGGCTGGTAAGAGGAAGGGAGAGAGCAGGACAGGGAACTGCTGGAGCAAGGCCAGCGCAGAGCTGCCAAGGGGATCAGGGGCTGGAGCATCTCCCTGGTGAGGAAAGGCTGAGAGACCTGGGCTTGTTCAGCCTGGAGAAGAGAAGGCTGAGGGGGATCTCATCAGTGCTTATAAATACCTGAAGGGCAGGTGTCAGGGGGATGGGGCCAGGCTCTTTTCAGTGGTGCCCAACGCCAGGTCAAGGGGCAACGGGCACAAGCTGGAACACGGGAAGCTCCACCTGAACATGAGGCCAAACCCCTTTGCTGTGCGGGTGCCAGAGCAGGGGCACAGGCTGCCCAGAGAGGCTGTGGGGTCCCTTCCCTGGAGACATTCACCCCCCGCCTGGACGCGGCCCTGTGTCCCTGCTCTGGGGGTGCCTGCTCCAGCAGGGGGTGGGACGGGGTGAGCTCCAGAGGGCCCTGCCAGCCCCCACCAGTCTGGGATTCTGTGAGAGCTTGTGGAATTCTCTCTCTCTCTTTTTTTAAATATTCGATCAACCTGCAGGCTGAGAAAACAATAAAAAATATAGACTCCATTAAGCTACTTGGAAGAAAAATCACTGCCTCTGGATGGTTGAAGCCTGCCAATTTTCTGCCAGACACACTGTGTTTGTTCTAGTCTCAGAAAGAAAGGAGGAGAAAGAATAAAAAAAAGACTAATAACAGAAGAAAAACAACTGTAAGAAACACACCGAAATAACATGAGTTGCTCCGATTGTATTTCCCTGCAGCTAGTCCTTGGATTGTGTTCTGCAGAAGAGAGAACTTAATGCAAATACTCACCTTGCACCCCTCCCAGTAAAGAAATAAATAAATAAATCGTGGAAATGGAGGGAGAATAACTTGTCTCTTCCTGAGGTACTTGTGCCTGGAGGCAGTGTTTGCAGCTAGGAAGGAACTGAGATTTCCTCCTCATTCACATCAACTCTCTCTACTGCTGTGGCAGGTGAGGATTCTTCCAACATCTTCATGTTGACACCAGCCTCTGCATACCAGTGCCATGTGTTGTTGAGGTCCTGGCTTAGTGGTTAGCGTAGGGGAAAACCTCTCCCTTTGCATCACATTTTCTGGTAGAACATCCACCAATGACTTCTCTGAGGGTGGTCTTCTGCAATATGATGTTCTGAGGTCTTCCCTGTTTGAGATGGGACCTCCTGACAGTGTCTGAAGTACCACGGACATGCCACTGTGTACAGAATTGTCACCCACCCCAAAAGGCAATGGTCTGCCAGAGAAATCAGTTTGTCCTTGTGAAAGATTCTAACAACTGTGACAAGACCCATCAAGGTCATGGCAAAAAATTGATCATGAAGAGAGATTAGCAAGGGCTCTGAGACTGTACATTCCAGAGAGGAGATGAATGTGAAGGGATGATAAAGGTATATTAGAAAATTATAGAGGAATCTTTTGTTCTTTCTGCCTCATAACACAAGAAAAAGGACAATTCCACAAGAAAAATTGAATTAAAAGTGGTGAAATATAAAGCTTACACAAGGACCTGCTTTTCCCTGTGCTGTATCGTCATGGGAACTTTTGGGGCAAAAAGCCTACTGAGCCAAAGGAAGAACTTGATGTATTTATGCAGCCTACAACAGCCACTGCTAGGGGAATCGCCACTAGGCCACTCGACATGAAAATACCTGCCAGTCATCTAGTTGTGTGCCTGTCAGCCCTGAGCAAACCCAGGATACATGTAGGACACAGCGAAGGGTGCTTCTTCAGCCTTTGACAAATCTCAGTTGTACTCTTCAGGTTCATGCAAATGCCCAGACCCACAGGAGCAGCTCGTGGCGACGCACATCTGGAAGAGTGGCACACGGGGAGGTGTTTGCCAGGAGCTGTGATTCATCTGTTTGCCATTCCCTCACCCCTAGTACCACTGGAGCTGCAGAGATTATAGAAGATATGGCTAGAGAGGGCTGTGCCAGGGGCCACATCCAGCCTGCAAATCACCCATCAAACCATTCTCTAGCGCATGGTATAGCTCTCAGATGGGACCAAATCACGGTTTGTATGTGACACATTATTTCCCCAACTTTCTCCTGCCTCTTGGTGTGTTCCCAGCACAGAAGAAAAGAGCCCATCTTCCTCTATGAGCCAGTGGGGACAGAGACTGCTGGCATTTCATGCCAGAAAATGTGTAATGTGTTGTACAGTGCTGCAAAGGAAGCAGGGCTGCAACAGGGTAAGGTCGGCAACCTTGGATGGAGATCGGTGTACACTCATGAGAAGAGTCAGCTGCCTTTAATGTCCATCCTTTGGCTGATGCAATGACAGCTGGATTTTTTGTTTTTCTTTTCTCCCCCCTTAGTTACACTGGGTACAGCCCCTTCTGGTAGAAAAGGACAGTGGCAGGCAGGTCCGGAGGAGATAACAGCACTGACAGGTCTGAAACACCCGGGCTGCAAATCACCACTCCGAGGTATTGCCTTCTACTCTGTCCAGGCAGATTGCTTTTGCCTTTTGGGAACAGATCACTGCAGTGATGTGTCCCTCCTGTAACATGTCACCACGGGGGTTCACGCTTTGCCTGCCCTCTCAGCCCTCAGCCCCTGTGTACCTCCAGGCACAGACTGGATGGTTTCTCCCAGGAACCAGGAGGGAGAGAGGACAGAGGTAGGTGGCCACCCTTTGGTCTTTCACCTCTAAACTTCCATTGCTTTCTGGCTGCTCCTTCTGCCTATTTCTCATCCGATCCTGCCCAGAGGTGGCTGCAGCTCAAAACCCCCCATATTCCTACGCAAGCCAGAGATGAACCACCGTGCCTGCAGCCTCTAGCTCCTGGTCCTTACAGCAGCATCTCCCCGACCCCACTCAGCACACGGCAGTAAGGAAACCTTCGATCCGATACCGAGGGCAAGCCTCAGGCAGCATTTCTCCTCTCCATCCCGGAGAGCCGTGCACAGAAGCCAGAGGGGCTGGCCAGCTGGGACGGTGCTGGCAGCAACAGCCTGCAGGCATGCAGAGAAGTCAGCGGTGATGGAAAAACAGCAGAACACTGGGTTTGGAGGAGGAGAGGACAGCTCTGGTAAATTCCTCCTCCTCCCTCGACCGCCCCTGCTTGGTCAGCAACTCACTGAGCTCCCAGCTGACAGCGCTTTCAGGACACGGGGCCCCAGATGGAGACTAAGCACCTGGAGACTGGGATGAGGGGGGCAAGTCAGCGCCAGCATCCAGGGGTGACGCAAAACCTCCTCCAGTGCTGGCGCTGATCCCCTGTGGATGACTGGGGTGGTGCTTTCCGTAGGGGTGCCTCCTGTCCTGTAAGGTAACCCTGCCCATTGCAGGGATCGTGATGCTGCTGTTTGGGGGTCCCACTCTGTGGGTGCCATGTCACCCCACAGATGTCTGTTCTCTCCCCCTGCCATGAGAAACCAATGCTCAGACTTTATGCCTGGAAGATCAGGGCTTGTTTTGGCCTTCTCTAGACAAAAATAATAGCAGCAGCCCTACGCTCCCCCCTTCCCACTGTGCTGGCAAAAGAGGACTGTCAGTGAAAGATGAGCTGAGGGTTATTAGACCAGGTCGCTGCTGGATCCCCAAATACTTCTGCGATGCACTTCATTGCAAAAAACCCTCACCAACATGGGGAGAGCGCAGTGGGTGAAGAGCAGCAGACATGTGCAGAGAAAATGAGAGTCAACATAACAACAACTAGCTTCTGGGGAGCTGCACCCCACAGTTCCCCTGAAACCAGCTGCCAAATATAAAGGAATCTCACTGCAATGTCGCACCGCCAGGCCCCTCCTTCTGCCCCTGCGCAGTCACCCCCAAATGCAACAAGCTAAACTTCCCCCCTATTTCCTATATTTCTCCCCTCCCCTGCAAGCAAACAAACAACTCAATGCCAGGGGGAGAAGACCACAGTGTCTCCCGGCAGTGGGCAAACCCCCCCCGTGAGGGTTCAACCTGCGTCATTCGAGTACTGGAAAAAAGGAAAACAGCAAAGCTCTCGGGGAGGAGAGGTGTGCCAGGGATGGGGGAAGGCTTGAAATTTCTTGAATGTAACACAGATTGCATATGCATCAGCCTGAGTGAGACATCCCCAGCCAGCGCCTCCCACCCTGGCACTGGTTCAGGTGTCCCCTCGATTCAGGTCCTGGCATCCAGGTCTCTACAGTGGATTTTGGTTTGGTTTTGTGTTTTTTTTTTTCCTTTTCTTTCCCTTTTCTCTCTCCCTTTCTGGAAAGTGTTGTACTACGTTGGCAGCCTGCCATGCTCACGTCTGCCTCCCACTTCATCCCCGTCTGCCATTGTTTCCAATCAGTTTAGGAAACAGTGCTGAGAACAATTAGAAAAGATAATGAGGAAGAATTACATAATTACAGGCCACCGCATCCAAAGCATTTTTGCAGGCTGAGCTCTGCCTGAGGGAGGGAGAGGGACTTAATGATGCTCTGTCTTTGCCTTAACTTTACCGTCTTACCATCATCATCATGAGATACTTGCAGAGAGGTCCCTTCTGCAGCTGGACTCAGAAAGCTGCCACAAGAAAGGACTTCACCCAAAAAAGAGAGTTGACCTGGGTTTGGGAGAGAGAAATATCTTTCTTTCTTCCATGCCTTATCTGTCTGGGGGAGGTTTCAGACTCAGCCCAGCCCAGCTGTCTCCCTGGATCACATCTGAGCAGCAGACTTCACCGGCGGCAAGAAAGAAGATGCTCAAGGAATTAATCTGCTCTCGAGGTCCCCAGTGAGGCTTATGCAATAGTCTCCAGCTAAGCAAGGCTCCGATGTGCCAGGAGAAAGATATCATGAAACTGCGAGTGAGTGAAGAGACCGAGAGCAGCTCCACACACTGGAACAAATCTGTGCCCACAGTATGTGCGCTCCCCTACCAAAACCCTTGTCCCTCCGACCAGACCTCCTTGTTGCAAGGAGCTGCAGTTCTGGTTGTGCGCACGCATCAGTAGCTGACACAGGCTATCCACCTGAGCTCTCCTCTGCCCCTCCTGTCAAGGTCCTGCTTGATATGTCACCTCTGTGGCCCAGGCCACCCATTATTCCAGTATTTTTCCAAATTACCTGCCCAGCGCTGCTGTGACACCGGAGTCCAGGTTTCTCCAGGTGGCTCGGAGGTGAAGCCAGGAAACCCAGCACTGAATGGCTGCTGTTTGCGTTGCTAAACACCTGCCTAATTTCACCTATCCGATTCCCTCATCCCTCCCCTACAATAGGTTCGCCACCTGCTCTTGCGTTAGAGCTACAAGAGAACATAATGGCAGGAAAGGAGACATTTACCCAAGAGAACGCTGTCTTGAATGCTTTTCTTTGGAGGGTTTCAAAGCAATTCTCCTGTCATCATCCTCGTGTGGCTGGAGGCAGGGACCGCTATCTGAACTGATATTTGATCTGGCTTCAGAGAAGCTCTAAGCTCACTGCATCTTCCTTGCCATACATGCCAGGGTTTATTTGCTGTTCAGCCGTTATTTCTGGGAGCAGAGAAGCATCTTCAAATTTAAGAATCCACTTATTTGGCCGTAAGCAACTCTTAACAAACATCAGAGTAATTAAAAATCTCCCAAAAGCATGAGATCCGGGAAATGCCTTTGATATTTGCTCTGACTACGAATGCTCTCTCATCCTGACTCAGTGTGTCACAGATGTTAACTGTGAATTCCCCTTCATTCTTTAACCTCCTGAGCTCAGCAAATCCACCATTACCACGTCCTTCCTGATCTAGGTGTAATTCAGAGCTTTTGAAATTAAACCCCTTTCATGATACCTTTGATTGAGACATTCCTGCAGAAGGACTCTAGGGCTTCTCCGTTCCCTTTTAAGATGCAATGAAAGTGAGAAACTGTCCAAGCTTTGCAGGAGAGCTTGAAATTTGAAGATCAGGCATGGGAAATAACACACAACACGGGGATGTACAGGCGTTCATACGATCTTGGAATAGGAGCAAAAGGGCTGGAGCAGCGGCTTCTTGGAGTTTCCTTCTCCAGTTTGGGTGATGGCCTCCTGCGCCCCCCACTTACAGGTCTTGCTCGGCAGGTGAACCATTAAGAGATCCTCGTACAAAAAATACCCATTCTACCATTTCAAATAAATCAGACAGTGCAACCCAAGCTTGGGGAATTATACAGATAAGCAACAGAGATTTCCAGATTAACTCAGCTGAGATTCATCACCACAGTGAGTATTCAGACCTGGATTCAAATCACATAAATTTAAGGTAACTTAGGAAACTAGTCACCCGATGCTGCTGCATCAGGCAATGAGATGAAGAAGGCACCTTTGGAGAGCAATTTAGATCTAAGATAGCGACAAACCACCTCTGGACATACTAATGGCTCTGCATTGCCAGTGAAAGCCCAAGGGTGGCCAGGCAGCTCACTCAGGTATCTAAAGTAGGTGGGACTACGTTCCTTGAGGATGTGGTTCTCAGGCATTGCAATGATCAATATACAGGGACTGCAGCATGCTTAACTGGGAGGGGACCTGTCCTGCTGAGAAAGCTGGTCTGGGACACAAGACGCATTACTCAGTGAGTAAAATTGTCATCATCTCCATGTTTTTTAGGTAGTCCGTGGAAGGTCAGCTTGGATTTAGAGGGGGCCTAAACAACCACTCAGTCACAGAATCGCAGGTTGGGAGGGACCTCAGGGGTCATCTGGACACTCTGCTTTGAAATTATGACATTGACCATCTTGTTTTGCTGCATTCCCATCCAGAAACAAAGCTTGAGTAGTCACACAAGTTTGGAGATGCTAATAGGAAAGTATTTAGAACAGGACTGAACGCACACCCCATGTTTAGGGTTCCCCAGGCCCACTCCAGATGCAGTAACATACTCAAGCTCTTGCAGGGAGGGGCTTCACATGCAGAATTTGAAGCACTTGGGAAGGGTCTGGGAAAGAGCCAGGGGTCTTTCAAGCGAGGGGACAAAAGCCAAAGTGCATGAAACACTCATACAGGGAGGAGTCTGTGTTTATGAATATGCCTCTGTGATTGAAAAGAAAACACAAACCAAAATGAACCAGGAGGACAGGAAAAATCAAAAGAACAATGTATGAAATGTGGGCTGAACAATCTACAAGGAAAATGCCCATCAGAGCTTTGCACCAGTCGTCAACGGCTCTTCAACACAGCTGCATAGTAACAACTATCACAGGGGCAGGGTTTTTTTGCATGCACTTGAGCAAAATGAAAACCCCTTTCCCAAGGTAGGGAGCCCACGGAGAGGTCAGGGAAGGAGGAGGGGGCCTATTTTTTTCTCTCAGAAGTGCTTCCTTAAGGCACTCATTTCATTCCCCATTGTTCAAAAGATGGCTTCCCATCCTTGCCACCATTCCCAAGCATGGTGAGGTGATGGAGACAGAGTCATTAGATTACATTAGCACCCCAGGGAGGGACCCCCGTGGTGCAGAGCCCTTCAGACGCTAAGAGCATCCCCATCAGGTGCCTTCGGGAGGACAATTTCCCAGGGATATTCTCCACTGCTCCCTTTGGTGACCAGCCCCCTGCCAAGACTGTGACCCTCCAGGGTCCATCCAGACCCCACTTTGCTGGGATCCCTGCAAGCTCTGCCCTATCGCTGAACCATCGGGGAGGGGCTGCCACTTGAACAGCCCTCCCTACACCGAGCAGTTCCTCTCGGTGCTTTCCTGGTCCCAAGGGCCTCTCCGCACCGCATCACCCCAGGAGAGCAAATCTCCAACAAAACAACAGCAAGAAAAGAAGAGTTGAGGAGGGGAGAGAAGAGAAAAATGGTTTCAAAACCTGGACACATCAAGAGACTGTTTCCATGGCAACCTCTCGTTCCTACAGCAGCTCAAGCCTGTTTTAATCAGTAGCAGCATTTGCCAATAAAGTCTGCTGGGGTCTGCACTTCCTTCCTGTGTATCTGCACCGGGATGGATGGGGCCATGCATCCCTAGACACACAGGACACCTTTGGGAAGTGATGGTGATTATTTTTTCCATTGGGCTTCGGTAGCTGGAGCCAAGCTGCCGTGATACCTACCCCATGCCATGGAGGGGGCACAGGGCAGTGCTCTGGGCATGCACACCTCTGCAGCCATCCTTACACTTGCTTCCCCTTCTAGAAAATCTCAATCCAAGCAGCTTCACAGCCTCCTCGACCTGCTGTCAGCAAGCTTAGCCCTCGCTGGCTTGCAAAGCTGCCCCAAAACCCATGAGCTTCCAGTGCTGCCCACAGACATCAAACCATGGTGGAGGTAGGAGCAGTGGGAAAGGTCTGGAGGCAGCTGCTGCCGTTGGTACCACACGGTTGGTCAACGGGGCTGCATGGAGGTGACACACGGCGGCCGTGAATAGCTCAATCCTCGACAGCAGACACAGGGGATCTTGTTTCTTTTGAAAAATGGTTATTTCCACTGGTCTACTTCAACTTTGTTGAAGAACATCTACTGTGTTCTTTGCTACCTGGAGCCTGCAAGGTGCTAAACTACAAGATGATACCTCACGGCAGTTTTCATGATGTTTGTAATACTGTTACTTCCAAGGAATCCATGAAGAAAGGTTTAAAATCAGTTCTGGTTCGACTCCAGAGCAGCAGGTCTGGTTCTGATGGCTGAAATCAGCTTCCAGCTGAAGTTCACCTCAACCCCCCCTGGGATTTCGCAGTGCAAATTTAAATAGTGTCACCCGAGCAATCAGAACCGCCTGATGCCCTTGGCCTCAGACATGAAGCAGCTCTGCAAAAAAATTTCTCTAGCAAAAAGCGTCACAAATCTTTGTTTAAAAATCTTCATGCTGGTTATTTATATGGTATCTGTCACACTGGGGTCTGGATTTAAAATGGACAGAGATTTTGACTTGTATACAATTGTCATCAATCAACCCAGGGTAAGCAAAAGATTTTGAAAAATTTTGAGGTTTCTTTGTAAAATGTCAAAATTAGAGATGTTATTTTACTTTTAAAGGATTTTAAAATTGATTTTTAAAATTACAAAAATTAACAAATATCAAAGTGAGGAGAAAAATATTTCATTAAGCTTCAAATATTTAACCTGTGTTACAGAAGTACATTCATTTATTGCTTTTTTAAATGCCTTTATTTCAACAGAAAACTGGAAGAAAACGTCTTCGGTCAACCACAGGATTTTTCATGTGTTTTTCCTTTCAGCCAGTGAACCTAAAATCACTTATCTGCACATGTTTAGCCCTGATCCATGACTAGAACTTCTCTAGTAATTCCAATAAGCACAAATTGACAGTAATCTCACTTTGTTTGGGTCTGCTTTCTGCAGATGTTCTAATGGGCTGGTTTAACACCAGGAAATTTTGCAAGCATAAACACGGAGCAATTTCCAGGGACTGTCTCTGGAGAGAGAATTTTGAAGACATTTACCCATCCTGCTTCTAGGAAGCATCTACAACACACCACATAAACAAGCCGTCTCTCGCATCGGAGCACCGCAGCCCAAATTTCACAGGCTTGCAATGAAGTGGCTGACAGAGCTCACTGCTTTTTCCAACAGGGATCACCCAATGGAGCTGATGGCTTAAAATGATGGGGACTATTTCTTTGGACAACATGCTGTCAATCCATGAAGCCCCCTGCCTCAGGGCATCCTCGATGCTCAAGGTCTGCATGGCTCCGAAAAGCACACAGGCAGATTTAGGGAAGCAAAACCCACCGCAGGGGTTAAATACAGTAGTAGCATATAAACCATCCCAGCCACTCCTCATGGAAGCCTCTTCCCCACTGACAAACTCTGTCCCTGATGCTTCTGTGCACCTTCACTTCAGCTTCTGCTCACAGTAAATATTTAACTAAGCTTGCTCTCTCCAGAGACCCCCTCCTCGACACCACCTCGGCTGAACACTGTGCATCTGAACACCAGCCAAGGTTAACAAATCTGAGTGAAATGTCATGGCTTAGCCCTTCCTTCCTTCTCTGGCACCCTCCAGAGTGTAGATTCATGCTCCGCAAGCCACAGGGTGTTGTTGTATTTATTTTTTCTTGCAGGGAGCTATTCCCATTTAATGCTTTGCCTGACAGCTGCTGTGATTAATAGGTGATGTGCCAAAAGCCACATACTATTATTATTATTATGGCAACATTTAGAGGTCATAACCAAGAGCAGGGACCCATTGTGCCAGGCACTGTACGCTGTTGGAAGTGGTCCCTGACTGAGAAAACCTCCATCTCAGTAGGCATTTCTGGGAAGGGAATAGGGGAAAAAAATGTACAAAAATCTAAGTTCTGTGGGGATTTTTTCTGCAGTATCATGCACCAGGTAAGCAGCAGAAGATAATAATTCTCTCCCTCAACACCCTGACACACGATTTGCTAGACCATGGTGTCCACCAGCTGGGATTAACTACCATTGCACGGGGTATATGCATGGGTACAAGGTTTTGGGTCAGTGGGTTAGACTGCATCTGCAAGGTTAGACTAGCATATTCATGAGGAAAAAAATAAAAAACAAAAGCAAAAAAAAAAAAAACCTCAAAACAAGCAAAAAAGCCCCAAATTTTGTTAGGCAATGTGAGAAAGCCATGCCTTCAGTACAGACTTCCTATTCCATCCTGGAGAGCTCAACCTTTCCTCTTTGTGACATACAGGTTAACTGAACAAATTGCCTTATTTTTCTAAAAAGACGAACATAAACACCAGGTCAAGTGATTTGACCAAGGCTTCAGAGCAATTTGGTGGCTAGGGCACAAATAAAACCCCGAAGTCATAACAGTTTGTCCAGTCTGTTGTCACCTGGACCCCACACACAGCTCTGGAAGATCCAACAGCCCTCAGCTCCCTGTACCATGGACCTTACTGGAAGTCTGCTGGCCTCCAAGGTGGAGACTATAGCTCCTGCGTGACTTTTGTCAGCTGGTCAGAAGTGGAGATTCAGATGCTCGGTTAGTCTAGAGGAAATGTTATGTGGCCTACAACCATGTAGATGAATTTCCAACTTAATTCAGTTGCCTAGCAGGGGTGGGTAATACGCTACCTCCAGCTGTTTGCTTGTCTTTGAATTCAGGTACCATTACATCCCCAGTAAGACATTGCTGATTCGAGGAAGAGAAGCAACAACTGAAAGAATGAAAAACAGGGTGGAAACACAGGCATAAATTATTATTTAAAAGATGGAGTTCCCTGCAAGCTGTTAGCTCCTCATCACCCCAAAATATTCGATTTGCAGGCTTTGTTCAGGTTTGTGCCCCAGGGCTGAGATCTGAACCCTGATATCTGTCCATATCCACTTTTCAGTACTATTGCAGAATTGATGGGCTTTTCAAGACTTCTTGGACACCTGTGTTGTCAGCACTGGGAAATGTGAAAATAAGACACCAAATCAGGCTGCCAACCAGCCAGCCTCTTAGCTGGACCGAGACTGGGCAGAAAGAGACCTGGATACCTGAGGATGTGGCAGGTTAGTTTTAGGATTGGGCCTGCTTTCCCCTTCAAGGAAACCACATGGTGAAAATGGGCAGAGGAATGTTCTGCCTCTGAATCCATGAATCCACCCTAGAGGCAGCTCACAGCCTTTCTCCAAAGCCCTGCACAGAAGCAGAGACCATACACCCCACCCAAAACCAGTCCAAAAACTCAAGAGGGCATCTTCTGAATTTCTTCATTCAATTTACCTTTTTAAGACCCACTTCTTACAGACCAGTCCATGCAGAAACTGTTTTGTTCCCAAGTGCTGCTACGGTGTGATTCACTCATGACAAACATGAGCCCCTTTCTGCTCTCCCAGCCTTGAATCTCTACTGGTGAAGGATTGACAAGTACAGCTCTGCTACCTCCTATCCTCTGCCCTTCCCACCTCATGATGGCCAAGACCAGCTCGGGATCCCATCAGCTCTGTGTTACCCACGCGGATGCCTGAGATCTCACGTGATCCTCATGCCATCTCATCAGCGCCCAGAAGCGAGCAGCTTTTGTCTTCACGTGCAAGGCGGGAGCACAGTCAGATCCAGAGTAAACCCTCCACCCGTGGTTATTTCCAATCCCACGCAAAGGAAAAATAACTGAAAAGAGTGAAAGGGGGAAAGATTTCTGCAAATGCCTGTTGCAGCACGTGAGTGACTGGTATGTTGCTATTGAGTGGTGCTCCTTTCTATACCACACAGGAATGAATCCTCCACTGTTACACAGCACTGGGATGAACTCAGTATGGTTTTTTTTTTATTAAATAAGAGCCACCATCAATTCAAAATAGAATAAATAGTAAATAAGAATAAGTACCACTACAGAAAAGCTGCCTTGCATCCTGGCGGTATATTACATTTGTCTGGGCCTGTGAAACCTCATAAGCTTGACTCTGTATAGGAAATTACATTATGATACACAACAGCTGACTCTGGAAAGAAAGAAAGTTGTCCCCCAATAAAACCCAATTGGCCTTCTTTTTGCAGTGCTGTCTCTGAACTAACCAGCCTGAAACCGCCTAAAAAGAGTCTGACATGTAATTTATACTATGGTGGAGTATAATAATTTCACTTAAAGAGGAGAGATCGTCAACTGAATCGGAAAATAGTTTCACCTGTGGAAGACAAGTTTAATACAATAACAGTTCTGGGAGAACGAAGTAAGTAATTCCCCCTTATATCCTTCTATTGAAAAAAAAAAACAAAACAAACCAAACAATCAAAAAAAAAAAAGACCTAAACCCACCGCGACTCCTTGCAATGCTACTGCATGGAATCAATCACATATCTCCCACGTGGACAGCTATTAGCTGTCCCTTGTTTGTGCAAAGGACTATCAAATAAGCGCTCGGCCTGGAAGTACTTCTGAGTTATTGGCTTTTCCACACTCATGAAAAAGTCATCATGTTTATCTCTGTTGAAGGAAAAAAACTCTTCTTAAAAAAAATAGAAGAAAAAAACCCGACAGCTTGAAGGCAAGAGCCACGTGGCATTACAGAGGAGAGGGGGAAATGGCAGGCAGAGCACAAAGCCACCCCCAGCAGAACTCTAGCTAGCAACAGCCTGTGGAAATCTTTTCCCTTTATTACAGATGCAGCTAAATAGCATTGAAAGAAAATGAAAATCAACAAGAAGCAGGGATGGCTTTATCAAACCTCCACAAAAGTTGAACTGCTCCTGGGAGCTGGGTTTTTTTTCCCCTTCTGAGCAATTCAGCAGCAACAGAAAGGATGATTTCTCCTGTGCACACCACCCATAATTCCATCGTCAGATTTGATGTTTCAAAAGGAAGCTTCAATGCCCATGAATAAAAGCAACTGTTTGAAAGCGATTATTCACCTGCCATGTAACCTAGGCAGGAGGGAGCAGACGGCTCACAGTAAGTTTGTGATAGGCCAGCATTTATCCCTCCAAGCCTAGATTCAAGCAGAGGCATCAATAATGCATTTTCACCAAGTGCTGATAGGAAAGAAGGTGTCTTCAGCTCTTCCTTCTCTTCGTGTCCTTCTCACATCTTGAGTATTAACTACAACCTGCGCTGTCCCTTTCTCCTATGGCTGATATGTTTTTGCTTCTTGTGAAAGAGCAAAAGAAAGATTTGATTTCAGGGGGAGCCTTGCTTATTTTGCTCCTGCACGTAACTCTCCAAAGGCAGGGCTTCAACTCGTGGTTATTAGAGGCCTCATAACTCTCCTCCCACTTAGATCCAAGGCTGTTTTTTACCTATTCTGAGCTTCCTTCACACTCTCCCTGCTACTTGACTTTCCCCCAATTACCTGTATTACAGACCTTGGAAAGAGACAAGTCAGTGATAACCTTGGAGATGACTCTAAGTTTTTCATCTACTGGGAGAAAAGAATAGCTTTAAATAAAAATGTAAATTTAAAATGGAAGGAGGACTAGAGGTGGTAGCAACACCCATGTCCTGCTGTCAAAAATCTTAGTGTAGCATTTACCATTCATATAAACCCATGATATATCAAGAGCTTTTTTAATCTTGAAAAAAATCAGCAATGAATCCAGCTTCAGCGCACCTATTTTGCTGGTGTTCTCCAAAACACGAGTGATGGAATTCATTGCTATCAGCAAATTCCTGCCTTCCCATTTTCCCTCCAGACAGCCCTCCTCAAGTCGTTCACTTCACCCTGCTTCCCTCCTTCTCTCCAGGCTAACAGGTCTCCTTTTGGGTCCCAGGGATGACACAAGGAAGCATGGGGAAAAGAAAGGAAGAGGGCAGTTCCCGCTTCCATCTTCCCAGGAGATAGCAGCTACCTCCATGCACCTAAGGACGCTAAGAAACCACAGCAGCCTGTCACGAAAAAAAAAAAGAGGCAAAAATCAAAGACTGCAGTGAGTGAGAACCAGAATTAAAATAATGGGCCTTAGAAGATGCTTTGCCAAAAGCAGAGCTAGCGCTGGACTTTGCACAAGGAAGTGGTTCATTCCCGTTGCACTAAAATAATAACACCCTGGACTAGTGCCATGATGGGGTATCCACCCCAAACCATAACGAAGCATTTCAAAAGAGGGAACAAAACCTTCGCTTCTGGACCACATAAAAAATCCACTGAAAAACTTAATGATCTAAGACTTGTCTCCAACCTGAAGAGCAACATTTAAAACTCCCTCAAACTTTTCCTTACCACACGCGCTACTGGAAACTGGGAATATGAAGCTGGCCCATATTCTTAGTCTTCCCCAGGCTTCCGCTCACTGGATAGCACAGTGGGTTAGGCTGGTCTTACAATTGACCTGGGTGGGCGGCACTTACAGCACCTGTGTGGAGATAAACAGGACCACTAGCTGCTATTGAATCTACTTTAGTCCAGATGGTGAGGATCACCAAGCACCTGGAATAGCACAACTCCCAGCGTAGGCAAGGAAAGCTGTGCTTTACCATAAGTTCAGTTTACTCTAGCCTGAAATTAGAGCTTGTTCCACAAACATTTTGGTTCCAGCGAGTGCAAGCAGAGGAAATCCCCAGGACAGCATGTGTAGCTCAAGTGTTTAGCTAAAGGGGAAATCGTGATTCCCTTGATATGCAAGAGTTTGTCTTCCTGAGTTGTTTTTCTTTTTCTCTCTGTTTATTCCATACATGTTCTTCATCATGGAGTCTGCCTCTGTTGTCCTCTTGAACCTAATATCCAGTACATCTAGGGTAGAAATACACATTTAGTTTTGTGCATTTAGGACAACAACAGGGAAAAGAGAAAATGGAAGAAGTTGAAAGCACGAGGAAAAGGAGTTGGGGGGTTGGGGCAGAGATGAATAAAGAGGAAAGAGAAAAATATGACAGCTGTGTGGGGAAAAATAAACCCCAATATAATTAGCAGAAACTTATCCTGACACAAATTAGTCCTGCTCTTCTAGGCACCTTCCCAGGGAGAGAAGAAGGGTCAGGGAACCCAATTTCCTGCCCTCCTTCAAAGGAGCTTTCCAGTGCCAAGGGAGCGGTGTGTAAGGTCAGTTGTGGAGATTCACAATGGCCACATACCCGTAAACACCAAATCCTGCCTTCCATGTTGGTCGTTGCCTGGAAAAGCTGGAGGGAACCCTGGGAAGAAGCTGCTCAGTGCAACTGGCACTGCTTTTCTTTCTCTTCCTCTGAGCCAGGCGTGAAAGTCTTGGGAGAAACTCAGGAATCTGTGAAACTTGCTTTGAGAGAAAATGCAGCCGGCTTTTGTATGGGGAGGGGACAGAGCCACCTTCTCTGATACTGAACAAGAAGTTATCCACAAAGTTTTGTCATCATCCCAATCAATATTTAATGACAGAATACACGTTTGCGTGTTGGAGGAAAGAGAAGACTACAGATATTCTGGGACAATTCTACAAGGAGTTTGTAATTCTGCTACCCAACGGTCCTTTCGGGAAGAAAGCAATGGACTTCCGTCTGGACCTGGAGTCAAAATGAGTAGACACGTGATGATACATCATTCCAGCACTTCAGACCTGTATTCTGGTATTTTTCACACACCGGTTTTGGGAGAGACTGCACGACAGGACTCCTGTCATATTACACCGTACAACTTCCAGACAGACTATCACTGCAGATGTGAGCACCTTTCCATTCACAGGAATACCGTACTTGTATCCTTCCTCGAGGATGTATGTCATATACATTTATGATACACGTATGTCTGATACATATCATATGAGCAACTTCCATCATGGCCTAGATAGATGAGACTCCAGAAGAGGCAGAAGCCACATCACCAAAAATCTTAGCTATCAGAACCAGCTTGTTCCTCATCCACAGCACTTTTCCCAGCAAGAGCACAAACCACAGGGGCCACCTGGCTCATAAGTTTTATTCAGATCCAACAGGTCATCTTACGTCACCCATTCTCCAGTAGCATCCTAATTGCTTTGTGCTGACTTGGAGGAGGATCTAGGTTTTGTTTCTCCTTGGTATTACTGAGAAAGGAATGGTTTGGAAATAATTAAGCTGCCATTCTGCCTTCTTTATCCAGAGGTGACAATCTCTCTCCTTTCCAGCCAACAGCCTGATGAAAGCTGCCCACACCCATCTTTTGGAACTGAAAAGCTGAGATTCAGCCCTATCCAATGACTGATAAACCCAGTGACTTCCATCAGCTTTGGCTCAATCTGAGCTTTAGAGCCAACATGTGATTAGTTTTGTAGAAATGCAGCTATTGCCTTTCTCATCGCTTTTGAAAACACATCCAGATACATCCTGAACCTGAAAAAGATAACTTAGGGTTGTACAGCCTGGAGAGTCCCATTGCATTTGAGTAGAAGTTGCAAGCTGCCTACTTACACAGCCTTTACTGAGGAGGGAGAAGACAACCCTGGATGTTAAGACAGTAAGAATGGCGTTACCGTGTCTAGTCAAAGATCCAGTTAGCAAATAGCTGCCTCTGGCAATGGCCAACAGCAGATGCCAAGGGAAGAGCAGAGGAAAAGGGTAAACATACAGCAATATGTGCCCAAAATACTCTTTCCAAGAGTTCTAGGCTGAAAGATGTCCCAAGCCAAATGTAGAAACTTTACAGTTAATGGACTGCCATTGATTACTTTGCTACAGATTTGTCTGGCCCCTTTTTTGAACCCAGAATATGTCCTGCAGCAGGAAGTTCTACCAGTCAATTAGTTTTTGTGACCAGAGAGATGGGGTTTTTTTTTCCCCCAGAACAAGTTTCCGTTTGTTTTGAACCTGACATCTGCTAGTTCCATGAGAAAGTCTCTAGTTTTTACATTGGAAAAGACAATGAACAATTGATTGCCATACGCTTTCCATGGAAATGACTCCCCTCACCCCCCTAAAAAAAACACCAAAACCCACAAAAAAAAAAAAAATCAAAGAGTGCTAGAAGATGGATTTCTCACCAGGAAAAGAAAATAGAGGAATAATGCTGAGGCTGTCTATTAGGAGACTTGTCTCAGCTTTTAGACCATCGTAATTAATCCATTCAGGCTTTATACCATGCTTCCATGCTTGCTATTTTTGCAAAACAGTTGACCCCTCTATAACAACTGCTCCTTTATCAAAACCTCTTCTCCCCTGGCAAAAAAAATTACATCTTTCACTGCCAGGCTTTCCTAGGACTTTATGGATGACAAATCCATCCCGGCTGTACAAGAACAGCTTCAAATTTCAGTAGCAAAACCTAGATTCAGAGCCCTCCTCTCCTCACTAGCACAGATACCGTGCATCTCCCCCTCTCCGTTCTGCACATCTATTATGCGCATTTTCATTAGGAGCATTTTGCAAGCGATCTGTTGATTCATTGTATTAGAATTGCAAACAAATGGTATCATTTTCCCTGCACGCTCTTCTTTGAGAATTCAGCATTGATTTCCCAGCATTGTCGGGCTACTTGACTGACACTTCTGGTTGATTTGAACCCTTTAAGGTTTCTCTCTGAAACCACTCCTGCTCATCAGTTCTTCTGCTAGGACTCAAGAGCTTGCAGGAGCTCAGGCACCTGAATTACTTTACACAGGCCCCACATTTCCCTGTTCTACATATGATTTATAATGCTTTGCCTTGAAATCATAATGTGACAGCAGAAAGTGGGGAGCAAGGGGCCAAATTCAAACCTATCCCTGATGTAATTCTATTGACTTCAAAGTTTGCTCTGTGTCAGATGGGCATGTGCATTTTTATCACATCCAGACCTTCAAAGGGCCCTTGATGCTCTAGGCAGTCAATGCACTATTTAATCCTTCAAGTGCTGGGATTCTTTCTTTTTCCTGTGTGTTTTTGTCTTTTTAATAGACAAATGTGAATTTGCCACGGCTGCTGTTATATCTGAAACCACAACAAAATACTTTCAAATGCTGTCATATCCTTTACTCGCATGAAGACCTGTATTAATGGGTCTCACACACCTTGACAAATATTCCTGGACCCTGCTGTCTCTGGCTTGCATAGCAAGGTTTAGGATCTTGCAGAGGAAAACAGGGGGACAGAAGCAGCAAATAATTTGCGCACGCTGTTGCCTAGCAGGGTCTCTCTGATTGCAGAGATCAATGCCAATAAAATGGTCCATGTAAACGTGGCACTTTCAGAAGTCCAACTATCTTCTCATTAGAGAAGAAAACAGGACAAAAAGCCCATTTGGGATCTGTACAGCTCCTGTGGAAATCAGCAGGAGTTTTTGCACTGCCTTCTGTGGGAGCTGCATCCTGCTGTAAGGTTCTTGGAACATTTCGGCGTATTCTGCCTTAAAAGAATGAGGTTCAGTGTCTTTACAGCCCTGTGAACCTAGACCATAATGTCAGAGATCAATTCTGCTTGCAAATGACCAATTAGGGATGCTGAGATCAAATCCAGTGACTAACCATGACTTTAAAACAAAGCACCAGAGCACCAAGGCCAGCTGCACTCACTACCAGTGCAGAATCAAGACATCTGGTGGGGAAAATGGCCTTTGGATGTCCAAGATTCAGGAGGTCAGGCAGGAAGCACAAGGGAAAATCTTTTAGTGCGGGAAGCAATCTCTTCAAGACAAGTGAAGTGATTTCAGACCTTGAAAACCAAATTGCGCAAAGTCCTGGAAAGCACACTGATTTGGGGCTTACTATGAGGTCTTGAAGAGGAGATGATTGACAAACCCTTCCAAATGTTCTCCCTTTGCCGACTGGATAACTGAGCCTTCATTCAGCTGGACTCAAAGTGGTTTCATGCAGAGACCTGAGGGCATCTCAGTGCAGGAATGCGAGCCCCCTCTCTGCTCATCTGCCTCCCACACAGATCGTCAAAAGCCTGGCCCAGTGCCATTAATAATGATATCTCCTGGGTGTGTTTCTCTTCCAACTGGCTGGTTGATTTTATTGCTGTGGCAGAGAATTGCAAATATGAAGTGCTCAGTGTACCAAAATGACATTTGTGTAACTTATATTGTAAATACTTACTGACGCGCTGACGTTGTTGTTAATGTAAGTATGTTAAGAGGCTATTAATTTCATTATTGCTTAATCAGCAGTGAGCAGTAATGTTCTCCTCTCCAGCCCAGCTGCTTGGCTGGTGAGGCGTCCTCCAGAGAGGAGGCTGGGAATGCAGGACAGTGTTGATGATGCCAAATGCTGGTACACGGTGGGGTGTAACTCCACACAACATCTGTGCACATCTGGAGCCTAGCTGCCTTTAGGAGTCTTAAATAGATAAGGTGCCTGGAAGATTTCAGTGGTGTCCCAGCCTGAACTGAATCGACATGGAGAAAGGTCCTTCAGCCTTTCCTTGGTTCCTCAGACGAGCATCAGAAGTGATCTTTCTTGGTTTGTTTTTCCTACCTTCTCTTTTCTGTCTCTTCTCATCCTTAGAAAACCCTGCCTGCTATAAATCTGAGAAAGTATTTGTCAGCACCAGGATAACTCAGCCTTTCTCTATGCCCCCAAAAGTCACGTACATCCAGGACAGAACAGACCCTGTTTCACCCCTTCTTGGATACAATTCTCAAATTTATAAGATTGTCTAAACCTGAGGGATTTATGAGCACTGATGTCTTCATTGCTTATTTTATCAAATCTATTCTCTTACACACTCTGCCAGAGTTCAACATAAGCCAGATCCAGAATCTCTCAGACTCCAAGAAGTTAGAGCAGGAGGGGAGAAAAAGACCTGTAAAGTCACATAGCCTGACCCTCTTTTAGTGCAAGGAGGAGGACGTTCCCTTGGGGGGACCAGGGCAAAAGGATACAGAGAGACAGCCCTTGTAATGGGAAAACTATTAGCCCAATGAGTTGAAAAAGTGACAGACTGATAAGAAGTAGCTTGAGTATGAGGAATAACTTCCTGACAGCAAGATCTATCAGAGTGCAAGAGAGAGGCCCAGGGGAAATGTCAGGAGGACCAGCATTCAAGCCACTTAAACCAGAACAAAACATTTGGAAGCAAACCTGCCACGACCGGGAGACTAAACTAGCTACAACCTCTAAGCAATAAGTCTTTTCCATAGCTAATAATTCATGAGGAGATATTAGGAGGCACAAACACTGTCCGAAGAGGAATGCAGTTGACTTACCCTACTTCACCAAACGGGCGTACAACTGCTACGGTTTATTTGTCCCCTGGGACCTGGCGCGGCTGAACTAGGCTGATCAGAAAGATTTGCAAATTGGCTAGAATGCAAATCCCCACCCAGGGCTGGTCAGAAGCAGCAGGCAACGCAAGATTCACCACTACACAAGTTATTACGGACAGAAATGTTGCAGCACTTAAGGCTGCAGGGCTTCTAATCTGCAGGTGACCCCAGGAAGGCAGTGAGTACCATCCACTGGGTATTTACTATTAAGCACCAGTCTTTATCAGTAGAAAGTCATGCAGGAAAGCCTCTGCCTGACCCCTTCCCACAAGTTTCACCTAGGATATCAAGTGACACACAGCCAATTAGAAGCTGCTCATCACCACAACGATCCCCTGGGAGCTGACCCATTAGGGACAATGCACTCATCAGTGGCCTCATATAGGTCACGCAGATTCCAAGGTCACCAGAGATGGTTGGGAGCACGTTACCCACTCCCGGGGTTGCACCCCTCCTGCAGGAACAACTGGGTTACGAGATGCCGGGACATCAGACCCAGAAAGGCTGAGTGCATCTAGCCTTAGGGATGGAAGAAGTGAGGGCTACTTGTGTACACCATAGCCCCTGAATCAAGACTCACATTCATTCACTAGTTCTGCCTCTGACTCACTGTCTGACCTTGAGAAAGTCATTTAATCTCTCTGTGCCTCAGGATCTGCATAAAAATAATTATTATAGCTGGAGTTTTATGGGGAAAGACTGCTACCATATAAAATATCATTCTAAGATGCCCTTTTCAAATCCTTCATTAGAAAAAAAATTCTGTAGGGGGGAAGAATTTCAGAATCTTATTAAGCCTTTCGCAGCATCTCAGTGCGTCTGACGAACTCTCAATACACGGTATGCGACATTTAGTTCAGAATTTGAAACTACAAATTCTTCATAAAAATCTTCTAACTTATTCTGGCGGCACCTTGAAGTTCTCATGATGAATTGTATCTAATTAGTTATTTTGTCATTTGTAAAGATAGCTGGATAATAAATCACTATTTCCAGCTAGAAAACTTTGACTTAGCATCTCCTCTTCTTAATCAACTTTTGAGCCATTCATTAGGTTTTCATCCAGAAATCCTTTTCAAACAATTGCCAAGCAATGAACATTTCCCAGGTTAAAAGGAAGCTGGAGATTGGGCACTTATTTAAGGAAAAGAATCCCTGATCACTGTCAGCCAAAAAAATATATATATTCAGCTTAAATCTTATCTTCTGTAAAATAAACATTGCTACAATTTTTCACCCTGTTCCAAGCCCTCCAGCCAGAGAGCGAAGGCAGGGTTTTGTTGACAGCACTGTTTGCAAGAGCAGCTTTCCTCTCTCTGTTTCAGGTTACCAGCTCTGGGGAAGATGGTAAGAAAAAGGGGGAGTTTCTGAACCTTCCTCATACCAGCATCCTTCTTCAGCTGGCCATGCATGGTCCCTCCAAGAGGAATAATCTTTAGCATCCCAACAAAGTGCAGAAGAAAAAGACTGATCTGCTCTGAGGGCTCCACTCTGTCCCCCATACTATTTTCTGGTCTCTCATGGCACAAATTATTAAGCAGACCTTTAGCTGCCACTCATTCCAACTGTGCCTGAAGCCACCACAGCTCAACCAGCATCGCGCCGCCGCCTGTCACTCACATATTACCCAATTCTTTCATATTAAAGACATACCCAGATCTGAGACTGTACACACCTTGGTATTACAGGCTTCTCACACAAAAATAACAAAAGAAAGAGAAGGCTGTGTTTCATTTGGTTGTTTCGGAAGGTACATATGACAGTGGTGGCTGTTGCCGGTGTTTAGTGGACAAAAGATTTGTTGCTGCTACAGGACAAAAAAAAAAAGTGGATTTTTTTTTTTTTGCATGGGTTATAACTCCAGTAATTTAAAATCAAAGTACTGACGTAACAGTTTTCTGATCACAGCTGGGATTTCCTTCGCTGAGTTTCCAGCAGGATCTTCTCTCTTGCAGCACTGGAGGGTTTCTGAAACTCTACCCTTGCGTCCAAGCAAGGGCCTGTGTAGGATAGCCAACACCCAGGCTTGGATAAAGGGCCATTCCTGTGCCCTATACTGCAGAGAAGGTCAGGATGACCAGCCTTATTAGAAATTCAGCTTCAGGAGGATCAAGGAAAGTCACTACAGTGCTGGATGCAGTGACCCCTGCCGTGAGCTCCGTCACCCAATGGCAAGAAGATATTCCACCTTCAACCCAACATCTGCCTAATAAGACCAGAAGGGATGTCAGAGGGAGCCCGAAGGAATGGAGCATTAGTGTCCAGAGAGTGCGGAGCATGCTGACGAATCCTAACGGCCTGATAGGAAGGGAAAGTCACAGCCAGGGTCACCCCCGGTGATTACACGAGGTCCCAGGCACCGCAGGCAGGTGCATTTATGAGCTGTTGCACTCTGTATGCTCAGCTGTTTCCCTGTGCTGGTCCTGAGCTTAACCACAATAAAGTAATTCGGGTGACAGAGTCCCAGGGCAAAAACTGAAGATAGAAGCACCCTGCCATATACTTCAAACACTCTTCCTCAGGATAATTAGTTGCTGGATGCAAGGTTACCTTTAGGAGAAGGCTTGATGCTTTACTCATTGCCTTCTATGCAATAGCCCCCTCAATATTAGGGAGTTAGAAGTGCATGTGGACACCACCACCATTATACAGCCACTTTTTATTCAAGGAAACTGATACTCTGCAACAGGCAGAGGCAATAAAATTGGAGCAAGACTACCCTGTTTTTCCAAGTTCAAAATGAGCATTAGATTCATTCATATGCAGTTAAAGCCTGGCGTCTTTAACATGCCTGAAGGTTTTACCATCTTCTGAGATTTTCACTTGAATTACAAAAGCAGTGAGAAAAGGCTGAATGAGTCACAGTCTAGAGCTCTGTCCTCCTCCCATCCTATTGAATCACACACAGATAACCTTGTGAGAGGTTGTGCATCAGAGAGCACCAGGCAGCTGTGATTTGAAACATGCCCGATGTCCAATACCAACAACTCAACATTCAAAGCAGTGGGAGGAAAATTCAGATGATTCTCAGGCACAAGCCTAGCCCTGTTTTCTGCTCTCTTGTCCTGAGAGAGTACATGCCACACTTGTAAGATAACAGGAGGACATTGCAATCCAGCCATTCCCAGGGAGGGGATCTACCAGAGGGCCCTCTACAGGAAGGGCAGCATCATGGGGTAGTAGAGGAACACACACAGTCTTGGACAGTCCTGAATCCCATGGAAACATCCCATGGACTACCTCACTCCCAGCCCATGCACTCCTTTACTCATCCTCCATAGCTTCAGCTATGAGGACGTTAACTGTTGAAAAAAAATACTCTAAGACCAAGCTGGAGGTCTGCAAGGGATATACAGCTGCATGTTTCAAGGCATAAGCCAGCCCTATATAGATGTGTCCAACAGGTCAAGGGAAAATATTCCCGCAGGTTGGAATATCTTTTAACTCCTTTCTGACAGCTTTCCTGCACCTTCTTCTGAAACGAAGGCCAGAAAAACACCAGATGAGCTGGACTTCAGATCTGCTCTCATTGTCTATTTGGTCAGCAATGATTTCCACCCCGTGAAGCACTCAGGTGTCATCTTTATAATGGGAATTTTGGTCAGGGAGATGGGGAGCGGAGAGAAAGCAAGAAGCTGACACTTCTACATGCACCACATTCTAATTGGGGTCAAGGGATGCAACAGTTGGAGAGCAGCAAGTTATTTTCTGCATCGCTGGCCTGTCGAAATATGTTTCTACTCAGATATACGGAAGGAAAAGGACAGAGTCCAGGAACAGTTCCCTGTCAAGTGAGTTCCAGGAAACTTGGAATGCCACAGCTGCCACCCTGAGCTGGGCTCAGCATGGTGCTTCATACTCTTTATCCTGGAGATGGCATGGAGCTACAAAGGTTAATGGAGAACCTCAACCAGCCACAAAAGAAGGAGGAAGGGTATTTGAGGCAAAATTGTCCAGGAATCATTTTCATAGGTATCTTTGCCCCTGAGGTAATATGATCTGCCTTTTGACATTTGGTTGGCCTTTAACTTACCAAGTACATTTACCCAGCTCCCAATGGCATCAGGGGTGAAAGCTCACCCGTGCACAGCCAGGCAAGTTTTCAAAGGTCCAGAAAATTCAATCTCACTCAAGTACAAAACAGAGCGGTCCCCTCCCTACCCTAAGAGAAAGACTGTGAGCCAGAATCCTCACTAAGTGTCTGGTGAGTTAAAGACCCATGTTTCAGATGGTTGAATTGTAGAGCCCAAATCCTCAGGTGGAAAACGCTCTTCCTGATGATGGGAATAGGTAGGACTGCCTCAGACTCCATGTGGATGTGGGAGAAGAAAGGAGAGAAGAGTCCTTGTGATGATCATCTCCAGCTTTGGCTAGAGAGCATGACCAGATCCCATCCTTCACCTGATGTATCCCCCAAGCACATCCATTCCAGCTAAACAAACCCAGCAGTTAGGGGTACCTTCACCCAGCAAGAGCAGGTGAAGAGCAGGTGCCCAAAGCTGCAGCCAGCACAGCAGTGCTGGCTAAATCAAGGCAAATTACCCCACCAAGGGGCTTCCCTATGAGGACTAGGGGTGTGAAGGGCAAGAAGCAAGCGGGTCCAGGGACATAAAGCTAAAATCCATGAGAGGCAGAATCTGTAAGAAAGCCAAGAAAAAGTATTTATTTTGTCACATATCTAGCTGGAAAGACAAAGAAAATTTGGGGCTATTATTCCAGTGCATATGAAAGTGAGGAGAGGGGCTGAACTGGTGGTTCCAGAGACAGATACACCTGAACACCCCCATGAAGGACCCCTGCACTGCATGCCCATACGGTTTAGATTTGATCCAGAAACATCACATCTGGTGCTAAAAGCACAGCTCATTGTTTGGCCAGGCTCCTCTGCTGACATTGCCACTAAACAAGCACCCCAGTTTGATGCTCTCCCCATCCCAGGAGGTGGCCAGGTCCCCACCATGGGCCAGGAGACACCACAAGCACAATACCCAGCTAGAAACAAACTCCATCTTTATCACAGAGCACACAGAGATGTTCCCTGCGTACAGCTCTTTATAAGCTTCCCTTCCTCATAAATGAATGATGAGGCCCCTTTAATTGAATTAATTCTAAATGCTGATCTCGGGATGAATTATCAATGTAAAACAGCAGTGCAAGCACAGGGCGTTTGCACGGTGCTGCCAGCCACAGCGGCTCACTTGCTGCTCACAAATGTTTTCAAACAATGGCATGTGAAGGGAGGGAGGGAAGGGCCAGGACCCATGGGCTTCCCCAGTGGGATCCTCAGGAGCTCCTGCTACACTGCCTCTCACCTGCTTGAAGCCTCCAGCACCATCCAGGACAGGTCTGGGAGGTTCTTTGGATGCAAAAAGTCCCTCAAGACTGTGAGTTAAGGTATTGCTTGCATAAGGTTAAATAAGACCAGCTGCATGCGAGTCAGAAAGATGCTACTGTTGTCCAAAGAGATATCCAACCACCCTAACCCATCCCAACACCCCAACCAGGTGAAGAGATAATGAAGGATCAAGCGTGGCCAAGAGTTTGATCACAGAGGTGTGGGGCAGGACAAGCCTAGAGCTTTCCCGACTCAGTCTTATATCCGACTTGCAGGAACACCTGCCCTCAATGGACCAGCAGCTGAAAACAACATTCAAGCAGCCAGTTCAACCAGCAGCCCCTGAAACACTAAGTAAAGGCTCCTCCTGTCCCATCACCCTGTCTCAACTCAAAGGATCTTCCCTGTCTCGCATCAACATGCCACCTCGGAGGGCTCAGAGTGGGATCACGTTGCAGGAGCACAAAGCCAAGCAGCAAGCAAAGCTGTTCCTACGTCTGCTCTTCCCAGCAGGTAGGTGTGAGAAGCCCAGCCATGCAGGAGGAGAGCTGCAGACAGAAATGTGTCAGGCCATGCTTTATTTCCTCAGGAGCCGGCACAGTTGGCGGGGAGGAGTTCGAAGGGAAAAACAACACGGTAGTGGAGATAACTGAGATGTGAGCAGTGGTGCAGAAAGCATGATGGAAGCAGGTGAGAAAGAAAGATCTGTACCCCTCCTCCCACAAACACTCCCAAAAAAAAGATGCTTTACTCCACCACCACAACCTGCAAACCCCGTCTCTCCCAGCATGGGAAGACATCCCCGCTCCCATACCAGTTTCAACGGGACCAGGATCTTACCCGTTCAGTTAAAACAAACACAACAGCTACATGCAGCCCAGACACGCATCCAAACTAAACAGCCCTGTTGTGAAGGTATTGGCACCTCAGCCGCTAAATCCCTCACTTTGAGAGGGGCTCTCTGTCCTGCAAATTTGGGCTATCCCACCTGTTGGCTTGGGATTACCTTCCCTCTCCAATTAATCCTTGGCACAGCCATCAGCTCCTCCACAGGCTCATCCCCCTCCCCGTGCACACGCTCCATCCCTGGCAGCATTTGTCAAAGACTTTTCCTGAATTTCCCTGCACCGAGCAGTTGCTCAGCTCCAGCCCTCTGGGGCCTATCAAATTTTCTTCAAACAAGAATCTAAATAAATAAAACTGAAGCAATTGTCACATTTGAAGTTTTAGGGTACGCTTTTGGTCCAAGGCTTGTCTCTTATCCCTAAAAGCAATCAGAACTGGGTTTTTATGGCACAAGGAGCAGGGTCAGTGCAGACTGATTTTTCCTCCAGTGCATTCCAGGTGCAGGCAATAGGCTTGGGAAAATCTCAGCAGACACATAACACCCTAACACAACAGTAACGAGGATAGGAATAGATGATACAGCCTTACAAATCAAAGCCAAAGGCACCGGCAGAGCTGGGCAAGGTGGAATCAGTGAATAACAGGTGGGTCATACTTTAACACCAACTTAGGAAAAAGAATCCTGTAGTTATACTGCACTTAGGAGGAATTTAACCCCACATCAAAGACACTTTGATACGACGACTGCGGACTGATCTTTTTTTACACAACTGCCATTAATTCATATAATCAGAACATTACCGACAAGACTATTTTCCCAGTCCTTGCACCCTTGCTGTGCTTAATACCACTGCTACTGGAGAGTGGATTTATTTACTACATCCAGTTTACAACGTGTTTATTCACATCTGTGCCGTGACCTTTCTGGTTGGAAAATTAGCAGTTATTAGAGGTAGCTAAAATAAAATAAGATAAAATAAAATAAAATTGCCACGGTGTAATTAAACTGTAATTATTATTGAAATGTGACCTAAAAGAGATTCCATCTGTGTAACACCCTTTCTTTAAATACACAGACATATATAACATTTAAAAATAAATATAGACAGATCACTTCCTCTGTAGGTGTAATTATACAGCTACATCACTTATACACAGCCACACCGTATGTATATTCCACAATGCAGATACAGTAGGCGGTATATGCATGAGAAGAAAGTTATAAACTATATTTAAAACATGATCATTAGATTATTTGACACCTCAAGTATCAAGAGATACATTTGCACTGAAATCATACTCTGTTTGCTAATCACTCAAATGCAAGTTTCCTACGAGCTTCCCCTCCTCGACAACAGGGTCCCAACAACAGACTCAGCTACCTAAAAAGTCCAAGAGATGTTTCCTCCTTGTCAATTAATAGCAAAGCAGAGCTGGCTGTGCTCGAAATAATAAACAAAACCAGTGTAAATTCCTTTGAGCAGCGGCTGGGTACTAAACTGCTGAATCAGCTCCTCTGTAGCACAGAGCAACATGTAAAGCAGCCATCAGAAAAGCTCTTAAAAAAAAAAAACAAAACACAACAAAACCAAAAAACTAACCCTCGCCTTCAGAACAAAATCAGAGGAGGCAGCAGCAGGAGCACGTATCATAGGGTCTCCGCTAACAAATCCCTTCATCAAATTTGTCTCGTTTGTGCATGTGTGTGAGGTGAGCATATGTCTCCATCAAATATTTCTGGCAGAGGCACTTATAGGCGAGACATGCTTAATGTCCTGTTCTTGCTGCCCTTTATGAAGTGGCCAGAGGAGAGGCAAATTTTAAGTGCTGTTAACAGTGTGCGGCTTCGTGAGCGCTGGTCATCACACGTCACTCCAAGGCTGGAGTCTCTTCTCATTGCAGCAAACCTGGGGGCTTTGGGGTTGTTATTTGCAGCCCCCTCTGAGGTTGCGTCGCTGTTAAATGGGCAGCTGCGTCACCCAGACACCTTGCAAAAAGCAGCCTCTGGTGACCCTGGTCTCACCAGCTTCATGCACGCAGATGCAACGTGGTCTGCTCGCTTGCTTGGGATGACCTGCTCTCCCCACACAGAGTAGAAAAGTCCCTTTAGCCCAACTTCTAGGATGTCACCTCCATGCTCCGGCAAGGACACAAGCTGCTGGAGGAAACATGCTCCTGGGTCCCCCTCAGCCCGGTCCCTAGCCCAGCTGGGGTGTTGCTGAGATAACCCTGTCCTCAGCTGAGCATCCAGCTCAGTCCCAGTCTCTCCCACGCACCAGCTATAGCCCTGTGGGACCACCAGCCTGCCCAGCCCCCCTGCAGTGACTAACCCTGGGGCTGGGCATGTAGAAGAAGCAAATGAGGATGCAAAGTTTGCAAACAGAGTCACACAATGTGATGCCAGCAATGGCAGGGTCTTGGATTTGACCAAAGATGTCCCTTCCAGACCTACATCTCTTTTCAGCATGGCAGAGCTCTGCTCTCTGGCCCTTCAACAAGTCCTGGTGTAGCAGTGTGGGGTCAGAAAAGTCATTCTGATGTGGAGCAAGGCACATTTTGGAGAGGACACTAATGTACCTTCTTCCCTGACCTGCTTTGATTTGAAATGAAGCCAAGGAAGAAATCAGCAGCTAATCCAGCAGCTCTGGAAATGCAGCAGATGATAGAGAATTTTGGTTTTCATTACAAAGCCCCAGGTGTGCAGAAATAACTGCGGAGAGGTGACTGGCAATGACCCTCCAGGGATAGCATGAATGAAATCATGGTGACAAGGGACTCTGAAAGCCCTACAGGAAGAATGGGAGAGTCATGAGAAGTGATAAACTGCAAAAAGGATGAAAAAGATCCCACTGACACACCAGAGGCAGAGAGCAGAGAACAGGGTGGCTGTTCATCAGCACAGACACAGCCCTGAGATCAAGAAATCTTGGTCTTCAGAAACCAAAAAGCACAAGCGTGTGAGTAGGAGGAGCACAGAGATGTTCCCAGAAAGAGAAAGGTGGCTGCTTGTTTGAGCAATTCTTTTGCAAAGATGATTTTTGGAAGAGCAAAGAGGGAAATTTCATCTCAACTTTGCAGATTTTGCCTCTCCTGGGAAAATCGCTACTCTTACGAATCAGAAATAGTCACAGGGCCACCAACATCGGGTGATTCAGGCTGTGGCATGCGATGACCACACTATCCACTCTGGCCTTTAGAGATACCTGTCTTGTAGTGGGAGAACCAGAGACCCCAGGAGGAGCTGTGGGCAATGGGATGCCGTGATGGCAGAAGTGTTGAGGAGACATAAAACAGCATCACAGACTCTCAGGGTTGAGGATATTGTATTTGAGGCAAGAGATCTGTCAGTCATTGGACTGTCAGGATGGTCCAGCAAAATGGTGATAGGTGATGCCAGAGAGATTCTCAGACCACTCGTCTGAAGCACAGAAACACAGGACCGGTGAAGACTCCTGAAGATGTGAAAGGCCCAATTTGCAGCCAATATGGCATGTAAAGAGGGTATAAAATGCCACCACAGAGGCACTCGAGTGGCTGTTTGAGTACCAAGCCTGGTTTTTCTGCCCGTGTATGCTCCGAGCACCGAGTACAGCTTTCCTCCTAACTTATTCATGATGTTCCGGCAGTCTCGCCAAGTTCATCCCAATTCAGCTCATGCAAAAAACAAAAGCTTGGAGCGTTACAAAGGGCATTTCACCAACGTGGTGGAGGGAAGAGGGAGCTCACAGCAGTAACACTGCTCTTCCAGAGAGCAACACAGCTCCAGGAGCTGCAAGGGGCAGGGAGGATTAGGAACTCAGGCCAGCTTGTAGCTGCCTCTTCTGGGAAGTCAGGGCCTCCCGCCGGGATGCAGAGTCAGCTACAAACAGAAGGGTTTGAAGCAGAGCCACTGCGGGGAGCTGTTTTCAATTGATACTCAATAAGCTCAGAAAGGGATCGTGTAATCAAGCTGCAGCCCTTCTACCTCCATTACCCCTGCACATCCCTCCCCTCATGCACACTCAGGATGAAAAGAAATGTGCTCTCAACAGCCTTTCAAAAAAAGTTTGTCTATTTTTCCACACTAACCTGGCCACTGGCCTCTAGTTATTGCCAGCGGTGCTAATCCCCTCGATCAGAGTTTGTATCCTCCAGGTGAACATGCAGCAGGGAGGAGAGTGGTCACCTTCACCTCTCCCGCTGCTCCAGGACACAGCGGAGCTGGTATTCAGACACGAAAGGAAAGAGTCACGGAGACACGCGCACTGGGGCTTTGCTAATTTCCTACTTTTTACCCTGTTGACAACCCTGGGAGATGTCCTCTTATGTCAGCACTGTAAGGAGGAGATATAACAAATGTGATAATGCCAGATGCTGCTGATATGGGATGGAAAAGAAGCAGGTAGGGTTGCTTGCTCTCCCCCAGGGAGAACAAGTGAGATAAAATTGCCAGCTTAGAGCAGCCCGCTACCTTCAGCATGAGGACCCTGTTTCCATTTAGCTGAGATCCTCTCCTCCGACCATTCGGGGATGCTTAGCACTTATTTGCAGCACCCTGAAAAGATATGCTGGGTATTCAAGAGGGCAACACAGTGCCAACCCCAAAGAGGCCCTGCTCCTGCCCAGACACGATGCATATTTTTAATATTATTAACAATAAATATTTTTGGCTTACAGTAAACACAAAACAAGTAGAGGTACAAAAGTGTCTTGAAGAGTATTGCCTCTAGTCCTTACAGGGAGCATCCTACAGGATATACTTCAGGGCCTTGCTGCATTTCATTCCCTGCAGGCTCTGGACGAGGACGGTGCCCCACGGCCGGGGACACCAACGGCTCAGGGTCACCACCCCAGCCTGTAACCCAGCCCTGCCGCACCCTCCGATGCAGCAAAGGGGAAGCGGGAAGGGAGCAGGTGATGGTAACCCAACACGGGCTCCAGCTGCCCGGCTGCAGGCAGGCGATCGGCAGGCTGTTATAAATAACATAATCTGCGGCTCTCATGTAAAGCTGAGGGAACAAACACATACATTGGTCTGGAAGAAGGGGATGGATGCATACACTGAGACATAGATCAAGTCCAAATCTCGTGAAACTCATTCTAGCTCTTAGCTAGGCTGCTAGGAATTATAATACTTGAATCTTTTTTTTTTTTTTTTTGCAGGGGATGTGCCACAATCTTAACCTGGCTTTACAAATTATTTAATTCCTTTGCATCTCCAGCCAGGAGAACAGACAAATTGTTTCCTGGCTTTGGCGAAGAGCTGAGAGATCCAACGAGGAAAGCAGCCTCAAAAGCAAGTATGTGCATACAGGTGCCCACAGCAGCGGCTGGCAAACACTGACCAACCTAAAAACCAGGGAAGGAAAAGTATGAATTCTTCAGCTTCAAACTTCTCATCTGCCTGCTGCCTGATAACCCAGCTCCGTGGGGACAACCCCTAACATGCCAGCAAGGTTCAGCACAGCTGCCATTTAAAATCAGTCTCCTCGCACAATTTAAAAATACCCCACGCTCATGCCAACAACAACTTTCTACCACACCACAATAACTCTGTATTTATAGCTGTGATTTCTCCATGCCACACGCCCACGTACTGCCCCCGGCAGGAACGCCCACCCCCGTAAAAAGTGAATTTGTTGTTTTAACAAGGTGCAGTGAAACCCGTTTCTGCTCAGGAGTGAGTTTCAGCCACACGACGACAGATTCACGTCAGCACGTGCAACACAGGATTTCTCCCCCCACTCCTCACTAGACATGACAGGGCAAAGTCTCCCGAGGGTTAACACAAAGCTACAACCACTTCCATTTGAGCCGTAATTGAAAATCAATAGGATCAGTAGTTGGAATGCTCATGTGCTTAAAGCAGAGGTCTAAGGAGTCAGAAGCAGGGGTGATTTCTTCTCCTGGCCCTGACCTGAAACAGAGATTTTTGGAGTTCTCTGGGCTTGTGATCCAGCACCAATAAAATGGAGATAATCCACTCCTGGGTTATAATTCGCTAGAGCTTAAAAAGTGCTGAGGCACATGAGTGCATGAGACAAACTCATGGAGAGCAAGTTATTATTAAATATATTGAAGCGAGAACCAGTGAGAGATGCCAAGTCTTCCTTTTTTTTATTTTTTTTTTTTTTAAGGAGCATCAAGGAAAATTCCGCATCAGTGATCCTTCCTCCACTTGACTAAACCAAGCAGCAGCAGTGCCAGGACACCCAAACCGTGATCAGCACCCAAGCGTGTAAGGTGCTGTGTAAGACACATGGTCCAAGCAGATGACAAAGACTATCACTCCTGTGGGGATGAGGCCAGTTCTCAAGGATATGTTGCTGGGTGGGAGGGGCCATCCATGCTCCCTCTCCAGTGTGTAACGCAGCCTCTCCAGCTCCACTGACTGACACGGGTCTTCTCACCCAACTACAAGCAAATTGCAACCCCTAGCTTGCTCCTTCCACCCTTCTCCTGCTCACTCCTTGCTGCTGCATGGCCTTGAAGGTCCAGAGAGGGAGGAGCAGCATGAACGGCTGTCAGAGGCATATCCCACGGTGCTCAGAGCATCAGGAACATCCATTGGGAGGGAGCCCACCTTTGCCCTCAAAATACTGGACCTTGCTAAGTTACCTGACCTCTGCCTTGTGGCGCCTGGACCCGCAGGAACAGCACCTTCTCGTTGTGTATATTGTGGGCAGGCTCTGGAATGGAAAGATTCATTTCGCTAAAGGGGCGAAAGGCTGTAGCGAAGGTGGCAGGGGAAGAAGGTGGAATTACTGATTTATCCTAAATCAGGATTCATGACAAACGGAAAGGATAAAGGTGCCACCGGTCGCACCTCCTATCTCCCTTTCCAGCTGCAGGGAATAGCTCCGTGCTCTGCTCCACAATCACCCATCAGCCAGAAGGGGTTTTAACCAAACCGGTGCCCCACTGCGAGCACAGTTACACTGGATTAGGAGGACTTATTGCAGCATGACATGCTGTCCCTCTGCCATGGGAACTGCTGTACTGATAAAAGTGCTTTTAATAACACCAGCAAACAGCAGGGAGAACATCTTATTTCTTTATTACAGCCTAAGCAGCACAACTATGGCAGTCAAGGTTCGTGCCATGTGGCCTGAGCTGACTCACATCTGGCCTTCAGCTCCAGCTGCTGAGCAGCTCCAAAGCAGCTGCCCAGTTCCCATTGGATCCAAACTTCCACAAATCTGGAGCGTTAACACAAACCTTGTGTTCCCAGGCACAGGCAGCCTCAGTAGAAAGCTTCGCTTTGCCCAGCCCTGTTCATGGCACGGCTTGGAGGTGTCGTTAAGAATCCAATCAATGTGACGTCATGGGTGTAATTGAATTATATGAATGTTCAGCAGACCCTTTCCACTCGGTATCCCCATTGGTTAATGTTGAATTATGATGGATCATACACAGGGATATATGAAACATGCATGAATAACCCAAGCATGCATTTTTAATGATGCAATCCTGATAACTTCCCCCTCCTAATGAAATCAAAATGAATTAAACACAAGTAGCTGTCAGTGGCATAAGAAAAAAAAAAAGAAAAAAACCTCATCATTTAAATGGCAACATGAAATGTTCACCCGAATTGCAGTGTGACTAGGACCGTTTGTTGTAATGATACCAATTAACATATCTATCCATTTAAAGTTGCCAGTGTAAAAAGAAAGAGCAGCTTGGGTGGTATTAATGGTAGGGAAGGAAGGTGATGATAATGGTTCGCAGGGAGTGAATAGGATTGAACTGAATGGGGTAATTCAGATGAATTGTCTGACAACGGCTGGACGATCCCCCAGAAGAGTGACATTCATAAAAATAAAATATGGGCAAAACCTGCAAACCCAACGGCCAGAAATGATCCAAGTCAGGCAGAGACCCCTGGACTCCAAGGGTCTTCCCTGAGACACTACAATGGCCAAGGTAACCTGAGCTTTTCTCTGGGGTAGAGGGAATCAAAAGACTTCTTGAGGTCACTTCCATACCTGTGGTTCCTAATTTAACTAATCAAGAGGGAAGAAGACGGAATCGTTTGCAGAGGTGGCCTTGCATCTTGGATTTGTACCCTGCGTCGCTACTGACCTCTTACAGGTACAGTACAAGAGTTATCTTGGACAAGTAGGCAACATCGGCCCAGATCTGTGTGTCTTCATCTATCACAGCCATCCAGACACTCTTCTTTTGCCTTCTGCCCTGTCAATATATCGATACCAATTACCTAACACACCCTTCATAACCACTCTGTCCAGGGTTATAGCCTCAACTACTTGGGCTAACATCGTTCTAATTTCTAAATCCCTAGAAAAATGGGCAGCAGCTCTGTTTAAAAAAAAAAAAAAAAGAACAAAAAAGAAAAAAGAATAAACCTCCAATTTTAAAAAGTAAGTCTTTAGGGACTTCAAAAGAATTCAAGTCATAAAGAAGAAAAATTTGTTCTTACTCTGCAGTTCATGAGTTTCTGCTATGTTCAGTGAAAATCAGACATTTTTGTCTTGTTGCAGATTTAGTAGAAAGCACAATGTCACAGACCTTGTTCCTAATTGCAGACAGGCTGGACACAGTGGCAAAGGATAGAGCCGCTAGAGATACCAGTATATGTCTCATAACAAGCTCATTAGCTCTAACACCAGACCCCATGTTCCTCAAAAACTACCCCAGGGCCCCTCTCCGGATTTATGCCAAGCATGCTTAAGCAGTGAGTCTCTTGGAAGACCTGCAGAGAGGAAGTCAATATCCTTCATAACAGATGAGCGAAGGGTCATCCTCTATAATTAATAGCAAGCGAGCTAAATAAATAAGATTGTTTACCTTCTCCGAGTGGGCGGCTAGCACGCCTTACCTTTCTGCAAAAATTGGCATGTCAGGCGCTATCAGCAGATTTTGAAGATGATGGGATCTGTGTACGACCGTACCAGGGGTAAAACACAATTCAGGGTGAAAACGGGGTCAGAGAAAAGCCCTTCTTTCCCAAATGGAGCAGGGTAACTCATTAAGAGAATAATCTCGCTGTCATCGTAGAGACCCTGAGGTTCACCCGTCCTGTGCCGTAACTCATGTAGCTTGTGCAAGTTCAGACTTTCTGCTGTGATGTTTCACAACGAGTCACGTAACCCTGCAGCACGTCTGCACCGGCAGAGCCTTTCACGACTCTCCCCTTAAGCATTTTAGTTACTTGTATAGAAGTAGACAGGTAGCTATATCCAAGGATCTGTATAAGTGATGCTTTGAGCTCTGCTGGCTATATAAACAAGGACATCCTGGCTAGAAGGTGATCTGAACCACTTAAATATCTACCTCTTTTCCAGGTAAATCCACTTTAGGCATCCAAGTACATAGCCCGAATAGTTTTGCTCTCTCTGCAACTCAGGGACAGTGCCACTTCCATACTTGTCAGCAGAGCTGGGAGGATAAATACATTATTGATTTGATCTGCTGGGCAGCCAAATCCTACAGCTGGAGAATCTCTGAGTGGCACATTAAGTAACATCTACAACACCCAGCAGAGATGACCGTAGTCTTGTTTGGAGCACTAAGACTTCACTTCCCTTTAAAAAACAGCCAAGATTCTTTTAAAGGAACCGGTAATCATCAGAAAAGGAGGACTGGGAGAAGACACCTGAAAAGGGCTCCATTTCTAAGGATGCTCACTGCACCCTTGCTAAAATCCCAGAATTTCTGATGCAGTAAAAACTCGGTGTCCAAAGTCACATCTCAGTTTTCTCGTGATTCTGGTTTTTCACGAGAGACGGTAGGTTTGTGAGAGAGTGGAAGCACTCTCCCTTGAAGGGCTCATCGGTGCCCAGAGCTGTGAACTGTTCTTTACAGACAAACCATCCCCACCGTGTGCATGCCTGTGTCCCTTAGAAGAGCATTAGGGACTTCAACTGGATGATTTCAAGTTAAGTGGGGTTTTTCCCCCCATTTCTCTTTTGCCTTTGCACCAACTTCTCTGTCATATGTAAATGTTAAATCAGGGAATAATTCAGAGACAGGTTTATCCTGAAGAGAGTCAACTCATCTTTCTTGAGGAAAAACAGAAAAGGAGGAAAAAAAGATGCTTCAGCTTTGTTAAATTTCAGAAATAAAATCACTTCATAAAAGCTGCTTAAAGATGGCACATCACTGGGAGATATTTAAAGTGCAGGCAGTGGTTTTTTAACTGTTCCCGAGAAACACTCCTGTTGAACGGAATGAGGGCCATGAGGTTAAAACACAGCCATCATAACCTTTATTGCTTCATTTTTGTGAAGCCATTAACCACAGGAGGACCACAGATGTGCCACAGCTCCAGCAGCTGGAGTGAAATTCAATACCCACATCAGAACCTAATTTACGACCAACCTGTTGGGAGGGGGCAGGGAGGCCAAAGTAGGGCATTCCTGCGTACCGCACGGCGGGGAAATCAGAGATGCACGAGGGTCTAAGAAAAGTCGCGTGTTGAAAGAGCTTAACCAAAGCCTTTGCACAAACGCGGAGGCACGCATCGTGTGGAAGGAGCCAGCACTCGCATCAGCGGCGAAGTCTTGCAAGTGGAAATTTTGCATCGGGAAGCAGCTGAACCCCAACAACATCCAGCTTTGAACTAACAGTTCGGTTGCCTGTGAGGCCTCAAGATGAAATCAAAGTGCTACTGTGCTTGGTGCAGGACGTGCTCATTGCAAGTGACAGTCCGTTCCCCGAAGAGCTCACAGGCTACGTAGAGAAGAGCGTAGGAGGCATGTAGAGAGGAAAGCGTTTCGCCTGAGGTCATGCTGCAATCAGCAACAGAGCCAGGAATAGATCAAGGGTTCCTGCTCTGCCATTATGTCATACAGAGATTTTCTGACTACTCTTGTTCTTTATATCACCCCCAGTCTGATCTGGCCTTTCCCATCAACACCTGCTCCATTCAGATCCTTCTAAGGAGGTTGCTCCTTTCCACACTTTCCCCTTTCAGTCTGCCTGCTCCAGTTACTTGTGCCCTTCTGATTGCAAGTTCCTGGGTATAAGGACCTCCTGCAACTGGAGTCATACACCCAAGTACTTTGGAAAGTATCTTGATTGCATCTTTGCATGCCTAAATATTCTTCTTTTCTTTAACCCATCCCATCTGACTAACATGAGTCTCCAAATCACATGGAACTATGCTGGGCATTCTAAAATACGTCGCTGAAGCATGCCCCACCACCCAGAGCATCACGTGGTGCTGGTGCATGGCGCTGCGATGCCCTCCCTGCCCATGTGCATGCAGCAGAATTCACCAGAATAACATTGGAGCCAGCCCCAGGATCGCTGCGACTGTCAGGTGTGTGATCCCAACGAGAGATCAGCCTGCTTATCCACTCGTAACTCTCTGAATTGGCTGGCAGTGCCCGCAGTCACTGCAGATGCCATAAATTCTACCCTTTCCCTTTTAAATGAGCCTTAAGTTTTGGGTTGGGTGTTTTTGTTTTTTTTTCCTGAGCTTTCAGCAGTTTAAGGAGCGTTTGTAACAACATCAGAAAGAACCAATCGTGTAGGGGTGCACACATGCTGGGTCTGTTAGCAGCCCTCCTTGTCTCTTAAACCACAGGAGTTGACATCGCAGACCAGTGTCCTCACTCTCAAGCCATCTTCCATATATTCTTTGCAACCTTTAGGTGTATGGGCCACTGCCTGGCCAGGTAAGAGCATCTGAGCTTCATAGAAGGGGTTGGATAAGTCACCCGCATTAGAATGAAGAGAATATATGACAGTACCAAACACCAAAAGAAATGGCCCCATCTGAGCATGTTAATGAAGTTTCAGCAGGAAAATAATGCGTAAGATAACTCTGCATGAGCTTTTCTATTATCATAATGTAGGAGCACCTCGGAACCACTAATTATTCATGAGACCCCTGACAAAGTGGAGAACCACCATTGCTGTCACTTACAGAGAACAGAGATATAGGGGGTGTTTACATCTGAACAAGGTGCCCTCAGCTCCCTTTATTGTTAATGGAGAGAAAGAGACATTTTTAGAAGACAATTCATCTGACCTAAAATAGGCAATTTCAGCCTCCTGCAGGATGTCTCCTACAAGGTCTGATTTATCTTGCTGGACTGGAAGGGGAGTTGGCAATAGCTCTTGTGGTTGGAGTTATCTACATTTAATGAGATGAATCCCCATGCTCCAAAAGGTGGGTCCGTAAAAGTCAGTAGCAGAGCAGGAAACTGAACTCAGTTTTCTTATGTTTCAGTCTGATGCTGAGCTCAAACCATAGATGGGCATCCAAGGTGAACAAGGCCAAAGGGCCAGCCAGCAGAAACAAAACCATGGAGGTTTGAAGGAAGCTACTGATGGGTAAGGAATGACGGAAATGGAGGAGGGAAACCTGAAATACCCTGAAGGGCAAGGTCAATGGACAGTCAGGCAAGGTAGCTGTTGGAAGAATGGAACCAGATGACGAGACAGCAGAAAAGAACGGGGTCATACGCCATCCACAAGATACAGCAGATGTGAGGAAGATCCAGGACCAACATGCACCGACTATTCCAGCACATATATAGGGCAAACTTTGCTGAGACCCCATCCCTAGTCCAGACAGTGTTCAGGGAAGAAATCAGTCCTCTCCCAAACACAGTCTTCCCACTCCCGTCTCCTTCTTTCATATCAGGAGAAATAGGGAGATCGGACAGATGAGTCCAAGACCACCCAGAGAGCTGGTGGCACACAGGGAACTTAACTGAGAGTCCCCACATCCCACCATAGCACACTAGACTGAAACCCTGAAACTGAACTTTCTGGGAATTTGACTCCAATTCCAAACTTTGCACCTCTATTAAATAAAAACCAAAAAAGCCAAAACACCCCCCAAAAAAAAAACCAAACCCCAAAATAAATCAGAAGTAGGTTTGGCAAACAGGTGACAAAGCTGCTCTGTTCATCTTGGAGGAGGGAACTGCAAGGAGGTCGCCAGCACGTGTTTCCATCAGGAGAGTGAAAACAAACAAATAATAGCTAGGCTCTCTGCAAGCAATTAAAGAGCGGTTAATGAAATCACCTGCCACCGACAGAATTGACAAAACAGAAAATAAGTCACATCAGAGTCTGCCAGAGCATCCCTGGCACGGACAAGGGGCCTGATGGCTGGTGTATATTTAGTGCCAGTGATATCATCTTTCCTAGCAGGGCTTGCCTTCTGCGGTGAGGAGAAGGGCAGCACTTCTATGACAATGTCAGTGTGAGCTTTAAGAGGAAAGCGCCTCAGATTTCCTTAACAGGGAAGAAAGCAGCACGGTGGGAGCCTGGGCTACATCACAGAGCAGGAGACAGGCAGGGGTTGCGAAACATGATCAAGTTGAAAACCCAGGGGGAAAAAAATAAAAAACCAAATTTTAATATCCATGGCGATATCTTAAGTCCAGGGAGATGACAGTGTCGTGAGTTCGTGGTCATTCAGGTCCTGTTGACCGTTGCCCCATCGCAACCTGGGATTGCTCGGAGCTTTGCAGAGTGGGTAGAACTCGGATCCCCTCTAGCAGATTCCCTTAAAGAAAAATCCTTTTTAGCACAGTAGGGCATATAACACCGTGGTGAACGGTCCTGCGTCTGCCCATACATGCATTATGCTGACAATTTTTTAAAGGCAGAGTATTGGAATACTAATTGCAACAGGTCTTTTAATCTCTTGCCCCCCATCACACACAGCACAACCACTCCCCTAAACAAAAAAAGTCAGATTCCCTTAAAAAATGAGAGACTGGCTTAAAAATCATGAATTAACAATCAATGCTCAGCTTTAGCTTGCCGTTATAGTTGTTAACACTTAGTGTCACGATGCATTTGGCACTTTCAGCATTTAGGTGTTACGCTTTCCTGCATTCCCCCAGCCAAAGCAGCCCTCTTCCCTCAAAATCAGAATATCTCAGTCACGCAGCCCAAAGCCACCTTTACATCCCTAAATGATCAGCTGTAATATACCAGGGTAACCCCACACTACTCACCAGCCTAAAAATCTTTTCTTTTCCCGCTATATTATGATAATTTATTTCACTACTGGGGCTCCCAAGATGAATTTATTCCTCCAGCTTCCACGCAGAGAAAAATGCTAACCCAGCAGAAGTAGTTTAACAAAGACCCTAAATGCAGCAGTCTCATAAGTTCTTGCACCTCTCCATATATTGCATGCTGAGATAGACACGCAAGCAAAACAGAGATACAAATTTGGAACAGTTTTCTTTTTCTCCATGAATAGTAAATTAGCTAAAAACTCAGAATTTAGGGGGGATTTGGGGAATTCATTTATATTGTCACAAGGGGGAGAAGGGGCTTGAAAGCATCAAAAGATTTTGACTTTTTCCATCTGACAGTAGAAAGATCCGTAAGAAGAGAGCTAATTAAGCAAAAAAGAAAAAGAAAACGGGAGGTGAGGAGGTCAAATAACCATAAGTGGTTGTTTCATAGGACATAAAACTTTCAGAGCTTTGGAGGTTTGTTTGTTTTGTTGAAAAAGGGGAAGGAGAAGCAATCAGTTTTGATTTGGCACAGATCTGGGGGGGGTGTTTATTATTTATTTATTCTTGTTCTAAAATTTTCTCCATTCTGAAAGAAAACAAAATGACTTATTCCCATTGTAAGAGACACACAAATACTCAAACCTAACAGGACGCCAAGGTCCTATCGCTTACCAACACAGAGATGCTGTCGGAAGGGCAGGAGAAATGCATTAACATGCACGACACGTGTTTATCCCTCAGGTTATCGTCAATATGTTCCCTTAGACCCCAAGGAGAGAAATTGATTGTGTACGAAATCCAAGAGAAACCCACAGAAACTTGTAAGCAGTGGGGAAAAGATCAAAGTGCCTGTAGTGTGCGAAACCACATCCACCCCAGCAGATATCACAAGTCATAAACTCCCCCCCGATAACCCCGCCTTGATCAACCATATGACAAACGAGGTAAACACAGGGAGATTTGCACAGTGGCGGTCACTATGTTTAATTAGATTTCATCAGAACGGTTCTGAAAAATTAATGATGAGGTCTCTGCCAGTCTCAGTGATAACCTTTTCCCTGACATCACTGGAATTTATTGCCAGCCTCAGATAAAAAAAGAAAAGTTACAAGAAGTCAAAAGGAAAGATGACTCCAGACCACAGCCGTGAGCATCCCAGCAGGGTGGGATACCAGCACGGCTGGCAGTAGAAACATCAGTTTGCATTTCCATGATGCCATAGATATAATAGTGTGCTGGGGTCCTTTGCCAATGTACCACATCAGCTAGAAAAACAGCCATCAGCAAAGCTTCCAAAACCCACCGACATCCCTTAGGGGCTCGTGTTCTGTTATCCAAAGTGACCCAGCCCTGTGAATCATCAGCAGAACATGTTCTGCACCACAGAGTGTAACCAGAGCTGAAATCCACAGATGACTGGCTCCCAACTTTCCTCTCCAGATTTTGCTTCTCTTGGCACCCCCAGGGCCCCAACCCATCTCCCATTGGAGCCTGGGAGTGCTCAACTTGTTTCCAACATGCACTTCCAGGCTTACTGCACCAAGGGGGATCCCAGCGTGGAGGCACTGCTGCGTACTTGATGCAATGCTGCTGATATAAAAGAACAAACCTCACCAGGAGTGATCTTCTATGGGATGTGGCCCAGGTAAGGGATATCTCTGTTAACACAGTCCTGCTGTCTCTCACCACGTGCAGATGTCAACCCAGCTAGCACGGCTATTTCCTTTTGGGGTCTTGCATTGAAATACCACTCCAACTAAAATCCTTTCAAACTTAGGAGATGAATGATCATCTTGGGGTCACAGCTGTAGAACACTAACTAGCCAGTACGAAGAAAGCCGAGCAATGACAGAGTCAAATTCATGAAAAAGGCAATACTGACATGAACCTAGATTTGACACTATCAGGTTACAGTCAAATCTGTATGGTTAGCTGCTGCTATTACAGCTAGCAAGATGCTTTCTGATCACCCTAGGCACAACGTCCTAGGGCAATTTTGCTGGAGCCACAGCTTTGATTAACTCTCCTGGTCTAGCCTTCAGTCTGTATTTCTATCCTTCACCCAGAAGGATAGGTTTTCTAATTTCAGGAAGGGCCACGGACCTGCAGCTCTTCCGTACGGTTTCATTTAGGAGAGGTGAAAGGCTACTGACAGGGTTTTGGAGAAGAAAGGAAAAAATAAAAAGTAAAAAAGACAAGTGTCAGACCAAGCAAGAACACATCCCTGAATCCTGCATAGCAACACACGTCCTCACTCCCGCAGAAAACATATGGGTTGGGGTCTACAAAAACCAGCACAACCCTTTCATGCTTCCCCCATCCCAAGTTTCACACACACAAGTCTAACAACCAGCAATCCATCAAAGCTTGATTGCTCTCAAGCCAGGCTGCCACCAAGATGAAATGAGAGATGACAAAGCATAGCAAGCCAAAGTCGTTAAACCAAAATGAAAGAAGCACGAGGGGGAAAGAGATCAAGTTGGAGAGGAACAGGGGGGATTTTATTTCTGCTTTCCTTCCCATTGGCTTCACAAACACCACCAGCAACATTCATAAATGGTGGATATGCAGATGGCGTTAAAGCCCCCTAACGGCTTCGCAACCACGACGTTGATGCTGCGGAGCTGCCGCACGCTGGGGAGGCTGGGTGTGTGCAGAGCAGAGGTGGAGAGAAGCTCTCCGAATTAGCTCAAGCCAAAAGTTGCTTATCCTAACAAAGTGAGGCACATTGCTTTTTGCCTTTTAATTAAGAGCTGGCTCATAAATCAAACCTCTTGTTCCTACGCTTCAGATGTCAGTTGAGTGAAAGGTTCTCTTTGAATAACCAAGGCCCCTTTATGCAAACTGCAGTTTCTTCTCCAACTCCAGTAATGTGGCTAATTACGCTACTTCTGTTTGCTGTTATGAACCCACCCTGCCATTGCCACGCCAGGAACTGGGCTTCTGATCTCCCCCAGAAACACCCAGCTATGGGTCACAAACTGAGCAAAGCTTCCCCCAGTTTAAGCATCAGCGGTGGGGAGGAGAATTACAGCTGAACGGAATATTTCCCTAAGTTTCCTCAGGGGTATCCACAACTTCTTTTAAATTTAAGGATTCCTAGAGGTAGGCTGGGAAAACTACTTAAGGCAAATTGTTTTCACTGAGCAGTAGCCAGAGAAAAAAAAAGCCTGAAAGGCATGAGTTTAAACTTTTAAGCAATAATTTTTCTTTTTGCATGCACACACGTAGATATGCAAATTTAAAAATACATTTCAAATTTCAGGGAAAAAATATGGATCTTTATTAGTGGCTATTCTGTACCCAGCCAATCTGATCCTACTCTGTTGTCTCTGCACAGCAGTCATTTCTAGCACCTGGGAGATGAGCTAAAGGTGTCAGTCCAGACTGCAGCAAACAAGTGCAGCAAATAATCCAGCTGAGACTCTCAACAAAGCCTTGGACAATGTAATGAGTGAACAGTGGGAACAAGCAGGTTTCGTGCAAGACATACCCTTAGGCACGATGGGATCCTGCAAAAGGCTTCAGAGAGAGCAGGGAACTGAATCTGGCCCTCACTGTCATGGCTTAGCTCTCCACCAGCACTCAGTTCCCGTCCTCTGCGCCCTTTCTGCTTCCTTCCCAAAGACAAGAGCTGTCAAATTGTGATGTCTACATCAGTGCCTATCTGCAGCTGAACCAGAGATCAGTCATCTGGCCAACAGGAGAAGGCGGAGGTGAGACAGACCGCAGAGGTGATTTTGGGCACAGATATGGCTGCAGGATGGTGAGGGGGATAGAGTGGAGGATGGTGAAAGGAAGAGACGGATGCACAGCGCCTTATCGGGGACTTGCTGTTCTTTCAACTGGCTCCCTGATAACATATGGAGCTTAATCAAATATGCAAATTATGTCCTATCTAGAGACAAGGGAAATAGAGAAATAAACCCAGAGACCATGCATGAAAACAAGCCGATAAAATGAGGGAGTGGATAGAAGGTTTCCTCTTTTTGATAAAATTATTTCAAAGATTAAATTAAAGCAAAACTAATTAGGAGAACCACACTTAAGCCGACTTCCTGTAAGAAGGGTCAGCAGACAAGAGGCATTCAAATCAAAGGCAGATGCAAGAGGCATTTCAAGGGCTCCCTGAAAAGTCATTATCGCAGTCAAAAGGGAAGGGGATAGAGAGGAGGAAGAAATGACAAGAGCCATTTTGGCTGGGCATCCGTCCAGGCATTAGATGGAATATATGGGGAGTTAAATAGCCTCTCTTTGTTACCCTGGAGAGCAGAAGTAGCAGGTGAAGACTAAAGCTGACCATCTGATGTCCCATCCGGAGCACTTCTCCCAGAACAGAGGGGCAAACGCAAACAGAAGTACATAGACCAGGGGGATGAGGATATATCTCCTTTTCCTTCTTAAAGGAAGAGTTTGAAGAGATGGTGGTACAACCTGCTGCCTTCTCTGTTGCAATGGCTCCACTAAAGCCTGCTATTTCTCCTGGAGTCAGAAATAAAATCACCTGGTACAGCACCACCAATGCAGAATGCATGGCAGCAGCTAGCGAGCGCCTCTGGACTTGGAAGTACAGATTCCACCTGGAGACATTAGACAGGCACTTGCAAATCTCATTGCATGGTCACAAGGTCCCATCTCTGACAAGACTCTAAGACACTGTTACACCAGGACCTCCGAAAAATGAGCTGCGCTCAACTCATGTATGCAAGGTACCCAGCAAAAGCTCAGCTCAGCCAAACCCTGCACGCCAGCACGGAGATTGCTGAGTAGTCAGAAAGCAGAGACAGGTACTTGGGGGAGAGACACGGAAAATTAATTGCTCTATGCCAAAAAGCAGGCTTTAACTCTTGCTAGGAATAGCAACCTTCCTGGCACAGAAGAAGTTTTCCTACTGCAGTTACATACTGCAACGAGCTAACCTAAGTGTGCTACACTGACAAGCTGTACCTGGAAGTCCCAAAGCAATGGAAATGAGGGGTGTGAGAGGCAAAGCACCCGCCAGCAGTGACAGAGCAATTAGTGGGTATTTAAAACAAGTGTCAGCTGCACCAGTTCAGCAGCGGAGTCTGGATACAGGCCCTACGGTGTGGTTTAGGGCCTGGGGTTTTGCAATACAGGATGGATCACAGGGTAACGCAGGCTGGAAGGGACCTCAGGAGGTCTCTACTTCAACCTTCTGTTCAAAGCAGGGTCAGCTGTGAGATCAGACCAGCTTGTCCATTCAGGCCTTGAAAATCTCCAGGGGTGGGAACTGCACAACCTCCATGGGCAACCTGCTTCAGTGGACTAGATAATCCCCGAAGTCCCTTCCAACCTGGGATTCTGGGAGCGCTTGCCTGTCCTCATGGCAAAAAATAGCTTATCCTTATATCCGGGTGGAAGTGCTCTTATGTCAACTTATGCTTGCTGTCTCACATCTTCCCACGACTCACCAATGTGAAGAGCCTGTCTCCGTCTTCCCAACAACCTCCTTGTAGGCACGGGAATGCTGCTGTTAAGTCCCTCCAAGTTTTCTCTTCCCCAGTCTCAGTAAGCTTGATTCCTTCATCCTGTCCTCTAAGAACAGGTTCTCCAGATCCTGGCCAACCTCTTCACCCTCCCCTGAACTTTCTCTGGTTTATCAATGTCTTTTTTGTACTAAGGCACCTAAAACTGGGTGCATTATCTGGATATAGTCCAGCAATTGAGGTCAAGATGATCACCTTCCTGTCAATCCACTAGCACTGCCCCTATTTGTATTGCTGAAGATGTTCTTGGCCTCTTTTGCTGGGTAGGCACACTGATGGCTCACATGCAACTTGCTGTTCACCAGGATCCCCAGGTCCTTTTCAGGACAGCTGCTCCCCAGCCAGGCGGTCCTCAGCCTGAATCATTGCAAGAGAACACTTTGTCTAGGTGCTGGACTTCACGCTTCTGGAATGAGTTCCTGTCAGCCCCATTGCTCCATCCTGCCCAGGTCCCTCTGGATGGCAGCCCTGCTGCTAGCCAGATCCTCCTGACTGCAGCTCTGGGATGAACAGATACACAGGGGAACCAGCTTCCCACCTAATTTGACCTCTAGATGGTGAAAGGTGAAGTGCAACAGAAAGATGCCCATCCACCGACCCACAAGGCTTCAGAGCAGCAGGGGAAGAGAGACAGCACAGCAGCCCACGACCAGGATGCACAAGTCCTACACCTCTGATTTCACCCATGGGGATAGTATCCGATCACCCAGCACTTTTAGGTCATGTTGGACTCCTGTATCACTAGCCAATGACTTTTATGCCACCCAGTACAAATGGATGTCACTGGACAACGTCCGCAAGGATTCCCATCACTAGCCCTTTCAGGGCTGCCTGCTGGGACACCCAACACGAGCATCAAGTGCAAAGTACACCACAGCTACCAAATCACAGCTTTCCTGATGCTACAGCCAGAAAACTGAACTACTTTTCAGGCATATAAGCTAACAACAACTTCTCGAAGAGGGACCGTATATGAATGTAGGACACGGACAACTGCAGCCTTCACAGACATCAAATACAGATGGGAAGCAGTAACACTCCATCACAAGTGAGTGAAGCACTCGGACTCCTGCTGATTTAGGAAGCTGTGAGGAGAGGCCAGGGTGAACAAGACCCTCTTGCAGAAACCAGCTTCCCAGCAGGAGCCAGAGCCTCTACAGCATGTTTTCAGAGCAGTCAAGTCCACTTGCCAAACAGTTGGGGAAAAAAATAAAATTAAAAAAAAAAAAAACCACAAAAACCAAAAAAACCCTGACCCTTTCAAAGCAGCAGAGGGAAGGAGAAGGAAGCCGAGTTTCCCTGCTGACATTCACACAGAGCTGTCAGCAGCAGAATATCCTCCAGGGAACATCAAAACCAAGCAGGGTTTCTCGTCTTGTGCGTATTCAGAAACCCCCTCGCCTGGAGGAACAGTGAGGATTCCTGTCCTTTCCTGCAGTTATCACGAGACTGTAAACCTGCGCACAGCAAAACCAGGGCTCTCTCATTAGTTCCCGCTCCTTGGATGGGAGGTGAAGTATCAAGAAAAGGAAGATACTCCTCTCCATATGGGTACGCCATGGGATCACCAACCCACCCAGAGCTCTATCGCCTGAGCGTCTCTGCCCGTCTCTTGCACCCATTTACCTTGCTCAAACTGTTTTGCATTAAAAACTCCATTTCATTCCTCTGTGGCCCACTCGTGGCACTTGAGAGCCATCCAGCTTTGTGGAAGGACCTGCCAGTCCTTTGTGGAAGGACACTGCCAGTCCCACCAGGATTCAGCTGCGCTCTCCTGCTCAACGGGATGAACTCTGCTCTGGGAAGGGATCTCGTCCCACATGTGGCGGGGCAATAACTGTAGCAAGAGGAGCCATCGTGGCAATCAGTGATGATAACAGAGCTGCAAGTCTGGGCGTCCTTCAGGGTTGCCTTACTGAAGCGGTCCTGACACTACCATAGACCAAAGTGCATCTTCTCCAAGCCACAGGCTGACTCCTTCGATAGCTGTCAGCTGCTCCCACTCCTTCTTCGAGGCGGGCAGGCTGTAAACAGCACTGCAGCATCCAACCAGGAGAGCCACCAGCCAGCTGATGGGGCAGGATAGGCACAGCTCCGTGGCCAGAAGCCAGCAGGAGCTCAGACCTGCGCATACTTTCCAATCCAATTATCTATCTGAGAAAGCCAGCCTTCCCCAACGCAACTGTGAGATGGGCCAAAACGGGAATTGCGAATCTGAGCTCTCAGATCTAAAAATCTCCCTATGGTGTTTTGTCTCTAGATCCAAAGACAGAAGGGTCTCGAGGGTTCAGGATAATCCGGAGGGTGGTTCATGAAACTGGTGGATACTGAGAATTTTTTACTAAATAGAGATGATACCTGGTGGGAAGTGCTGGCCAGATTTCAGAGCTGTCTCATCTGAATGAAAACCTTCACCCCGAATGGCAGTCCAAATCTAAAAAGCCCTTCAAAGACCTCAAACTGATGGGATTTTATGAAAAAATGAAATACAGGCCACGGAGTGAAAGAATTGGTTTTTAAGCCAAATTTCTTTCTCTGCAAGGAATTTAGCACAGAAAAGGCTTTCAGTGAAATATTTTGATGGAATAAAAAAAAATATCTCTTATGGAGAAGTTTCAAATAAGTATAAGTTGCTACTACTCTGTTTTCAAATAAACATTTCAAAATGGACAGAGAGCTTTATTTTGTTGAAAGTGCAATTCCTAGGGCTCTTCCCAGGTTGCGTTTATAAACTTAAATCGCCCTTTACACCTGCACCTACACACAGAATAATTGCAGGTAAGTTGTATTTCTCTGACTGGAAACTATCTGCACAAAAGCAATGACCTAAAAATTAAATGCCTAGGGAAGGGATGCAAGGAATACTGAATTCTGCTGTGCTCCCTTAGCGATGGCAGGTATTAGTGGCATAAAATTTGGCCAGACAGACCAGAAAAAAAAAATCCAAAACAAGCATACGAAACCGTGCAAAGCATCTCCATGGGTGCATCTCCAGCTTCCTCCCGCCACCACCGTGAAGAGCTAAGCACCTCACGAGAGAGTGTGCAAAGGGGAAGAAAGCCAGTGGATTTCCACACCTGGCTGTTTTACAGCAAAGTGGTTTGTAGGAAGCACATACCCAGGAATAACCCCCGTTCCCGATGGTTGGCTGCGCTGCTGTTTGCAGAGAGACAAAACAGAGCTTCGTTAAACTCAAGTGGGGCTTTCATATCTCCTGAAAAAAAAAAAAACACTACAAATTCTCCGGGGTGCCAATTGACTTTCAGCCATGGGTTTTGTTCAAAGCACTTCCCGTTGTATGTAGGAACTCATTCTGCCAACGAAGCCCACCAGGCACCCTGGAGTACACTAAAGCTGTGGTAACGCTTACCAACGTGGTACGGAAGCACAGGGAACACCACGGGCCAGCCAGCACAGGAGGTAATTGCAGATACTGGGATCTGATCAAAGCACTGCAAGATGAAATATTTCTCAATAAAAAGTACCGCAGGACCTTTAATGCCCACAAGTGGTCAGGAGCTGGTTTTCCATCTCATCTAGATTTGTCTAGTTTAGCTGCTTGATAACGATCACACGGCACAACTTCAGTGCATTAATTTTCCCCAGTGCTTCTTTGAGCAAACAAAATATTTCCTACCCTTAGCAGGAAGGAAAATGGGGTATGGAAGCACACCAGGAGCTTCTAGCAGAGCAAAGGACTAAACCCGACTGTCTCCCAACCCATTCATCCCTACGGCACCTCTTTCCATCCCCAAGATGCAACCAGAACCTTTCAGGCCTTTAATCCATGGGCCACCCTTCTCCGTGCCCAAGACACCACCAGCACCCATCAGGCCTTTAATCCAAGAGCTCTGGCTTCTATACACAAGATATGGACAAGGGGAATTTTTCTTTTCTGTAGCTCTGCATTTTTATCCTATTTATATCTTCATTCTACAGGGCCAGACTGCGCTGCGGACGAGCCAGCAGAATTGGAGGGCATATTCCTACAGCACATTATTCAGTGCCTTCTTGTTGGTCTGCACATGTAGCTGTGTGAATGAGCGAGGGTTGCAAAATGTATTTTGCCTGGGGCAGTGAAATAGCTGGGGCCAACCTTGTCATTCTGTTTCACTCACTCTTTTCCTACCCTATCTCTATCTTGGTTTTTCCTTTTCTTTCTCTTTGTTGTCTTGGTTACATGGGCAGATTCCTGATATGCTGCTAGTTTTCATTTTAATGATATGTTCCTGTAAAGCACAATATTTTACTTCAGTTGTGCGTGCCACTGGATAAATTTCTTTGACATATGTGACATTTGTATATCAACTAACAGATATTGCTTTATGACTGTGGGTATTTTGCAGCGTGTTCACGGATTGCACGCATCAAAATCTGATATACAGTCTGCATCTTATGTATAAATATACACACACAGAGAAAAAGACTGAAACTGCAGGAAAAAAATAAGGAAAGGCTCTCCAAAACCATCTTGTAATTACTTGCAGCAAGTCTCCCAACAACTAAGCAGATCCTGCTATCTTGAATATAATCTCATAACTCCTCTCTTTGTGCTATCCAAAATACTTCACTGTAGCTTGACCAAGTAGCCACACTGCACCAGGAGAGACAGCGGTATGTACCATGCATGGCAGGACTCAGCAGGCAGAAAAATAAGAGGTAGCCCTGGGCTTTGTCTTCTGGTACATGAAGTTCCATCTAATCGTACAAAACTTATTCCAATTTACCCATTGGCTTTTTTTTTTTTTTTAAACATAAATCAAACTTCATGCTAACATAATGGATTGGCTGGAGCTGCAATACCAATGCAGTATTTCCCTTGGTTGCTATTCAAAAGCACCTGATTGATGAGCCAAGATAGAAAACAAAGCTTCAAAAGGCCCATGAAGTCTTGGCAGGGGCCAAGGAGTGTCAAGTGAAAAATCCCTTGTGCCCAACTGGCCTTGTGTAGCACCCAGAGGGGAAAGCAAGCTGGTGTCCTGAGTTCAGACACCCGCGGGAGCCCTGGAGGAGCACACTGGAGGAGGAGAGCCAGTGACCGCAGAAGCTATAGCAGGAATTGAAGGTTTCCAGGATCAACTGGTCCAAAACAACCACAGAGGAGCCCCATTTTGCTTTGCATTCTGCCTCTCTGGTGCAGACTTATTCAGCTGGGGAAGACCTCAGCCTCAGACTCCAGCTCTGCTCTGACACACAGACCCCATGCAGTAACTACTGTGGGCAGAATATTCAGTACATTAGGAAAAAAAAAGGAATAAAATGAAGCTTTCTCAAATTACATCAGCCAGTTCATCTCCCCTCTTCTCATTCTTTACCCTATAAGGCTGTCCTCACTCTCTACCACACTCTGTAAAGCACTACAAGTTTTCTCTTCTATTTTCCCCTATTAAAAGGAATTAGATCTTGGATTCTACAACGTGACCTGCAAAGGCAAAGACAGAGCTGTGTCTGAGTTTGCTTCTCCTGAAGCCAAAAGAAAAACCAAACGCTTGCGAGTGCAGGGAAGCAGCAGTCATTCTTAACTGTTTAGGTCTTTTGGATATTTACCATTCAGATCTCAGCTACCCCATTCTTCCCCCGCAAGACACTGACTGGAGAACTAAGCAGTTTATTATTATATCACGGATGACAGGGAAGCAAAACCTAATTAGTCAGGGGAGGAGATTATTTTTATTACAACTGTTTAAAAAACAGTTTAGCTCCTTTTCCACATGCCTGAATAGTCTGGTAAAAAAAGGTGCCCTTTTCAAAAGCATCAGCAGCCTTTCCTCTGTTGAACAAAGCTAGAGACGTTTGCCAGCAGGCAGGATCCTGTTCCCCTTGCAGACCTCCTTCAGCACGGGGGCAATGCCATCTGAATTTACAACCCTGATTTTCTTTTGAAGTGAAGAAACAGGTAGAGGAACAAAACCAGAGATTCCAGACCTTCCTTAAAGGTCCATGAACAAATGACTCCCTTCCCCCCCATCTGCTCTGTTCATCCTATACACAAGCCATAGTTGGTCACCTTTTCATAGCACCTTCCTCTCCCCAGCTTGGAACTTTTTATTTGCAACAGGAATTCAAAGAGGAATGAACACCCAACCCAACCCCCAAGGCTCTGCCCAACCCCCCTTCCCAGTTTCTCGCCCGTCTCCGTTATTTTGGCAAAGCCACGATCTCCTTGCACATTCATATTTTGCAACACTCCTGGGCTGAGCATTCAGACGAACGCTGTCAGACTGGCACGTAGGGGTTGAAATGGAGGTGGAGGCCATCGTTAGCATGAGAGGGTCACTTCTAATACCTCTTCTTGCCTCGAGAAAACCACAGGGAAAAGATTCCCAGCTTCCACCTCTCCAGCCTCTCTCCTATTGCCTTACATGGCAAACTACAGAGCTACAGCCATGCAACAGGCATATTTTCAGTGAGAATGCACAGTGAGGAACATAAATACACTATTGAATTTAGGTTTATGTGGTATCAACCATAAACATAATGCTCATTATCATCCAAGACACAGCTTTCTTTTGATGAAAACGTTCTTCTTTCAGTACAAGCACCCAGCCTGACCTAAACAGAGCAAATGATAATCCCATGCTAGGCTTGTGGTGAAATCACAGTCCAGTCACATTGCTTTGAAGAAAGATCACCAGAGCATGAATCCCATTCCTTAACAAACTTCAGCGCATTCAGGTTTTTCTCCAGCATGCACAGAAACCCTGTGATGACTACTTAGAGATGGTCTGAACACAAAAAAATCTGTTGCATTTAAACTGCACCAAGTCCATCTATGCCTGGGTCTGTGGTTTGACTTCAGAAACATTCATTTGCCGATGAACAACAATTTGGAAGAAGGATTTTATCCTTTCTCACACCTCTCACAGCTCTATCCCTCAAGGGTGAAACAATATTTTGCCAACCGAGACGTTTTCTGTCCTCAACATCGGTGATACACCTTAGGATAAGGACTGCACTCACACTCAAGGCAACACTGCAAATCTCCATAACAGTGTGAAAATCCAAGTTAGAGGAGCACATTAGGTCTTACCTTCTTGAGCTTCCCGCTCTTGGTGCCCACAAAAGCCAGGGAGTGGTTCTTGTAGACGTAGGCAATCACAGATGTCATTCTGTCTCCATCCTCGGTGAAAATAGGGAGCCCTCGCACCATGGATGATACTCCCAAGGGGGCATTCATATCCAGGCCACAGAAATTGTCATCAATTGTTAACAGCTATAAATAAAAAGAAAGAGAGTGTGAAAAAATGAAGCCACCAATTCTTTAGCCATTTGGAAAGCATCCATCCAAGCAGGGACACCATTGCATAACACGCCTGTAATTTATGGAGGCTGACAAATGAACGACAAAGGCAAGACTGGAGGTGGAAAAATTTCATCCAAAGTTGCGTGATGAGTTACAGGCAGAAGGGGAACTGGAAACTCACTTTTCTTGAATGGCAGCCCAGCAGGATACATTACATTAAGCTTTTTTCCTACTGCTTTACCAGTCAGTTTTACCAGTCAAGACCAAGCGATCAAAGACAAAGTCTGCTGGAAATGTCTTAAAGATACCTAGTTCTGTCAAAAAAAAAAAGTATGCACATCATTCTCATGGGATCCAGAATAAGAACCACTGAGCTAAATCTGCACTGGCAAATAAAATAGACCCTGGCCTGCCCTCTGGTCCTGAGACCCAATAGCAAGGCTCACTTCTCTGAAACCTGAATAACCACTCCCCTCCCACCTCCAAACCCTGTAGCATCACTCATGCTACGTCTTGGAAATTATAGGCCCCCCAAGGCACATCCTGGCATTGTCTGGGAAAGAAAGAGCTGGTCATCCCAGGCCAAATCTGCAGTAGGGACCCTGCCAAGGATTAAACACTATAGATGGTGACTGCACACATTCCCCATTCCTGGGGTTAACTTAATCATATTGCCCCGAATCCTTCTCTCGCACTCCTTGGCCTGCTGACTTCACTCTCCTGGGTCTCCTTTTCTTCCCCTTGAAAGAGAGATTATCCACATTCATCCATCTCACTGGAGTACCATAACTCACTGAAGTTCTTTGGAGAGGAGGGAGGGTTTCACAGCTGTTATGGGAGCTTTCCAGCATTTGTTGGAGATACCCAGGAACTCCTGACAACCAGAGAAAAGGCCCTGTTCATTAATGCTGCTGCCTAAGCTCTAACACCTATTGCAGTTCAACTCAACAGGCTGGTCATCAGACAGATGCTCCACTGGGATTGTAAAATGGTTTGGGTTGGAAGGGACCTTGAGAGGTCACCTAGTCCAACCCCCATCCTTGCATATGAATGCACGCAGTGTCTAGTTACCTCTGAGGGTGTTTCTTTGGGCTTCAGGGAGTTACAGAAGTGCAGCAGCAGAACAGTACAGACAACTCTCCTACCATAAGACACCATCTGGCCAGTAGGTGAGGCTAATACAGGTTGCCAGTATGAAGATCTCCACAGGATAAGTCAAATAAAGATGAAACTCCAAATATCACAGTACACAATTGCCAAAGCAGTGAGGCCATTAACTTCACTGGGACCACTCACAGATCTGAATTTAAGCATCCTCTTAAAATATTTTGCTGGACTAAGGCCTAGAAAGGCAATAATTAATTGTACAAGAAGGTTGCTTAGTTTTCATATATCAGTAATAAAGGGCCATGACAATTTTCTTTGTCTGAGCTCACATCTTCCTGGAAGCATGGCTAGAATATGTGCTGCTCCTTACTTGAGTTCACGAACAGTGCAAGCCTAATAGTTGATTCATTTTATCCTCACCCAGCAATTACAGGGAATAATTACAGATGGTTTTACTGAATGGAAGAATAATGTGTCCTAAATGTATTTATAAACACATAAAACCTATGAGGGATTCAAGCAGCCATTAGTAAGGAACAGCTAGCCTGAGCTCTGGCCTGCAAGAGTCATTAGTGTTGTGGACTGCCCTTTCGGAGCTAAAACTAGCTCAAAGAGCAATTACAGATCAGATCAACAGCCTCCACGAGCAGCTGACAGGATGTTGCTAGTCTCCAATGCCCGCACAAAGTCTAAGATAAATCTGCATCCCAGATCCAAAGGCCAAATTCATCTGAGGTGTGGCACCACCAAGCTGCTGACCACGCTTCAGAGAAGGCAGGACACCCCTGCTGACAGCATGACTTGCAAAAGCCGAGCGTTTCTGTGGATAATGAGAACACACAGAGCTTCATTACACAGGTCAGGATGGAAAAAACTGCAGCTTGATTACTCAGAAAGTACAAACGTGTTTGAAGCGGCGACGCTACCCAGATCTTTCTGCAAGACATGAGACACCGACTGCCAGAGATGAGCTAACGAGAGGAGCGGTGCGTTGGTCTGATGCAGTGTGACAAGATTTCTGTTCGCCAATTCACTACCCAACACATCACCTGGTATGGGATCTATCTTACCTACCTTTAGCCACCTAAAGTCTTAGTAAGTAGCCTACAGCGGTCACGTAAACTACCTTCATAATTAACCAAGTAAAGGAGGAACGTCAGAGAACAAGCCACCCAGCCAAACCGTAATGCACTAGATCACCTTCTGACAGAGCCAGCTGATTGCAACAGAGCTCCAGATGATTCAACCTAAGCATCTAACATTGAGACGTATCATGCTTTGAACAGGCGGCTGGACTATATGACCTCCTGAGGTCCCCTTCAACATGAATCATCCTATCTGGGACGATCTGAGGATAATCCAGGTCTTGAAGTCAGGCTTAGTTTGACCAGAAACTTTTAAATTCTCAGATTAACATGATTGTATTTCAAGGGTATAATAAAACTCTGTTTGTGTCTCACTCAAACTGACGGTCTGACAGGCTGAGAAAAGAATCCTTTCACACTGAAAGCAAGAAATTCCCAAGCTTTCTACAAATAGCAGAAAGAGGGGCAAGGGAAGAAAGTCCTGCTTTGTCATGGTTTTAAAGGAAAACAAGAAAGAGGAAACTGCTTTCTTTACCACAAAGAGGATGAAAAGCTTAATAGTGCCAGCAGATGTCTTACCTAGGGTGTAGGGTAGGAAGCTCCATCTCAAACAACAGGAAATTACACTGACAAGCAGTGAAACGGTAACAATCAAGCAGGGCTGGCACAGTCCAAGGCACCCTCCTTGGTGTAGCAAAGCCTCCCACACACTCCTCTCCCTGCAGCACAGCCAAAACCAGCTACTCCAGCTGAAGCACTTGGAGACCAGAAAGGACACGTGCAATCATCTGGTCTGCCTCCCCGCACAACCCAGGACCTCAGATCTCAGGCAGGAGCTGCCCGTGCTGTCTTGCAGACAGATACAAGCTACTTCTGTTTGCTCCTCAGCAGGTCTGAGTCTGCGTGGCTGTAAGGATATAGCACTGAGCCCTCCATAACACACTCTGTCAACAGCCAGGGTGTGTTAGCTAGAGTATACGATTGCTGTAGATGTCTATCAGAGCTCACATAGCCAGAGTAAGCTCTCATCCTCCTGCAAAACCCTAAGGGGATATACACCCAGAGATCCCAACATCAAGCACAATAATCTGTGGCTGATCTGCACATCTTTAACCTGTTGAGACTTAATTAATCCAATTGCCACAGGTTAGTTCCTCCTCCATCAGATGTGGCCCAGCTCCAGCTGAACTCAGACCTACCCTTAATGGGGCTGATATCATGCTTTTCCCCCATACACACACAAAACTAAATCTAAGCCCATTTATTTCATCTTATTTCCTTGAGATTATTTACAGAAGGACACATCCTTATAAGAAGAGATTATAAGAAAAATAGGGACAGACTTTTTAGTAGGGCCTGTAGCAATAGCACAAGGGCTAATGATTTTAAACTAAAAGAAGGTAGATTCAGACTAGATATAAGAAAGAATTTTATTGTGGTGAGGGTGGTGAGACAGTGGCCCAGGTTGCCCAGAGAGGTGGTCGATGCCCCATCCCTGGAAACATTCCAGGCCAGGCAGGATGGGGCTCTGAGCAACCTGATCTGGTTGAAGATGTCCCTGCTCACGGCAGGGGGTTGGACTAGATGACCTCTAAAGGTCCCTTCCAACCCAAACCATTTTATGACCCAAGCACCAGGATGAGGTTGAAGAGTGAAATCAGCACTTTCTCTTACATGACACAGTTCAGATGAGATCTAGGGCCATCACAGCACACCCTAGCCTCTGAGGCATGCAAAGTGGTGTAAGAAGGCAGATAAGGCTGTTCACTTACATGCTGTTGCGCACGTGCTAGAGATGCAATCACAGAGTTGTGGTTTGCAATGTGGACAACCATCCCCCAAGAATAGGAGCAAGGCCAGCAAGCCACACACCACATGAAAACTATTTTCATTTAAGTCATTTGGGTTATTTCCTCTGGGGATCGTCTGCAAAAAAATGCCAGCAAGCGAAACCCTACAAATAAACATCACCCGGCTTCTGTGCAGCTGTGGCTCTCAGTTGCACACACGCCTTTGTAAAGGCAGAAATACAGTCATCTTCTTCAGCAAAGAGAAACACGTAAGGAAGTTTGGATTTATGATGAAAGGGTCAGGAGTTGCAAGCACAGGTTTATTTTCAATTCCAGACACTCCTAGCAGCAATATAAAGTAGCCACGTTAAACTCTCTGGAGCTTCTCTGCTTGGCAATTTCACGTTAACGACTTTCCAGAATGAAAGCAGAGGTGAGGACATGAATTCGCTCTGCTTGCAACACTGCTGCCACACTAGCTGGGATATCAGGGACGGGCAAAGGGAAGATCTAAAGAGGCAGAAAACCTCTTGCATCCTGAGCAGTTAAAATCTAACCCAGAAATTCACGGCACAGTCTGTAGGTAACTCAGAAGGGAAGGGGGGGCCTTGCGGTGGAGATACTGGACTGGAGTCAAGCAGTTCATCATCCCACACCAGGTTCCCACCTGCAAAAGAGGGAATACTACTCACTGCTCCTCTGCCCCAGGGAAGCTGCTAAACACAGGTTTATAAGGTGCTCTGCATATCCAAAATATCTTCATATGAGAATGTTTGGCAGCTCCCAGGGCATAAAAGCCCTCCCGAGTCCCACCAGCTGCCTCTCCATCTCGGGCTGGTGTGCAAGGGGGAGCCAGCTGGTGAGAGGCTGTGGTCTGCTCCTGCCGCCGCTCCCTGCGTCGACAACCTGAGGGTTGATCTGCAGCCGTGACACTGTGGCCAAGTGTCACATTCACCAGTGAGATAGGAAGGATGTGCAGAAGAATGGGCCTGATTTACAGGAGGATTCTGGCAGGCATTTGCCTTCTCCAGGATTAAGCCTATCAAATAAATAATTAACCCATCCAAGCACTCCTGGAGAGGATGCTTTTACAAGGCTGGTGCTGGCTCAGTCCCCTAGGGATTCGCCGAGCCCCCAAACCCCCAAACTCAGCAGAAGGGTCAGAGCTTTGATTACAATGCCTCCTTCCCCATCCTCATCTGATTTCCCAGCAAAAGTGAGCACTTCGGCATTGCATAAACGGCTGAAGCACCAGATATCAGGGGGTCAGTGCAAACAGTGCTCATAATAAACTTCAGTTGTCCCTTAAATAAGTGCTTTAGCTATTTGCCTCTGAAACAGCCCCTGATAACCAAATACAGCCTAATCCATATCTTGGGAAAAGCTTTGACAAAGGATTAGCCATCCCTTGTTCCTCCTTGCTTTCACTCCAGCGAAATCTTCCTCCACAATCAAAGCACCGGGGCCTTTTTCCAGATATGTCAGCAGGCTCCAAAGCGATTCCACAGACTCACTGGGGATAAAGGCTGTCCCAACGGCCAAGTCTCGCCTTTGATTTACAGCTAATACCTAACAGCCCTGCCTTCATACTGTGGCAGGTACTTGGCTCCTCACTCTCGTTATCTCAGGCTTGGCCCCGGCAGACGGTGGAGGGAACACATACATTACGGCTGTCTGTGCTGCCAGCAGGGCCAGAGGGCCAACAGCAATAAGAAATCAACAGTAATATGCACTTGAGTCTTTGCAAGGAGATGTCCAAGGTCTTTTCCATCACCTTACTGCAAGATCTTCTTTGCTTCCTAACTGCATGGACTGAATGAGGGTGAGGGTGGGAATGTATTCTACTCAATAGGATCTTTAAAAATCTAAAGAAGTGGAAGCCCTAGGAAAATCTGTCACAAGGAACTTCATGGTACCTGATGAGATACAAGCTAGGAAATTTAGGGTCTAGATCACCTGGTGCAGGGGTGAACCATAAATCCCCACCCAGTGGAGCTGCAAATGATGGAAACATCTCCCTGCAAACCACAGGTCTTTAAAGTCCAACAGCATCAGTATGGTACCCGAGGCTTGTGCTTCTCCTGTTTGCCTGCGAGTGTCCTCTTGATGGTATCAGCATGGGTGTCACTGCTTGGTGAACTTCTGGTTATATGCTGGTTTGCCCTACCCCCGCATTAGTACCTTGCCTTCCTTAAGATAGATTGGCTCTGCCTCTGACCTCCTGCAGTATCTCTGCTTCTGACCCCTCTGAGACCAGTGGACTTTGGTTCATCTGACCTTCTCTCACCATCTGTGCTGCTAACTTTGGCAGAACCATCCCATTTCAGCCCGTTGGCTGTGCCTAGCCATGAGGTTCTAGTGCAGGATGGAGGCTGTTACCTCATGCCACATCATTCACATAACTTGATGCCTGTTACTGCCCTCCCCATCACATGCATTCCTGACAGTGGGTCAGGAAAAGGCCACGGGCTTGCCAAGAGAGCATCGACAGCTGTAGACCTTTGTCATCTGTAATTCAAAGCCACCGAGAAATTTTGTGGACAAAAAGATGGGAACCCTGGGCCACCAACCAAAGATAGCATAGATCACCAACCAACCCACTCTTCAGCAGTTAGCCTGCAGCCCAGTGACATACAGAAATATCCAGTACCGTTTCCCCAGGGTGCTCTGTGATATAATGGAAGCTGGATAAAGAGCCAGCATTTGGAAATACATTATAATTGCACACTGCTTTTCACTTGTGCAACCACAGCAATGGTTACCATGCAATTACATGTCACCATATACAAATGACAGTGCAGTTACAGTAACTTTACCAATTACAGGGAAATTGCACCCACTATGCTAAGAGGTTTTCATTCAACCATAATTCAGGAACGCAAGAACAGGGGAGAAAGTTACTCAAATTGACTAGAACTGGTACAGGCGTTTGGTTTTTAGGTCTGTAGTTTAAGCATCAGTTCAAGGACTGGTGTCAAGTTTCCAGAAAGCTGCAGAATTTTAATGTAGTACAGACTTTTTATGCCTGCATTTATGTTCCCGCTACACTGCGAGCATAAGGCTTCCCAACAGTCTATACCATGTACCTCCACGTCGTAAAATTTGCAATTTCCTGAAGAGGAGGCTGATTTTCTTACAGAGGCCAACAGGTTTCTTTAGTCTTCGGGGTTTTTGCTCAGCAGAGATGGCTGATTATTAGTAAGAAGTAATGGCTGCGATAAATTTATCATCCTCTAAGCCCTGACTTTCTGAATGATTAGCGTGCCATAATGCGTACAATGTACATTGCTTAGTGAACCCCTAAAAATTTTCTAGAACCCTGATATTGCAAAAATTAAGCAACACTGGCAGAACCTGCTTTTCTTATTTCCAGCTGCAGATCCTGGGGACGCAGACCACAGCTTTCAGGGTCTGCTGACCCTGTGTCACAGCGAGCTGGTGAGCAGCAACTGCAAATGCTTTTCAGCCCATGGCTTGTTCTCAACACTTTGTTCCCACTTGTGCTATGCACGTTGCCTTACTGCTGGCATGGGACCGGTCAGCAGCAGCATTTCTGCTCTGGAAGCAGCACCAGGCTCTCAGAGAGAAACAGTTCATGCTCCCATGAAGGGAAGTCCAAGGCTGACTGTCCGGAGAAGCACGTCATAGATATTAAGTGTGCAATACTGTCCTCAGCAAAACAACGTACTTGCTTCTTGGTCACTCGCATAGAAGACATTCCTACCATTAAAAGTGAAGATGCAATTAAGGATCCAGCCTGAAGCACCAGGAGGTTAATGAATCCATGTTGCTGGCAGATGGTGTACTGATACTGGCTTCACCGTATCCCTCAGCTCCTATGTCAACCTCACCTCCAAGCATCTGCCAGGAGACACAGTCGCACTATGTCGTGATAAACAAGACAAGGTGCAGAACAAACCCAGATACATTGGAATATTTTCCAGTGGGATATTTACGCTCTCTGTGTTTGGATATTGTAACTTAAGTGATATTTCAAGTGCCTTGGTTAGAGCCCAAGGGTCTGATACAGGCAGGGAAGAGGGAGAGCAATGCTCTGACAGAGCGAGATAGTGCAAACACTCTTATTTATGGAGACCTTCACAGCCCACATCCCAAACACTACCCCTGTGTCAGCCAAATCTCCCTTTTGCATAAGTCATTTCCACCTCCTCAAAAAAAAATTCTGACGTTTCGATTCCAAATCTCAGCATGAGCACACCAAGCCACGTAGCTGGGGTGAAGATCAGATCCGGAGGTGCGTGGTCACTGAGGTTCATCCCCTCACAGGTGGCAACCGTCCCTGCAAACAAGAAGGACAGATGGGACCTGAAGAGCAGCAAATGTGACTGTAAAAGGAAAGGGAATTCTTTTACAGTCCCATAAACTTCCCGCTGCTGGCTCAGAGGCTGGAGGATCCTATGGATGAGGCACTGAAGGATAAACAGAGGAGTATGATCTCTATGGCTCTCAGCTCAGTGCTCTCCATGAGCTTTAGAAAATTCACTTAAAATTTTTCACACCCCCAAAAAAAAGAGATTATTGAGTGTGGAGACTCTGCCTTTGAAACCGCCATGGTCTATTGGGTAAATAAGCATTTAGGGATTTTTCAAAAGTGAAGTATTGATCAAATAAGCTGCTCGAACTCTTCTGTAAGAACATATTCCAGCAGCAAAGCTGTGTTATGCACCTGAAACACAGTAGCACTGGCTTCCCCTGGTGCTGCTGTAGCTGAGATGGGGAGTAAGAGTCCCAGAGAGAGAAAATCTTACATGAAAAGGGTTTCCACTGTAGGCAGAAAGACACCTTTGAGAGAAGGAGAAATGCTCACAAGCTGCCGCATTTTATCCTAAAGGATGTCACATTTCCGTGATCAGCCAAAGGTTGTCTACATAACAAATCCCTGGAAGCATCAACTGCAGTGATGAAAGCGGTGTGAGAAGAGGCTGGAGCTCTATCCTCTGTTAGCTGTACCCTGTAATCCTGAGCATCCTTGCCATAACATGGGTCTCTCTCAGGCACGTCCATCCAATAGAGACACCTGATAAAGAGACATTCCCTTCCCCACATCGCAAACTCTCACATCCCTCTTCACCAGATGGACACAGCAGCCACACTACAGGGCTCTTCTAAGGTCTCCACAACAATACCATTGCTGTCTGTTGCACGGAACATTTAGGGGTGTAGGAGCCTTCTCTTGCTGGCCTGTCCTCCCATTCACAGATGATGTGATGTGATGTGATGTGATGACCTGACCCATTATGTTCCAACGCTTTCTGGCAGCAGAATGGTTAAACCAGCATTTCTGGAGCATTTCTGGCAGCTGCTAGACACCCCTCATTCCTATTCCAGTGACGCACACCAGCACCTTGCCGGATAGAGTCCAGCTGCCTCCCCTAAGCCAGCACCACCAGAGATTCTCCACTGAATCACAATTACTATAATTATTATTTTGTTACACAGACAAAATTATCATTTGGGCTGCAAAGTGCCACGTGCACCAACAGCGCTATATAAATTAAAAAAACCAACGCTGCTTTGCATGCAAGAAACACCTTTGCCTGGAGATCCCAGAGCTGCTTAAAAGCATTAATTAAACCTCACCGCAGTCCTGTGAAGGTAAGCTCAGTGTTGTAATGAACAACATGTATGTGCTGTTGCTTTTCATCATGGGGAAACTGAGAGAGCTCGGCTGGGTGTGAGAGGCTTGCTCACCAAATAACGATGAGTTGTGCTGAGCTCCAGGGCTGCGCATCTGGATGAGGGAGTACCAAGTTGTGTCTGGTCCTATCATCTCACAGAAAATGAATTTGAAGAAGCTTGTTATCAGTTTAAACAATGAACTAAAGCACTAGAGCTCTGAAAAGAAAAATCTCCCACTTGCTGCCTCTACCTGTGCGGATCTCGGTACTTGAGGAATTCAGAGCACTTGTGTCAGCCGAGTATAAATTCACTCAAGCTATTAAGCTCAAACTCTTCCTGCATCTGCAAGCGGGACTGTGCAAGCGGAAGGCTGCAGCCGGCCCTCAGAAGCAGGGACACCATTACAATTACAGCCCTGTGTTTCTTGGCACAGGCTCCTGACCAATAACCCCAACCCATTGATAAGTGCTGGGTCATTCCCTCATTAGGAGGAGTACATTTTTATTATTCCCTTCTGCACACTCCCTCACTCTGCCTCTCCCACTCTCTCTGTGTGCCTAAATACACGCCTGGCTAATATCACTTGTTTACAGGATAAATCAGCTGAACAAATCCTATTATATTTTGGAACACTGACAATGACGGGGTAATGACATTGAAACAGGGAAAATACAATGTTGTTCCTACTGATCTAATGTCACCCGCATGCTCTATCAGCTATGCCAGCTCCAATATTGCATGGAGGAAACAGAGGTCTCTTTCTGCAGTGCTACCATTTAGTTGCATGCATATCTGGGTGTCTTGCCTTTCCTGCCTTCTAAGTATTTCTTTAAATATCTTAAATATTATTAGAATCAGCACCATAAAGCAGAAAACATAGGGGATGCAATGTTTACTAGCTCTTAAGCTGAAGCAACTGGGTGCTGGTGGCACAGGGAAGATCTTAAGCCCTATGTACTGTGTAGTTATCTGCAGGAGAAAGATGCAACAAAGGTCTGCATTTCAGCAAGCCACATTCATCCACTTACTGACATTTATCTGCACAATAAAGCAGAGCTGAAGAGAAGGACAGGTCCGACGTAGATGTCTGCAGGACACCCAGGACCCCAGCCCCATCCTGTTCTTGGACATATCTACCCAGCCAGGTCCACGCTGGCTCTGCAAACACCGTGTTTTGTCCCAAAGTTGTTGTCATGTTACCCAAAAATTGGACCAGTGTTAATAAAATGCCTCTCAAGCAAACTTACAGCAAAACCATATCCCACACCAGGAGTCATGCAGATGCCAGGCTGGGAGTGTCTGGGGCAGAAGTACAGTCAGATGAGATTTGGACATCTCTCTGTAGGTACAACAGCCTTTCTCATCTCCATCTTTACATCATCCAGTCTTCAGGACGGAAACTTCCAACATCTGTATTATCCTACCTGGCATAATGGGGACCCGTGTTTACACGCAATTTGGATAAATAGAGAAACATGTTTATTTTGGCGGGGGTGGGGGGGAAGCCCATGTTATCTGTGTGCTGGAATATGAAATAAACAGACACGCACATCAGATCATTCCCAGAGTCTAAACACCTTCGCTGATTCTCCAAGTACCAAGACAGACCCTGCACTGTTTTTCACCCCGACAGCTACACTTGCATCAGGCAAGTGAGAAAGGGTCCGTGCAGGATTTGGCCCAGAAAGCAAAGCTGAACCCAGCATACCCTCAACCCCCTCCTCAACAGAACGGTTATTGTTCAAACTCCTGTGCTCGGCTGCCCCCCGTCCGGAGGTGCTTTAAATAGCATCAGGCTCACGAAGGGAGCTGGAGTCACTTTGCTTCTGGCTCCTCCAGGATGGCTGGGTTTTGCTTGCTGCTTTTTTTTTTTTTTTTTAAAATAAATCTGTTTCACTAGCATTGCCATTGGCCTGCAAGGCAGCCTCCCGGCGAGGCAATACGAGGTCAGGTTTGCAAAGTAGCTGATCTCCTGACGTGGAAGAGAATGCAAGGAGATCATATGGAGCCCTCCAAAAATGCAAGGCTGAGCCACGGGGCAACCGCAGGGCTCAACCACAGAAGAAAACAGCCTGGGTCACTGGCAGGGGAAGCTGCAAAGACCAGTTCCCAGAAACAAATCTAATTGTCTATGTGGCAAGAAGCGCAGGCAAATGGCACACGCAGTGATGGAGAAGCTGGCACCTTGCCCACCTGCAGAAGCAGCTACTGGGGGACCACCAGGACCTGGGGAGCTGATGCTGAGAGATGCTGAGCTGCTCAGGCAGAGCCAACGTGGTCCAGAGATGGGACTGATGGTAGGGGAGGAAGCTTGCGCCTGAAATACCTCAGACACAACAGCAGCTCAGCAGCCTTGGCCCTGCTCTGTCCTCAATGAATATTTTGTGTGAGCGGGGTTAACCAGACGCAAGGACCCGGCAGAGAACAGCACTGTGCATGGGCCTGGCACCCCGCCACTTAAAGACATAGGGTTTCTTCTTGCTTTATGCTTGGGAAGTAAATAAATGGTTTTGAGAAGGAGGTTGTTTCCAAAGCATACTTCCCCCACACACACCCCCCATAGGACAAACACTGAGGAATCGGGAAGGGGGGAGGAAGGGGGGGGGGGGAGTGATAAGGAGGTAATTAATTACCACCAGCATTATTTCTGCATGCACACTGATTTGGTCCTTTCAAGGACAGGTGTTTAATACTGAGGAAGGTACTTAATACCTTAAATACAGTCATCCTCTCTGTGCAATTAGGCCCTGGTTTACAGCCCTTAAGTGCAAGCTTCAGTTGATGTAAATGCTTAAGAGTTTTTGGTTTTCTCTCCCCCAGGGCCTCCAAAGCCACTTTGTCTTCCTTTCTGGAGTGCAGAGCACTTTACAGAGGCAGGGAAGTGTCCTTATCCCTGCTGGCTGAAAGCAGAGAGGTGGCACATGGGAGGAAGGACCGTCACCAAGGAAAAAGTGACAATGAACCCATGTGGTGCCTGAGAAGCCCCTGAAAATGAGCAATCTCCAGGTTAGCATACGCATGCCCATCTGAATAAGCGGTGGGCTTTTGAGGATGTCCAGAGGACTGGGATGTTGGCAGCAGTTATACCCAGGCTGAACTAAGAGCTTGTGCAGGTGCTGGAGAAGCCCTGTAGTGCTCACCCAGCACTGTTCAGCCATCGGCACGTACATCGATGGAAAAACCAGGAGGGTCTCATTCCTACGACTCCGTTAGACCCCAACCGTTGTGTCCCGAGCATGAACACAAGGCATGCTAATCAATGAGCTAGTGCTAATTAGTTAATGAGCCTGCTGGTCACCTCCCAGAGGAAGAGGTGGGGAGACTCTCCTAATTCCACTTACAGAGGGGCCAGGACCTTGCTTGGAGCAGTGGAGGTTTGAACTCAGCTGCTCTCCATTAACCCGAAGAGCACGGCCCCAGACATCTCTGGTCGCTTCCACCACTGACAATAATCATGAGAAATACCAGCCACGTCGCTGGAGAGAGCTCCCTGCTCCACTTTCGCCTGAGCTGCCTCATGTAACAAGTGAATATGACATGTCTCTCTGATGAAGTGGCTTTCATCCTGGAGCACAGGCAGATTTGCAGGGGAGATGATGGTCAGGCCTGCTGGAGGTGGAGAAACGAGGAGTGGGAAGGTGCATGGGGGAGATTTGCAAATTGCAGAGCTCAGCTGCAGAAACCCTAAGGCAGTGCCCTACCCCTTGTCCATATTGCCTCCTCAGTTAAACCCTCCATCCCCTCCAGCTCCCAGCATCAGCAAGACAATGCTTGTTGCCTCTTATCAAAGTTGCTGGGCTCAGCAAGTCCCTCCGACAACACGCTCTGCACACATGCACACACACAGTCCCATCCAACACAAACTGATGTGACCAATTATACAAATACAGATCTGGCAGTAATAAGCCTGTTTGCTCCGTCTCTGAGTCTCCAGTGAGCATTCCCAGAGAGACATTACTGTATTTCTGAGGCTACTGCCTTTGCACAGACTGCACTGTCTCTCCTTTTTTTTTTTTTTTTTTGATTCCTGCTCTTGCTTGTATCTTCAGAGGAAGAAGAGAAAAGCACTGTTAAAAGTTGACCAAGAACCGACCTCAACCGACCATGAGCCCTTTGGATCAGAAACATGAGTCTGTATAATTTGGGCTAAAGACACGTACACAAAACTTTAGTGCACGGTCTATCCAGTAGGGATGAACAAAAAGCCCTATTGTGCAAGCACGAGTGACATTGACCCCCTGCAGAGATTTACTTAGGATAGCCCTACTAGCAAGCGGTGACACTACGAGGTCTAATGAAACCAATAGCTCGTTCCTGTGACTGTGAGTCATTCCCCTGGGAAAGCAGCAGGCTCACATACTGGCCAACCCAGCCGGGAGAAACGGGCAGGGGCTGTGTGTGCAAAATGTCAACGCAGCGGTATCGCACAGACCTCCTTCCACGAATTCCCCTTCCCAAGGGCTAAGCAAAGTTAACACTCCCTTTCACCCCAACCATTCCCTTTTAAGGGAAAATGATGGGGGAAATTACCGATAGAGGTGGCAATTCCTGCTTTTTAGTTTGCAAAGCGATTTTTTTCCTTGAAATGCCCCTTCTTTCCAACAGCTTCAGCCCATGTCCTTCTTTCTAAATGACCCCCATGCTAGAAAGAAACACAACAGCAAGGATGCTACTCCCTCTTCCTGTAACATTTGGGAACATTGGGCACAGCACTAAGAACCAGGAGTCCCTGAGCTGCAACTGCCCTGCAAGTCATATTTTATTGTGCTGTAGCCAACCCTCCTTTAAAACAGGGGTAATGCTGCTCCTCGTCTTGGTGTCTCAGAGGTGCTCTGTCAGACCTGTGTGCTGTTAACACCAGAAAAGCAGACACAGCCCTGGGAGGAAGAGGAAAATCATTAAACAGGCTGTTTGTAGGAAAATTGTGGTGACCCTATCACCAACAGCGGCCTCGCCAGGAGTCAGGTTGACGGGCCCATACCATACACACAGCCCTTCTGCCACTTGAGCTAGAAATGGCCCTTCCTAACCTGGTGGCATGGAGCAGAAGAAAGCCCATGGATCAGCCCCAAGGGCCAAGGGCCATTCATCCTGGGGTGAGGTGCTCGTGCAAAACCCCTGTGCACCCAGCTAGCATCCAGACATGCCTGACAGCCATCCTTGGAAGGAGTAATCAGAAATATGCCTTCCACAACCTCCTCCCACATCCAGCTAAAGCCCGTGGGTACAGCAGTGCTTGCTTGGCGAGCATCAAGCATGTAGGATGCTTGGGAAGTGTGGATGCAGGGAAAGCAGAGGGAGTAGGAGAGCAGAGTCCACTTGAGGAACAGATGTAAGGAAAAGATGCAGGACTTTCAGGGATCTGGGCACTGCAAAGTTGTTTCGGGGAGTTACTGGCTTAGGTATGCCTTGAAGCATCAGAAGCAGAGGAAGCCCTTATAGCCAAGGCACTCATCAGACAACGATTCGGGTCCCAAATACCCACCTCACCTGCCCTCTGTTAGCAAAGTGTTGGAAAAATATTGCCCAGCTCTTTACACAAGGGCTGTTGTTGGCTGGTCAGCTTTGAAAACATTTCTTTTCTCCCCCAAGTGACAGCACTGCCATGAAAAACAGGAAGAGATTGAATACAGTAATTTAAACAGTCAAACTCCATTTCCTGCCAAAAGGAAAAGAAAATACCGGCAAAATGCAGAAGCCAGGCGATAGTTGGGGACAGACACTTTGATTATCTTGGACAGATATTTGCGCTGTGTATCCGGTAAGAGCTACAGCGATGGAGGTGACACCTTTTCATTTCAGGGACTGGAGTCTGTTAGGCTGCAGAGCGGCAGGTGATGCTGCGAGGCAGATCAGGCTGATGAGGAGACCAGAATCTCCCAGGACAGCAGTCCTGGGTTGGAGCCAGCTTCTAAGCTGACAGCCGGGATCATGTGCCAACAACGCACTGTGTTTGGGACTTCATTGCAAGCCAAGGCTCCAGCAAGGACCCCTGTTCCTCTTGTGTCTCCCCAGCAGGCCCTGACACCCTCATGCCACCTTGGGGTCAGTCTCCAGTACCTTCCTGTTCTTCTTCATCCATGCTTGTATGTCCCACACAGCTGTTCACTTAGGCAAGTGAACCCAAGGCAGAGGGGAAGGCTCCCCTGCCTCCACTACCGAGCATCCCACTAGGGCAATTGTCACTGGGCTTCAAAATGCACCTATTGCTAACCCTATTTCATATTACTGAAAATACTGAAAATCAACAAATCCCCCAATGATCAAGTCCTGTACTGAAATGGCCCATTCTTCTCCATTCTTCCTTTTAAAAAGAAAAAAGGAAAAACGAAAAAGACACAGAAAAAAAAACACCAAATCCAGCATTTCCCAACTATATCAACAGGTAATTACAAAGTTTACGGAGCGTATTTAAACCACCACCTTCTTTATCCCACAGGAAGACTGTTTTCTGTTTTAAGAAGCCTTTTGTTTCCTCCAAAATAGCCCATCTTTCTGCCGACACCCAGCCTTGCTCTTTATGCTCCATACATTGATGGCCCACAGAAGCGGTCACGTTCTGGTGGCACACAATGCTCTTGCTAGGTAGCCAAAGGGGATGAAGGTGCTCTCTGTGGCTCTGTAAGTAGGAATGGTTTCAGTACCAGGAAAGGAGATTTAGATTAGACATGAGGGAAAGCTTCCTAGCAGCAAAGACAGATCCTGTAGGGAGAGAGAGGAATCTCCACTGCTGGAGGTTAAGAACAGATGAGACAAACATCTGTCAGAAATGTTATAAGTAGGGCAGAAGGGCAAATCAGATGACCTCATAAGACTCTTTTTTTTTTTCTCCCAGCCTCATTTTTCTCTGATTATATGAATTTCTAAGCATTTAGGGTCAAGCGTACTGTTTAAATGTAAGTGATTACCCTCTATCTGCAGAAAGGAAACCAGAGAGGTATTACCTGGAACTTTTCATCACCTGAATGAACATTGCCAATTTGCAAATCAACTGCCCAGACATAAAAATCCACCATTATTTTCCTGATTTATGCTGAAGATTAATAGGAGGACAGGTATAACACAGGGACAGGGGAGGAATCTACATTGAGGATCTTCCTTTCATCTCTGGTCTTTTATATTTCCCATTTTGGAAATTCTTCTGTCACACTGCTAACATCTGCAACGCTCATACGCAGTTGGCACAAGAGAAGCACAGGCTCATCACACAGTTGTGTCTCAGTCTTTTGCCTTCGCATTGGGTTTGCAAACCAGACCAGGGCAAGTCTCCAGGACATCCAACCCTGCAGGACATCTGGGGACCCAACACCTCCTGCTGCACGTTCACCGTGAGACACGGTGCGTCCAGCTTGCTGCCAGGTCCTACCTGACCTCAACTTTCCCAGCTCCAGCTGCACCAACAAAGCTGCCTGAGCAGAGAAGCTGCAGACTCCGCACTGGGCTACCTCTGGCCAAGTGCACCGCTCCCCCACATCCCTGTAATTACTTGTGTGCACATTGCACGTTAGGAGAGCTGTGCTGGGAAAGGTCCCTAAGAGACTTCTCTTGCCCTGAAGCGGCCTTGAGGGAGCATTACACCAAGGCAGGAACAGGAGCATCCCAATATGTGGGTCCCCTCTGAGTCAGTTATCACCCTATTAGAAAAATATTTTTTACCAAAAGCCAGACCTGACCAAGCACCAAGATGCAAGGACAGTGCGGTGAGCCCAGCTCCATAATCCATGGTCCTACACTGAATACCACAAAGAAGGGCTGGAATATGTCTTCTAACAGTGTTTCTTTGCAATGCTTAGTGAGGGTTTCCCACAGCTCATCTCTACCCATCTGCTCAATGTCAGGCACATCAGTTGTATCTGGTCACATACAGGATTTCGGCTGCTGAAGGTAGGGCAGCAGAAGTGAAGTTCAGGTCCAGCCTTGACTGCAGGCAGGTTAAGCCTCTATTTGCACTAGCAGAGAAATATTTGACATCTGCACAAAACCAGGGAATGGCTTTGTCATTGGTTTTAATGCTGCTTCAAATACACTTGCTAAGAGGCAGAGCAGCAGTGCTGGTGGATGGCTGGCAAGCAGGACATCAGCAAGGGAGATGAGTTCTCACAGACATATATCCAGGCTCCAAAATACTTCACCAACCATCAAATATTTTCCAAGCTTAGCGGCTGGACTCTGCAACCCTGACAGCAGCCAACTCACTAATACCTCTTGCCTCAGGCAGCACAGCTGATCTCAGGCAGGGCTTGCCAGCAGCTCTAAGTAGACTCATTTATGGAGAGGACAGCCCACTTAGTTAGACTTTTCAGACTCCTGTTTTTCCTTCAAGGTTCTCCAGGTTTTCTCAAGCTGGGAATCATTAGCATCTCTGATTCACAGTGAAGAAATGCAGTCACAAATATGGTCTAACAGTTTTTCCCACTGTGTCACCCAGTCCCTGACTCCTTCCCCTCTCCCCAACACCTGCAGTCCTGTCCCTCCAAATTCAGTCTGATGTATCAGTGTTCTTGGTCTGGGACTCACTGCAAGGGACACAAGAAAGCTGTTGGCCCTTTTGCTCTTGTCTAAAGGCACAGAAGCCAGGTGACAGAGGTTTCAAACCTCCTGATTTGAGAAGTCCAGTACTGCAAATGTTAGTATGGAGCACAAGCAGAGCAGATTTGCAAATGCACAGAGAGGCTTAACAGCCCAGAAAAGAAACTCCAGTGGGAAGCTCCCAGCTTAAATCTAAAGGCAGCTCTTTGAATGTGCAGAGGCCTTGAGGCTAAACAAAAATATCAAAGCCAGATTTGGGCACAGCCTTTCTCCCTGTGCAGTACTCCACAGGGAGCTTTACAGGTCTAGGCAGAAGAGATCCCAACTAAAATGAAGGACTTGTCCCTCCGCACGTTCAGCGTGGGAGTATGAGAGCAGTACAAGGTCAAGCAATGATGCTGAGGGTACTGGTGTAAAGGGGAATTAGGGCAGACTAACGCAGGATCAGACTCCCTACAATGAAATTTCCATCTGCGTTCCTCTTGGTTCGTCCTTGTCCTCCAAAGGAACAACAGCAGGGATCCCTCAGCAAAGGAGGCTTGAGTACAAAGGAAAGCAAGAGCAATCCCATATCCCGAACCCTGGTTGCCTTGAGATTATGGGGCAGGAAAGCACTCTGGTGTTTCTCCATATTCCCTTTGCTCAGACTTGAACTTGCCTCTCACTTGAAAGAAATAATTAAGGAAGGAAATCAAAGCTCAGAGAAGCGGCTATTACAGCAGCCTGGGTGCAGTGCCGGCTGTAATGCTGATTTCTGTGCGCGGTATCAAAGCCAGCCGTATGCTGCCAGGGCTGATGCAGATTGCTGCAATGACACTTTAGTGAACCAACAGAATAAACTAAGACAAATTCTTAAGACCATTTGTAGGTCAGGTAGACCAGCTTCTTCCCCAATCATGCCCTTAAATCTTGAAGCATTTAATCCTTGATCTGCAGCCAGGTCTTAATTTTTCAGTGCAGAGGCAACTCAGAGCTGGCTGGAAAGTGGGAGATGAGGGGCTTTGATGGTTAATGACCAGTGCTTCTCAGCCCTAGAAGAAATGAAGCCCTGGCTTCACAAAGCTCCCTGAACAAATCCCGTTCCAACTCCAGCCCAGGGAATAAAATTACACCAGCAGACACAGAAACCAGCACAAGCCATTGACATTATCTAGGCCGTGGTTTGGTTTAGCTTTGAGCCAAGACTGCACAAGGAAATGTGATTTCACCGCTAACAAATTACACAGTGAAATACCTAGAACAGGCAAATTCCTTCTAAAGATTTCAACCCCCTTGGCTTAGTTCATTAGCAAATATAGCAAGCCTGGGGAGGTCAGAAAATGATACCTTCCTCAGCTCATCCATGAGCAAACCGAGGCATGAACTGGTTAAATTAGGTGGTGCGGTGAGCTGGAGGCAGAGCCAGGACTGGGATGAGGCATTCTCAGTTCCTTGGTCCCTGCTGTAATCATTGAGTCATGCCCTAGGATCTGTGAGCACACAAGGAGGTTACGGTTGGGTGCTTAGGGGCTTCACTTACCGCACTGCTACAGGGAATGTCCTTGACTTTGAGCCAGGCCAAATCTAATGTCCCCTCTCCCCTGTAGCAGGACTGCAGTCTGTCCTTGATGCGATCGTTGATCTTTTTCAGGACAAAGATGCAAAGAGCAGACTCATCCAAGGACTTCATCTTCCTTTTCTGCCCCTTGGAGAAGACTGTGAAGAGGATATCATCCTCAGGGCCAACACCCAAAGACCTTGCTAAGATGGCTCCAGCCTTAGACAAGTAGGCTGCCTGGAGCAACCGGTACTCCACCCCGTTCTTCTCACAGCCAATGGGCACCTCAACATAGGAGTTAAAGGCTGTGTCCTCCTTACAAAGCCGGACCAGCTTGGAGGTATAAACCTGCTCCTTTGTGGTGGAACCAGGTGGTGAGATCATCTCAGGCTGCAGAGTCAGGAAATAGACAAAGTTACCACTGCTGAAGCCATAAATGTAGTAGATATCAAAGTCAGGGATGATGGTAAAGGTGTCTGATGGGATCTTGATCATAGAGGCCACAAACTCATCATGAAAGACATATGCAAACATCCCATCTGCCTCGGAGTTCTTGGTGAGCTTTCTGCTGGAAATAGTGGGGAAATACTCAGGTTTGCCATCCACAGCAGTGGCAATGAACAACTTGTCATCCATGTTGCTGTAAGAAACAATGACTCCAAAAACAGAGCCACTTTCATTCACCCCAGAGAGATAATGCTCCTTCTTGTGGAAGGGCTCTCCCAGCTTGAAGAGGTCATCCAGCCTCAAAAGCTTGCAGATGCCCTGGTAAAGACTCCCACAGGCTATCAATCGATTCTCCTTGTAGTCTATGAGGAGCATTTTGTTTATGTTGTTAGTAGGCGTCAAGGGTTCGTTGCAGGTTTGGACTATCCTGGGAGGATAACACTTGGGATTATCTTCATCAGGACCGGTCTGGTGAGTCACCAGGACCTTCAGGTCACTGGAGAGTTTGTAGATCCTGTTGACAGCTCCCAAGTAAATGTGCCCAGTTCTCTCATCAACCACCAAGTGGTTGAAGTTTCCCTCTGCTTGGTCTCCAGTGAAAGTGATGAAGGGCCTCTTTGGATGGAGTGGCTGCTGCCTACCAAGAGGCGACACTGTGGTGGATAGCAGGAGGTGAGAAACCAGGCAAGTCCATTTCCACATGGCCGGTGACATGATTAGAAATGTTTGTATTCCCAAGGGAACGAGGATTAAAAGCTGTAAGAGTCTTCAAAACGCCAATTCCCTGGCAGATTTTGTCCTACAAGCAAAGAGAAAAGAAAACAAAAGTACATTACTATGGAGTATTCCTTCCTCCTCCCTCCTTCACAACCATGCCATCATCAGAGTGTATTTAATTGCTAATCCTCCCTTTCTCGTCTCTGAGCTCTCTGCTTAAAACCAGCACAAAGGGAGCCCTCCTGAAAGGAAAGATGCTGTTAGAATGAGCAGAAATCACATAGCAGAATAATAAACCAGCACCCTTTTACTCTCCATTACATGCACACGTGCCCCATGGCGCAGCACAAAAATCCATGGGAAGCCAGAGCAGTGGAGAAGGCTAATGGTAGAAACAACAAGCAGTATTGCTGTCTGCGTTGCCAACTTTGACCCAACTGCGCATTTGCTATCTAAGAAGATGGGACAGAAGAATTATTATCCTGCTCTTCTGGATAAGGGACTGAAGCCTAGGGAAGGTCAGGGACAGGTCCAGAGGGATGCTGAGCTCTTTTGCAACCCTTGAAGTTTGCCAGGAAGAAGCCAGATCTGGTCTGACATTAACACCCTTTCAGGGAGCCCTTGGTCCAGAACAGGCCTGTTTGGACAGGCTCTCTGTGGCTTCCAGATCAAAGCTGCCTCATGCCGGTCCAGCTTGGAGTACAGACGTAGGAGTTGTGGTGCGCCAGCCTTCACAACCACACCTACAAAGGGCACGCAATAACCACGGAGCACACAGAGCACCAGGTCTCCTCCCTCCCCCAGGCTCTCACCCCAAGACCACTCTCCACCCACTACACAGCCAAGAAAACATTGTCTAAAAGAGAGGTACCGTTCCCCTGAGCATCTCAGAGAACCGAGGAGAAAGGGGTTGCCTAACTATTAACAGTAATAAAGTCTAAAAGTCCATGAAGTAGGAAAGCTAACAACCCAGGGTCCAGCCTGGTGACTTTCCAACGAGAGGGAAGGGGGCTCCCTCACACTATTCAGTCTCTTAAAATCTTCCAAGTTTTAACCAGGGTGGTGGGAGCAGTACGGGGTTCGAACAGCTTCTGTAATCTGGTGAGCTCAACACCAAGCCCCATCCCCGTGCCATGGAAATGCATCTTCCCACTCAACACATCCATCTGCTCCCTGCTTCTCCACCTTTTCATGGCTGCTTCTGTACCAAGAGCAGATTTGTCCCCTTGTGGCCCTGCAGAGCATGTGAGAGACGGAGTCCTACCAGCTCAGGTCTCACCAGTCAAGCTTGTTGCTGAGTGCTGAGTGCACAACCCATGTCACTGGTGGCCAGGCTGAGACACACAAGTCCTTCTTCCCTCCATCCTGCCTTAACATCCAGATCAGAATTTTACAGAACTGTTCTTGACTTTAGAAAGGCCACAAGCCAGCTTCACTCCTGCAGGCCAGTGTCCTGTTACCTATCTCGCAGAGCGGCTTTGCTGAAATTAGAGGTGTAACTAGCTGAGTGATGACAAAGGCAAGGACAGCCAGCCCCATGCAAGCAGGAGGCAATGGAACGATCACCGTTTGCAGATCCCAGCAGGGGAGAAGATGTGGCGGTGACACAGGTCTGGATTCACAGTTGTTTTCAAATCTGTGCAACTCTGCTAACACCAGTGGAACTGAAAAATTTACTTCCAGAAATAGTAAAGAGAATAAATCCTGTCTTCTTTTGACCTGTAAATTGATTAGATCTGATAGTGGAAAGGGTACGTCTGGGCTTGCAGAGCATCCACCACTTTTATGCCACCCCAAATATTTCAAAATTCTCACAGTAGTCAGAATTTCAAAGCTGTTGTACGATCACCTTCACCTCCCACTGCCCTCCCTACCACAGCAGCTGCAGGCATTGAATAGATGACGGACAAAGGTCATTTCATATTTACTTTAGGCGTGTTTACTGGGTTCTGCTTTGCCTTTCTGGTCAAGCAAATATTTAATAAAATCAAGCTTATACTGCAGAGTTTGCAAGACTGTCCTGCGAGCAGGAGAGGATTCGCTCTGCAGGGATATGCAGGCTGGTCACGTAGGCTTTTAATAACCTTTATTATGATAGATAGAGCAGCAATGGGATGAGCTCTCCCTGCACAACCATTCCTCTTTCAAAAGAGGTCATCCTTGAGAGAGCAGCAGAAGAGGGAAGCTGTCCCTGTTTGAGTCCTGTGTTCAGAAACATCATGTGGCGACCCTGAACACCGGCTCCCGTCACTTATGAGTTATGAACCATATTTCTAACAGACACTGGTTTGATTGGGCACTAGACAGATCTAGGAAGAAATTATTCTTTTCAAGTACTAAAAAGATATCTATTCTACCCCTATATTTTTGCTATGTTTTGCTCCTCTGAGCTCTGCAGAGTCAGCACAGCTGCAGGACAGGGAAACGGGAACTGCCATGGCCCAGAGACTGAAGAGGTAACAAACCTCTTCTGCAATAGGAGCCATCTGCTCAAAGGTCATCACAACACCCAAGAGTGGACTTGCAACAACAGGAGGAAATCTGCCCATTAAAATAAGTGGTCAACACAATATAAAAGGAATCATAGAATCATTAAGGTTGGAGAAGACCTCTAAGATCATCAAGTCCCACCACCAGCCCAACACCACCATGTCTCCTAAAACAAGATATGCTCCAGACGTGAAATGTTTGAGGCCCAAGCAGGAGAGTATCGTGATTGACTCTGAGGTGAGACTGCCACTTGTAGAGGGAGGGGATGGTGAGGGGAACCTCCAGGAAGGCTGGAGGAGGAGTTGCTTTTGCAGCAGACAAGGGCTCTTCAAAAAGTGAACCTCATGGGAGGAGATGCTCACCTGAAAGAGACTCAACAGCCTGCCAGCACTGACAACATCCTTTTGGAACAAAGCATGGAGAGCAGGAGCCTGGGGCTCTCTTGCCATCTTCCACCAGCCATCTGAGTGACCCTAGGAGGAAGATTTTATCTCTGTACACTGCTGGCACTCACTCCTTCTCTCCCATCTGCTCATGTTGTTTGCCCTGCACCCTCTGTCCTGGAGTCCCAATCAGTTCTTGAGGCTCTAAGGGCTATAATTTATAATTTGGCTTAATTAATAAATAACAGAAGAGGGCAGAGGCAAGGAGGACGGGTTGTTTAGCTTGCAGAATAGAGCAGGGTTTGTACTACTCTTAGAGGATGAACAAAGGAGAAGGGGGTTATGCATGTCTTTTTATTACCCATGTCTGGATAGCAGAAATCACAGCAGCTGGGAAGACAAATAATGGAGTGCCATAGACATGCCCAGTCTTTCAGGCTGCTTGGTCTGCAAAAGACTGATTATATTACAAGAAAAAACCAAGTAAACAAAACGCCCCAGTAAGCAGGCAGTGAGGTCTGGGCTTAGGCTCTGAGCTGGGTATTTCCAAAATAAACCCAAACCGCCTTGCCACAATGACCAGGCTCACTCGCCTTTCCCCCCGGGTACGTGGACAGCAGCAATGCCGTGACCCAGGGTGCAGGGCTCCTGTGTGAGACCAGACTGTCCCTCTGAGCAGCTCTACGTGGCTCCTGCCACAACAGCCTCTTCACCAGCACATTCAAGGTCCCTGGGAAACTCACACAGCCTCTACAGCCCCATGGATCTGTAGGGAATTATCTTTTGATAGAAAGCAGACTTTCTTTTTCTCCCTCTAGCAGGAACAGCTGCCCCTATGCTCTGCTGCACCCTTCACATGCAGTGGTGGTACCAAGGGGATGCCACAGGTCATAACAATTCTCTAAAAGCTTTTCTTTGAGACTGGATCCCTTGAGTGAGTCTCTTCATCATCCACAGCATGAAAGACCAGACACCTTGCCTACCTCCTTCTCTGACCATGGTTAAGCTGTGGTGTACACAACCTTCATGACTTGCAGCAATCCCAAAGGAAGATATCATTCTTTATGTAGAACTGGAGCCACACCAGATTTGAACCTAGCCTGGACATGAAATCGGAGCAGAGGAAGCCTTCTCGCAAATCCAGCTGTTTGAGAGAGTGTTCATTGATGGTCAGAGGAACATCTCACAGTCAAGTCTCACACCACAATCCTGCCTGAGGAACTAGGGTCTCTACTTTATGGCTTCCAAATAACACATTCCCCATAAGACCTCTTGAATTCACACAGTTTGGTTTAAGGACTCGTTTTCTCTTGAAGGATAGAAAGTTATGATGCTACTGTACAGAGTAGTTGCTTGTTTCCTGTTGTTGACCATTTCCTGCAAATGTCAGGGACCACTGTGTTGGAGGATGCAGTTTGGTTCTGCTCCTGGCTCTCCAGGAAATGATCCCAAAACTACAACATGCAACCCCATGGTCAAGAGATGGGGCCCTGGACAAGAAATTTTGGATGCAAGAAAGCCTAAGAGGAAGGAACTTTCTTAACTTCTAACCCAGATGGTGGCTGTTATTATTTGGGAAAGCCTGAGAATGCTAAATACATGCTCAAAACCCAGCAAATTTCAAGGCGACAAAGTCACGAAGGACGTGCCATGGCTGAGGAAATAGGAATGGATCAGGAATAAAGAGGACACAAAGGACCAATCTGTGAATTGAGAGGGAGGGAAGCACTTGGGGGGGAAGTGTACAGGGATAGAGGAAAGAGAGTGTCAGGGCATTCAATTTTGATTGACAATATCACAAAAGCCATGGTCACGTCCCTGTACTGGAGACTGGCATAAATCCACCCCACTGCAATGACAGCTCCTTGAAAGGAACATGTCACTGGGTGAACATGGGTGACATCAGCATCGCCCCGTTTGGCTCACACACACACAACCTTCCTGCCATCAGAGGTGGTAGACAGATTCACATCACCAGGACCCCTGCCACAGCCACATGTTGGCAGGAGGGACACTGTAAGGTTAGTGACAAGAGGATTCACACATTAAAGCCTGGCTGCAAAGAGCCGTGGAAGTAAACGCACCTTGGGTCTAGCTCCAGCCAGGGACTCAGAGCAAAAGTACATGTTACAATCTAGAACAGGACCGAAACGTGCTGAAAAACAGCACTGGGAGTGGGAGAAAATTCACCACCTCCTTCTGCAGAGCAGGTCTGACACCACTGCAGGGTCTCGGTGGCTGGTGGAACGGGCTCAGTGAGCCGTCCACCAGGCAGCACTTGGCTAGGAGGAAGCCAACAGCACCCAGAACTCCTGGGCAATGCCAATGGCATGGGTTGGGTGGTTAATGGAGCCCAGCATTAATCAGGCGGCACGCTCCTCTGTTTACTTTTACTCCATTCAGACACAGCTATTCATTTCCCGGGATGCGGGAGGCCGGGCGCAGATGCTGACGAGGCAGACGCCCAGCGACGGAGCCAGCACACAGCTATTCAGCACCAAGTGCAGCTACACAATCCCTTTAATCTCAGCTAAAGATTTTTTTTTTTCCTGGCTTCCTTTAATAAACCCTGATTACCATGGATAGAAGCTCTTCTTTGGGAGCCCACATGGTGAGAAAACTCATACAGAGACATTGTCGACAGCTCTCCCAACAAAGACTGACTTCTAACTTCAGCTAAATCCTTTCTCCCTGAATTTACAACCTGTCCAATGCCTGACGGAAACTGAAGGCAAGTCTCTTTGAGTGCATCCCATGCCAGACCATCTTTTCTTTGGAGCTCACTGCAATGAATAGATCCCAGTGCAAGCTGCAGCTTGTCCCAAATAAAGAGATAAATTTCAGGAGTGGTTTGTTTGCAAGGCATTTAAGCTGAGGCGGGGCAACATGGCCTTCCCTCCTCACAGAACTTATTCTATTCTGGCACTCAGATGGTGCCCATCACCTTGTTACCTGTGCATCGGCCAGTAGCGTATTAAATGATGGGATTAATACTTGCCATGAGTAGGATTTTCTTCCTTTTATTCCTGATTCCCCTGTGTGATAAAACTGCATGTGGGTGGTGTCTCTGCCTGAATTTCAGACTTGGTTTCCTATCAGCAGAAGCAGGGTGCTTGGGAGGGAGAGGAGAAAGGGTTGTAATGGTTTCTCAGTTCCTCCAGGAATGTCTTACACAGAGACTCGAAGGGAAGAATACAAATATTCAGTGCCGCAGAAGGAAGAATGGAGTTTTGACATCATGGAAATAACCTCCAAACCCAGAGACCAGGGTTAAACCCTCTTTTCTGGAGCAAACTCACCCGTGAGCCTCCATGGCTGAGTGCCACCCTCCACGATACAGGTAACAGTATTTCCCAGTCTCCTGAAAGTATGTCAAGGATAAATCTATTAAAATTACTCCTTATCAAAATAACTGGGGAAATATAAACCCCCAGACAAACAAACTATTGTAGCAAGAGCATGCAAGAGTGCACGAGGTCATTGATTTTAAGCAAACCATGTCATAACAGTGACTTTGTTGATCCTACATCGAGGAACATGAGACCATATAGGTCCAAAGCACTGGGAAAAGTGAAGAATTACCAAAAGCCAGAGTGTCAGGTTGACTCCTGTTTCAAAGTCATGCTTGTCCCTTACAAACCATTGTACACTCCTGAGGCTTTATTCTTCTCACAACAAAATGTTTCCCTACTGTATTTCACTGAGGTCCAACTCTCATGGGGTTGGCAGTGCCAAGTTGGCCAAGACATTAAAAGGCACTTCACAGGTAAGGACACCCAGATCAGCTCTAGACATGAAGAGGAATAAACATAGCCTCTGCCCCTAAAGGAATGATGAATATTGAAAAGAAAATGAACTGGGTTGCATCCCAGCAGGTCTCCCCAGCTCGTATATCAATTACAGCATTTTAGGACAGCCTTGAGGAAAAAAGCACTTGTTTCCTCAGAAGTCAAGCTTATGCTCGCAAGTTCCCTTCAAGACTCCAGGGGCTCTGAAGAGTTCCCAAATGAAGTCTAAATTTTCTGGACCTGGGTCAGGTGGGAGCCCTTAAAATACCACTTTGATCCTCAAACAGCAAGGAAGGGGCTCTGACCCCAGGTTTCTCCGTGAATCAGCAGGCAGCTATTTTCTTGTTGGCTGAGGCTGTATAGCACAGTATATGTTGCATTGAATGACAGTGGGCGGATGTTTCCCCCTGTTTTGCAGTCTTAGGAAGATCTGTGAGACACAAGTCCTCTCTCTCAGGCTGAAGTCTTGTAATTAGCACTGTATAAATCCACAAAGAGCCAAATCTCATAAGACAGAGACCATACTTCAGCTGTCTCCCGAAAGCCTGGCACAGAGTGCAACTCCGTATTCACAGTGACTTTGCCATCACTGGCTATTTTACTCTCAAGATATATGTGAGACACCAGCAAGGATAAAACATGGGACTTAAAGGGGGAAAAAAACCAAAACCTTTAGACCTTGATCTACTGGTTGTTGGAGCACCAAGATCATATTTGGAGGTGGGGAAACTGCTTGCAAAGAAGCCAGGAGAGAATCCCCAGTCTTCAGAGTCTGAGATTTCATTACATATTTAAAAGGCAGCTGGAGCAGAGCAGCCTTAGAGACACAGGGTAAAAGCAACAGCACTGGGAAAATCAGAGATGATACCGGAACGGGGAATAAGGTTTGGAAATAAAGCTTAATAGGGACGTAGAGCCAGTGGATTTGATGCATAGAATCAGGATTTCTGCGAACCAGATGAGCTTCAGTTACCAGTGACCAGTACTTGATGGTTCAGTGAGTATGGGAACTTTTCTCAAACGAAGAGCATTTAACTGGCCAGCCCAATGTAGTTACTGCAGAGCACAGCTCTGTACTCACAGAGATCTGGGATCCTCTAGAGTAAGGACCATCAATCCTGCAACTATACCAAGCCTTACAGTCGGAAATAGGCTGAACACACAGCGGGAGCAGGAACACAAAGAAAATGCTGTTAACAATACTGCATCACTGGGAGGAAAGAGGCAGACAGAGTCGTGATGATTTCTCCTCAGCAGTGCAGAGTTTGCAGCAGAGGCAAGAACAGTCTCCCTTTATGCTTTATTCAACATAAAATTTCCTCCTTTCATTTATGACAGGTATCCCACCCATTTTGGAGCACCAACCACAAGCCATGGATGAGGCCAGTGAAAAGATCTGCACAGAAAATCCTTCATTTTCAGCTTCCCTCATGAGTGGCTAAAGAGAGCAGATGAGCAAGTGCAGTCCCATAAAGCAGGGATGGCTGGACCATCTCAAATCTTAGCCAGATCTCGAGTCCAGCACACGCATTATCACTAGCAGGAAGGAGTACTGCTGACTGGCATTTGCCCTCCCAGACCTGAAGGAAAGCTTCAGTTTTCTGCAACCATTAGCAATATTTTTATATTGCTAATAAATATTTATATTTATCTGTACTGGATATTATAGAAAAAGAAAATTTGACATCTCCTTGTTTCACTTTCTCTGCACTTACTAACTCTGATCAAACTCCTAAATATTCTGGTTGGGTCTTTATACACCCATAAACCTCCTGGGCAGACACATGGCATTTATTTTGTCACCCTGCCTTTTATGTGACAGCTCTTCCAGCAACTGGCCTCTGCCTTTCAGCCCTTCAGCAGGTCAGATGAGGGACAGCCTTTTTCCATGTTTCTGTATCACCTAGGGCAATTAGGTCCCAATGTGTTTAGTTCATAACTTGCCAGTGTTAGCTGAAGTAATCTATTTCTGCTGACTCTTCAGGCTTGAAAAGAGTTCTTTAAGGGCTCTCAGAAGGCTGACTAGTCCATAGTTCTGTCCCTAAGTTCACCAGCTCCAAATTCTAGGCATCTTCTGCAGATATGAGATTGCTACAGAGAACAGTCTCTTCTTTGCAAATTAAACAATACAGCACAAAATAGATATTTTTTGAAAAATACTAATCTGCTGCATGCCTTACTTGGCTTTTCCTTACAGAACCACAGAATGACAGACTGGTGGGGGCTGGCAGGGACCTCTGGAGATCACCCCGTCCCACCCCCTGCTGGAGCAGGCACCCCCAGAGCAGGGGCACAGGGCCGCGTCCAGGCGGGGGGTGAATGTCTCCAGGGAAGGGACCCCACAGCCTCTCTGGGCAGCCTGTGCCCCTGCTCTGGCACCCGCACAGCAAAGGGGTTTGGCCTCATGTTCAGGGGGAACTTCCCGTGTTCCAGCTTGTGCCCGTGGCCCCTTGGCCTGGCATTGGGCACCGCTGAAAAGAGCCCGGCCCCATCCCCCTGACACCCACCCTTCAGGTATTTATAGGCATTGATGAGATCCCCCCTCAGCCTTCTCTTCTCCAGGCTGAACAAGCCCAGGTCTCTCAGCCTTTCCTCACAAGGGAGATGCTCCAGCCCCTGATCCCCTTGGCAGCTCTGCGCTGGCCTTGCTCCAGCAGTTCCCTGCCCTTCTTGAACTGGGGGGCCCAGAACTGGACGCAGCCCTGCAGGTGTGGCCTCACTGGGGCAGAGCAGAGGGGGAGGAGAACCTCCCTCGCCCTGCTGCCCACACTCCTTTCCATGCAGCCCAGGACACCGCTGGCCCCCTTGGCCCCAAGGGCCCGGTGCTGGCTCAGGGTCACCTCGCTGCCCCCCAGCACCCCCAGGGCCTCTCAGCAGAGCCGCTCTCCAGCAGGTCACCCCCAGCCTGTGCTGGTGCGGGGGGTTGTTCCTCCCCAGGGGCAGGACCTGGCACTTGCTCTTGTTGAATCCCATGAGGTTCCCCTGGGCCCAGCTCTCCAGCCTGGCCAGGGCTCGCTGGGTGGCAGCACAGCCTCTGGTGCATCAGCCGCTCCTCCCAGCTTGGTATCGTCAGTGAACTGGCTGAGGTTACGCTCTCTCCTTTTGTCCAGGACATTGATTAATATGTTGACCAGGACTGGACCCAGCACAGACCCCTGGGGAACACCACTAGTTATGGGCCTCCACCCAGACTCTGCCCCGCTGATCACAACCCTCTGAGCTCTGCCATTCAGCCAGCTCTCAATCCACCTCACTGCCCACTCATCCAACCCACACTTCCTTCCTAAGCTTGCCTATGAGGATGCTGTGGGATGCAGTGTCAAATGCCTTACTGAAGTCAAGATAGACAACATCCACTGCTCTCCCTTCATCCACCCAGCCAGTCACGCCATCACAGCAGGTTGTCAGGTTGGTCAAGCATGATTTTCCTTGGTGATTCCATATTGACTGCTTCTGATAACCTTCTTTTCATCTACATGCCTAGAGATGACCTCCAGGATGAACTGTTTTATTACCCTTCCATAGATGGAGGTGAGGCTGACTGGCCTAGAGTTTCCTGGATCCTTCTTCTTGCCCTTTTTGAAGACTGGTTTGACACTGGCTACCCTCCAGTCCTCGGGCACCTCTCCTGTCCTCCATGACCTTTCAAAGTTGATGGAGAGTGGATTAGTGACAGCATCCTTCAGCTCCTTCAGCACTCATGGGTGCATCCCATCAAGGCCCATGGATTTGTGAAGATCCAGTTTGCATAGGTGATCTCTGACCCCATCCTCCTCAACTAAGGGGAAGTCCTCCTTTCTCCAGGTTTTCTCTCTCTCCTCTGGGGGCTGGGATGCCTGAGGGCCAGCCTTAGCAATAAAGACCAAAGCAAAGAAGGCATTCAGTAACTCTGCCTCTGCTGCATCCTGCATCACCAGGGCCCCCACCTCGTTCAGCAGCGGGCCCACAGTTTCCCCAGTCTTTCTTTTACTACTGATGCATTTGAAGAAGCCCTCTTTTTATCCTTGATATCACTTGCCAATTCTAGTTCCAAGTGGGCCTTGGCCTTCCTCATCGCATCTCTGCATAGCCTGACAGTGTTCCTGTATTCCTCCCAAGTGGCCAGTGCCTTTTTCCACATACTGTGAACCTCCCTCTTCCCTTTGAGTTTCTCTAGAAGCTCTTTGCTCATCCGTGTGGGTCTCCTGGATCCTTTCCTTGACTTCTTCCTCCTAGGGATGCACCGATCTTGAACTTGGAGTAAGTGGTCCTTGAATACTGACCAGGTCTCTTGCATTCTAGAGCCCTGACCCATGGGATTCCTCCAGGCAGGTCTCTGAAGAGGCCAAAGTTGGCTTTCCTGAAGTCCAGGGCTGTAATCCTACTTGTCGCCCTGCTTCTACCACACAGGATCCCAAACACCACCATCTCATGGTCACTGCAGCCCAGGCTACCCTCAAACCCTCACATCCTCAACCAGACCTTCTTTGTTTATTAGTATAATAACTTAGTTACAAATATAATAAAAACAGAATTAAAATTATTTATAAATTTTAATCATTCTGGCATAAAAGTACTTTTTGTCAAGTTCAAACCATGCAGGGCTCAGTGCAGCTGCTGTGTTCAGAGCGAGATTCCCCCTGAGAAAAAATATCCAAGGTGAGACCAAACAAGAGATGTCCTCTTCAGAGGACTTCCACTTCAGAACACTTTGGCTAAAGCCTCAGTCCCACTTGACTTGCATTCTTTTAACAGGCTGAAGGGCGGCTGAGATGCCACCTGATCCAAAAGTCAGATGAAGCAGCAGGACTCTGATGGAGAGCGCCATGCTTGCCCTAGCAGGGACATCCATCTGAGACACAATTTCAAGCCCAGCAGCAACAAGGGGGATTGACTCTACTCATTCTGCTGATAGCTGTAATGAGGCAGTGTGGATGCAGCCCTGATAAGCAGCCGCTTTTCAAACATTTCGGGGGAAGCGGTTTGACATCTACCCCACCACAGTCCCATGATGCCCCATTTTATAGACAACACAGGAAGACCACAACAGGTACTTTCAGCAGAGAATCAGCAGCAAAACTCAACCCCCCTTCCAAAAAAATACCTGCATAAACTACTACTAATTTGCTATTCATTTTCTCTTCCAGTGACTTTGTCACCGCAAGGCAGAGGACAAGCCTAGCTGCCATCAACACGGACAAAGGCCAATGGGAAGTTATTCTTAGAGCCCTGCCCAGCTGTTGCTGCAGCATAACTAGCTCCAAATCATGCTTGGAAGTCTTAACATACTGCTGAACTAGGCAGGACACCTATGGCCAGGATCAGATACAGACAAGAGACGGGATTGTGCTAATATAGGTAAGGAGGTAATCACTTGCTATGTTTCTTAACAGGAAGATTAGAAAAGAGCTGATGTATACACACACAGAGGCTGCATTTGCAAGGAGATACACAAATCTCTCCTGTACAGCATACAGACACATTTATTTTTGCACAAAATTATGCAATTCCTGTACTCGCAGTGCAGGGCAGCATGTGCATGCATAGTTACACTGAGCATTAGCAGCAACACTTATAGCTCAGGTTGTCTGACATGTTCTGTACTAAGACACGGTTTTAAGGTCCTCATTACTTTGACAGACCTGAACTGCTCAGGGGACAATTTCCTCAGCTCGGTGTCTGCCTCGGGCTAACATCACTGCAGAAAGTTGCATTCAGAATGGCTTGGGCAATTCTGAGAACTAAATTAGGAGAAAAGTTTCTTCAAGTTATTGATTTTATTTTTTTTTTCTGTGTTTGACCTTGTTTATATTCTTTCCTCCATCTTACTGAGAAACTTCCATGCTTTGGAGCAGGTAGTAAAAATTGGGAATGTCCTCCCCTGCTGTCACGGGGATCTCCTGGCCATGCCTGAAAGTCTGTCTAAATTTGACTAAGTTACAACACTTAATAATACGTACATTACAAGCAAAGGTTTCGCCCTTTCCACCCCTCCCGGGATGGATCAAACAGCGCTTGAGCTGTCACCACAGAAGGAGTAAAACTTGCTCGACATCAGGGATGAAGGGACTAAGCAGGTTTTCCCCACACTTATTCCCTGTGTCAGCTGGAGGCTGTTGTGGTGCTAAGCACTGCTGCTGAGGAAAACTCTTCTGTGCTCCCTGATGGACTCACGCCGCAGCTCAGCTTAATTAACCCAATCGGAAAGCAAAGGAGGACGATGCTCTGACACAAGGAAGGGAAGGCTGGGAAGTGGAGGACGGGGAGAAAACTGAGCAGAGACAATTTAGGAAAAGGGGATATAAGCAGAGACTGGGAAGTGTGTGCAGATTGCAGATTTGCAAGTTCTGTAAGCACTGAAATATCCCCTCCTCATTGAACCTACAGCTCCTGAGTCTTCCAGTTCCCCCGAGATGGCTTTCCTCCAGCTGCTGACAAATCTGGAGGTCAAATCAGTTACATAAGGTTAAAGTTCTGGAGAGACATTTCCATTTTTGCCTTGCTTAACAGCTTAGAAAATGCATATCAAAACAAAAAAAATGCCACAGCAGAATGGAAAAGAAGGGGAAAAAAAAGCAGCTGGTTGCTGGATGATTGCAGACTTAGCCAGTGTCTCCCTTAACCTTTCTATACGCACTGACAAGAGGTTGCAGGAGGTCTTCCTCAGCAAAGGACAACACTATCCCCTTCCAATTCCTTCTCAACACCAATATTTCATGTCAAGCCTGGAGTGACTTACCAAATTATGAGACTTAATACACTCAGGAGCAGCAGCCCTTATTTACTGACTGTTCCTGTAGATGCTAAAACCACATGAATGACATGGGAGGATGGGGTGGCGCAGAGCCCGATGACATGGGGCTGCTGTTATTTTGCTGTCCCGCCGTAGCTCACGCCAGTGAGCTTGTCCTGACGGGCCTTTCCAGCTCCCCCCACATTGCTGCTTGCAAGGGCAACCAGCGGCTCTGAGCAAAATGTCCTTACTAAAAACGCACGTCCCCACCTCCAGAAGTTTCAGTCTAGAAACACGCAGGGAGACAGAGGTCCAGGGAGGTGAAGACATGGCCAAGGTCGCACAGAGTCAGCATGGCTGAGACAGAGATACAGCCTATGTGTTTAATCCCCAGCTCAGTGCCACAGCAACGAGACAACTATTCTGCAGAGCGACACGTGCAGCACCAGGAGAACCTCCTTTATAGCTGATTTTCTCTGTTATCATCTCCTTTGGTGCATGTTTTAGGAACACATATACAACCTAATGGCTCCAGAGTCGTAAATTCCCATCAGCCTTAAACCCATCCACGCCGCCAGCACTTTGCCAGCATCAGCAGAATAGGTGCATTATACACTCAGGTGTCATTGTTGAAACTACTTTAAATAGTTCAGTGATCACCGTGTTCAGCTGTAAGTCTGCATGGATGCATCCAGGGCATCCTGAAATGATACGGTGCAGAGTCCTGCTGCTGGCACCCAGCCGGCAGAGCCGGGGGGAGGAAGGGAGGAGGCGTCCGCTCCGGCTACTCTGCAGCTAAAGCTTTCTGCAATTTATCCATGTGCTTCCCCACACTGGCAAACCTCGAGAGGAGACACTGTCAGGCTGCATCAGCAATGGCACTTTGTAGACAGCTTGCTGCTGTTGCAAAGCACATCTGCAAAAGGCAAAATCTCTCTTTCCTTCCATAAATATCATCCCTGGGCCTGGCACGCACACATGGACAGAAGCTGCAGGTGCTGCGCGCTTTGCAGGATCTGACCCTTCATTTGCACGAACGAATGCCTAGTGCTAGCAACAAATCAACAAATCACCCTAGAGTAGGCATGAAGAGGGTGATGCAATTGTTTTAGCTGTTTGCACAGCCTCGTAATTGCAGATCCCTCATCACAAAGCATTAGCTGTGTTAGGATAGGTGCTACAGAGAAAACCCAGGACCAGAAACAGGCATATGAGCCCCTTCAGTCTGCAAAAGATAGTTTATGGGTTTGCAATAACCAGTGATTTCAGATCCGGGTTGTACTACCCAGAAGAAAGTTACTTGTTTGCTTAGAGTCAGCTGCAAGCAAAATGTCACCCCAAACTCTAATTTAATCCATATCCAAACACCATCTGCTTTGTTCGTCTCTGCTCGCACAGTCTAAAGGCACCTGTGTCTGAGACAAGGGGCATTTTTAATGTGGGGGCGTGGGAAGGTCATCTCTGTTCATAAAATCCTGCTCCTTAGAAATGGAGACCTTGATAACACAGGCTGTAAGACCTGAAGAAACACTAGAAAACAGATGCACAGGTGCTGAAGGAGTAAAAGCCACAGAGGACAGGTTTCCACATGCCCTCCACCCCCCTGAGCGGCACTGCAAAGGGCAAGCCTGTTCGCATTTTCCCACTGTCTCCATCTCTCCACTCATACCTCTTTCCAAAACAGGACTTGTTGATCTCTTTCCTCATCTCACAGGATCCCACAGCTGCACTTTGTGGGCTGCACAAGTCTCAAATACTGTAAAAAGCATGCAAGCCTCTACCCATGCACCCCTGCCCTTTGGGGATGCAGTCACAACTGCTTTGACTGGAGGCAGGAGCATCCCCCATGCTTGTGGAGAGCATCATCTGTCCTCAAGCCCCCGGGGACCTCAGAAAAGGGGCTGGAACACGCAGTGCCTTGCGCCGACTCCTGCGTGGCTGGGACACACAGCTTGGGGCTGGCTGGGGAGGCTTGGGTGGCCGCAGATGGATTTTAATGCCATGAAGCATCCAGTCAGATGGGAGGTTGGGTTGAAATTTGCCCTCAGTTCAAAAGTTAGAGGCTGTAAATCTTTTATTTTGACTAGAGGGAAAAGGCTGGGGCGGGGGGAGAGGAAGGGAAATGAAGTTTGGGTGGTTGGCGGTGGCATTCGGCTGAACGCAGCATTGGTTTGTACTAGGTGCTGTTGAGCTCATTAGGACACACCTGGGGAGCACATTCAGGTGCCACTTGTGGGCTTATTCTTGTTTTTTAACTTAGTAAAATAAAAGCATAGCGATAAATAGAGACACAGGCTACTCCAAAAAGCAGCGAGCGCATCTAGCAACTCCCTTTGCCAGACTGACCCTTGCTAGGTCAGTGTCAGCAAACACACTCAGGAAACATCGGACCTGCCATGTGGACCGAACGGTGCTCCAGCAAGTCCGTGGCCATGGCTCGATACCGTGGGGCCCATCAAATGCTGAACTGTCCTGTCTCTGCAGTAAATAGGGAATCCCCATCAGCTGCCTGCAGAAGGGAGCCCACGGCTCCCAGCTTTGGTCCTGCCAGATGCCGGAGGGCTGGGATAAATACTATAGGCAGCGTACACAGGTGTAAAAATACTATCACAATTCAATGGGTTGTTAATAACAAGATATTTCTCCTCTGCGGCCATTTGCATCCCATACACAAACCCGGCACTTTGCTCTTCCAGCTACAACACTCTCTATCTCATTCAGGGCAGATAATTCCCTTTTTTTTTCTTTTTTTTGTCTTCAATTCATGCACAAAGGTAGCGCTCAACAGGCGGTTTCTCTGGTACGGTCCATGCAGACTAACATTGTGCCAAGCACCATGAACTCAGAACAGAGGTTTTTCTACCAAGGTGCCAGAAATAATACAAATAAACTCTTCTTCTCTCCCTGGCGTTATATCTACAGCTTCCACACATCACTGCCAGCGGGGCTTTAAAAGTAAAACAGACTGGGCCTACGTGGCTTGAATTTATGCTGGAAATTTATCTCTTCTTGCTGAAAGCTCTGTGTTTGCTTGATCTTCCAGCCTTCCAAGTCCTACAAGTGCCACATGTTGCACAGCTGGATCCCTGACAGAGAAAGAAAACAGGAGGGAAGAGAGAACAGATATTATATATATATATTTATATATATATATATATACACACACACACACGAATGCAATGGCCAAGGTTTTCAAAAGTCACCTGTGAACTTCAGCAAAGTAGCTTCAGATATCTCCAAGGGACCTCTGCACAGGAAACATAGCTCTTGAGCTTCCAAAAATCTGCTCTCCATGGGCAGAAGAGGAAGGAAAAGGAAAGAGGGGGCTCCAAAGGACTTGCTGCTCTGAAGATGCTCAAGACCAGCTCTTGCAGGAAAGGATTTTCAGAAAAAGCTGCATCAGGGAAGGCTGGAGATAAGACAGCCAGGAGGAAGAAGGCTACATCTGTGTGGCAGTAAGGGAAATGCTGATTACTTTTAATTCTCAAACCTGCTGGGATGTGACTACTAAAATAATAATGTGTTTGTCCAGCTCCAGGAGAAGTTGTTCACCCTCAGCTGCTGTGACGGGACTATCCCCGGGCTCCAGCACAAGCTAATGGTCCCACACAGACATGGGCAACAGTGTTCACTTCCAGCATGCCGAGCCAACTATAAAGCAAGAAAAGCTAAGGGGAAGAAAGCCTCTTCATCTTGAACAGCATTTTTTAAAAAAAAAAAAAAAAAAAACACACCGAAGGAGAAAATGAAGAAAACGTTATTTCCTCTGAAATGAAGTATTGCACTCTGTAATGGGTGGGGGGGGGATCAAAACCAAAGCAAACTAGAGAGTCAGTTCATAAATACAAGAGAAGGTCAGCTTCCTCCTCACCAATAACTTGGTCCCGCAGGAATCGAGCATGGTATTTGATATAGGGCAGATATTTGATTCCATCCTCTGCGTGGGAAGGCTGACACACGCATCCTCCACTCCTCTGTCCACCTTCCCCACCACGTAAGAGCATCGCCGGCGGCCAGTTTAGGTCCCTTCTACCAACCACCCTGCTTCAGCAGCAACATACAACAGTTCAAAATCCACTCCCTTAACACTGCGCTGAGGAAGGGCTTATTTTTTTCTGTCTTTGAGAATAGGCTGTAAAACCTTCTGCCTCAGCCCCGCAACAACAAGACCTTGGAAGAGGCTAATTATGGGTGGTGAAGTAAGTCACCCACTGGCAAAGAGCAGTGGAGAAGAGAAGCACAAACCTGCACCTGGAGACCTTTTGCTTATTATAAAATAAAGCTGTTTCTGCTTCTTGTGTTACCAGGGAAGGAGAAGCAAGACAGGAGAGAAGACAACCACCAAGTGAAACTGCTGCGTAGAAGGAGCCGTGTTTCACTCTCCCAGCTCAGTACTGCATGTCTAAGGAGCGCAGCCTTCAAGCATCACACTGTAGCTTTTGCATGTCCTTGTGCAGGTATGGAGAAGCCTCAAAATTATCCTCCACACGCATTAATACCCAGCAGGGGAGGCAGAGCAGGAAAGCAGACTGCATGGACATGTAGGCTGCTGCTGGGGGAAAATGTGGCTCAGCGTATCCCATGCATCAACCAGCGGGAGCCTCGGAGACATCTGCACAAGCATGAGTGTGGGAACGACCAAGGATGGAGAAAGCAGATTGTCACCGAGTCGCAATCTGCTCGGGATCTCCTCCAGGCTCATAGTACCTTGTGCTGCCCCACTTGAGTGCTGATGGCCAAGCTCCAGCCGAGCCACTTGGAGGGATGCGAAGCGGTGCACAACGTTCATCCTCTACCCCTGGCAACCCCTCAGTGATCCGCTTTGCAACCAGCAGAGCCTGTCCAGCACCTCCTCAAAAGCCCTAAAGAAGCTGAGCTCACAGGAAGCCGCATTCCCAGGCGCAAAGGTTTTCCAAGATTGCACTATTTATTCCCAGTTTTGTGGTGGAGCAAAACCTCAAACTTTTTCCTCCCTTCCCTCGCTTCTCTACAAGCTAGAAAAATACCGTCTCCCACCAGCACCTGATCAAGGGATGCTGGAGGGAAAAGGAGAACTGGGCTTGCCCTAAATCCCTCCTAAAATCTGGCTGTGCAGCAAGGCTGCTCCTCTTCCCCAGAAATCTCATCCTGCACCTGCAAGACCTTTCCTGAACTGTGGGCAAAATTAGCTACGATCTGTGAAGAGTGCAGGGTGAACAGATTGGCATTTTCTAACCATGTGTATTTTGCATTTATGGGTAAACTCTGCATGCAAATGTGCTTTTTTATGATTATGTATAAATCATACACTTATATAGATATAGATTAGATATAGATGCATGTATGTAGTTGTACTTAAGGAAAAGGAGACCCCAGCATCAAGAAATGAGAGTCAGGCATGTGCTTGTAGTACAACGCAACCCAAATCTTCCCTACACTGTAGCACAATCAAGGCTTCTTCTCTGAAATGAATGGAAAAAAAGGGCCCAAACAGCTGGGAAAAGGGTGAAGCGCGTGAGAAACTGTCTTTTCTCTGGCCGCCGCGTAACAGAGAGAGAGTGTGTGTGTGCATGTGTGTGTGTGAGCTGCAGATGAGTCAAAGTCTGAGGGCTGGCTGCTGTCAGCCATTGACTGTGCCAATGACAGCAGTTCCTGACAGCCTTTAATAACACCACTTACAGACTCCGGAGCAGAGGGACAGGCAAAGGGGGAGGCAAGCGCTTCTCCTGCAGGCTGGTGCACAAGCCATCCCGCATCCTTGCCAAAAGGTGTTACAGGCACCCTCTGATGGCTCTGTAATTGCAGCTCATGCCATGATGTGCGGGAGGACAGCCTTGGGTACACGGGAGCAAAGCTGTGGGTCCCACGGCCGAGAGGACACAGGGACACAGTGGGGAGGTAGGGGTGGACGAGGTGGTAGCTTGGGGAGGACTCAGCCCTACCACACTCCCAGTGCAGCACAACCCCTCCGTGGGTTCACACTGCAAACATCGAGGTTTACACTGGGAAGCAACCAGGAGACACAGATTTATCTCTACTTCCATGCAGAATAGGTAAAACAAAGCGAAATATGTACAGACAAGCAGGTCACAACAAGGAGACACAAGCCCTGCTGCCTGCCTGTGCATTGGTTCCCCAGTGTGAAGGTGGGAAATAAGTCCCTACCAGGTCTCACAGATGCTGGGAAGCTCAGACTTGTGAAGACACTAAAAATCCTCAGCTTAGTCCAGATTTGGGAAGCTTTGGGAAGAGCTTCAGAGTGCATAATGTTCTGATTATTTACTTCTCCAAGCTAAGGAGAGACCTACTTCACACACCGCCTCCTGGAGAGGCGGAAAAATCAGGCATGTAAAATGAGAAGGAAATGGAAATCGACTTGATAGCTCCTTCTCCTTCCTAATGGGTAATACTTACCTAATTATGCCCGCTTGCCATTTCCTTTTCCTGCTTTCTTTGAGATATTATGCAGAGAGAAATTTGTCTTAAAAGTTGCTACGTTCATTCAGAGGCATCCCTTTGAGCTGTTTGCCTTGCTAAGGCAGGCAAGAGCAGCAACTCCATTATAAGGGAGGGAAAAAAAAACCCCTCCTGAATGGCTCTGACAGGCGTTGGGTTTAGCATCCAGCTCCTGCTGCACATGGCTTGCTTATCTCCCCTGCCTTTTCCATCGTCCACGTGGGCAGCAGAAGGGTGCAGCTCCAAGGATGCCCCATGCTCCTGCCCTCTCTGGGCCAAGGCAAGAAGCTCCTGGTCTCCTGGAGCCACCACAGAGGCCAGGCAGGAATGATGGAAGCTGCAAAGGTGCTCTGAGTCCGCTCTCAGCAGGGATTCGGAGAGAAACCCGAGGTATGATGGTCTCACAGCTGGTGGGATCCAAGGGGGCATCGCACACCGGCATCAAGTCCATGCCACCCCTTGGATGACTTCCCTCCAAACGCATCAGTGTCACAAGCCAGTACCCAAGCAGCTGGCTGCAGCTCAGGCTGGAGCAAAAGGGGTCATAGAAGCAAAACATGACCCCTCCAGGCCCACATCAACACAAGTGACCCTACGAGAAGGTAGCAAAGTTTCATTTGCCGCAGACAGCTTCCCTCCTTTAGGGAGGTCCCGTTTAGTGCTGTGCTTCATTGCACCAGGAGTAGGGGAGGGGTTGGCAAACGCATGAGCATCTCCCACCCCAGCAGGTTGCTCCCAACCATTGATAGGGCCAGATGCCCCCCCGCACTAACGACCGAACACTGCACTTGTGGGGTGGGTTGCAGGGGTTTCTGGCAGAGCGAGGGGTGAATATTCAGTCCTCTAGAACCCCACTGTGGACACCACCCCCCCATCTGCCCCTCCACCTCCAACCTACACTTCCCAGGAAGGCCCCCCACGAGCCCTGCTCTCGCACCCTGGGTGTTTTTTTCCTCTTCTCCGCAGGGAGCACAGCTTCCAAGAAGGAAAATACAAGCCCAAAGAGATTGACTTCAAGAGATGAAAAAGGCTCTGCAAAGGAAGGTGTTTTATTCCTGCTCGAGGGGGTGCTTTAAAAAGCCTCCTTTTGTTTCCTCAAAGGCTGGGAAGGATGTTTCCCAGTCCTAGCCCGGCAGGCTGGGGAAGGTGGAGCCCAGGAGGAATTCAGGGAGCTGCAAGGGCCACACTCCTCAAGCAGCAGCAGATATTTCCCCATGCCCAAATCCCTCCACATCCAGCACCCTGCGCTGACCCTGCGCTGACCCTGCGTCCCTCCCCACCCCGCAGGGGCTTGTGCCCTCCGGGGAGCATCTGCAGCGCTGCATGGAGAGCTTAGCCCTGCACCTGCAGCAACTGTGCGTGCGAGGAGGGGCTGAGCCATCCCCCCTGCACCTGCACTGACCAGCCCCAAAACTTCACCTCCGAGTTGTTAATTCTGCATCAAAAAAAGCTGTGTTGATTTCCTTTTTTTTTTTTCTTTTTCCCTTCTTTCTTTTCTTTTTTTTTTTCCCCTCCCTACAGGCATTTTCCAGGGAGTCATTTAGAGCTAGGAGGGGAAGAAGGAAGAACTGCACAGCTAATCCCTGCTGCAAGCAAAGCCAAGCCCTCCACCTCCAGGCCACATTGCACCTGCCCCAGACAGAGAGGGAAAGCAGCCCCGCTCCTCCCAGTGCCTCCAGACATCCCTCCATCCTCCCAGCCCTTCACCTCCTGGCCCCACCAAGCCACTCCTCCGCAGCAGCTGCAGCATCCTCAGGGCTGCCAGGGTGTGAAGGACAGCAGGATGGAGGGAGGTTTCCTTGCAGAGCCACCTCTGCAGCGTTGCCAGCTTCCAGGGGAAGCCGTGAACCTGGTGGCTGCAGGCAGGGGACCCAGGCATCTGGCTTTGCATCCCCGCTGTACCTCCCAGCTGTGCACTCCAAAAATCAATGCATGTGTCTGGAGAGATGTATAGATGGGCTCCTTGCAGGACCCCCTGCAACAGCTCTCAGCCAGAGCATTGCTCAGCAGCCAGCCTACAGAAGATACCTGCTCCTACCCCTCGCACCCATTCCTGGGGAGCAAGAGAAGCCCCCAAAGCAGGCTTTGTCCCACCCACGGCAGCTGGAAAGCTATAGGTAAGGCGGGCAGAGCGATACCCTTAGCACCGCTTGCTCCGCTTGGCATCTTGCAGGCTGCAGCCAGCCCTGGAGGGGCCTCCCCTGCGCAGCCTGGCCAGGAGCCCAGCTGCAGGGGGGCTCAGGCACAGCAGAAGCCTCAGACAGGAGCACCGGAGGAGCTTCCCTGCCTCCCAGCGCAGAGGGATGGGTTTGCAGAGAGTGGGGGGGGGGCTTCAGCAAACAACAAGGAGCAGCGTATGCAAAGAGATAAGAGAAGGTATTTACCAGGCAATCACTACAAGGTCCTGTGAATATAGTATTTGTGATGGATGAATAGACATATTATTACAGAACTTAATGCAAACCCTTTGCACCAAATGGTGACATGCGATTACTAGTTTGGAAATAACTAAGCTCATTATAATGAAATGCTTCACTCAAATCCCCCTCCAAAGGATAGATCTGACGAAGGAAGGAACCTGTGACGGGAACATACTGGGGGGATTTGTTTAACCAGATCAGCCTGCTGGGCCAGCACAGTACGGTTGGTTGCCTCATCCGTGGCCAAAGCCTGGCTCACAGGGAAGCATAAACCCACCAGCCTGTGTGGACAGGGTGGGCAGTACCCCACACCCAACATCGGGCTCTTCCTGGCACTACTCTGCGTTTAAGAGATGAAAAGAAACACTTTTCAATAATAAATAATAATGTTAACTATGTGTTTCTATAGCAACTCATCACCATAGCAGCTAAGCACAGGAGGAAAACTCAGAGCTCGTCCTGCCGTCTTCAGGGTGAGGAGGCAATTGGCCTCCTGGAGGTGGCTTCGGTGATGGCAGGGCTGGGACTTAAACCAACAAGCCACCCTCCTGGTTGCCCCTGAGCACTGCCCTCCCCAAAGCAGCTGTCTGGGAGGCAGCTGGATGCTCTGGATAGGTGGAGCCTGGGGTCCAAGGGGTGATGGGGTAATGCAGCCTCAAAAGCACCAGGCATCAAGGCCATTGCAACCCTCCAAATGAGTCCTGGCTCTTCTGGGTGGCTGGAAGGAAAGAGGACCGTGGAGGGGACAAACCCCCATCAACCAGGATGACACAATGAAGGGGAGAGTAAAAAGGGTGAGACACAACCAAAAAGAGGAAAAGCCCAAAATTACCCATGCAGATACCACCCCCACAACATACACCCACCTCAGGGTAACAGCCTACAAAACTCCACGTGTTGCTCTGCTTTTAGCAAGAACCAGAAATTTGCACCAAACTCCCAACAGATAAAAGGGGTTTCCCAAAACAGCCCAGAAATTCACTTTTTTTAAGCTAGCAAGTCAGACATGCCCATCCCAGTCTGGGTGTTGGGCTTTGGGGTTTTTTCCCCTAAATTGCCTATTAAAGGAAAATGCAAGTGAAAGCCTTTGATTAGCTCCACGACTGGCGGCGGCGTATTCCCAGCTCACCTCCTCTGCCCAGCAGGGCCATGGTGACGGAGCCTTTTCCCCCAGTGTAGAACAGTGTCCTGCCCCTCAGCACCTCTGAAAGCCTCTTCCCAGCCAGCAAAAGAAGGTGCCAGTGCCCAGGGATGGGACGGTGGCCGTTAGTGACTATTAGCCGTGTACATGATGCTATTCCCAATTAGAACCTTCCTGGTTTAATCATCTCACTTACGAAAAGCGAGTCATTTGTAAAGGTTATTATTGCAAAATGACTATTAGATGATGGCTAAAGGGACAGTTACTCCTACAGGACTACCCCCATTTGATAGATGGGAAAACAAGAAGCCAAGGGACTTGCTCCAGGGCCATGGGTCAGCTCTCCGGCAAACCAAAGCCTCCCTTTGGCAGCCCAGAGTAAGTTTCCCTAAAGTAAAATAAAGCTGTGTTGCACACCAAGCACTTGCTATTCCATCAATAGGCAATTGTAACAGGATACACCTCCTTAGTCTCTAAATGAGTTCTCTTTCCAGCACTACATTATAGACAAATCCCCGGTCACAAAAAAACAAATAAATCCCTTTTTGCAATCAAATATGCTCTAACCGAGTCAAACAGGGCCACTCGCACGTGCAGCGAATCTGCAAACCTTTTCCCAACTTCCCAGCGTGACCACCTTCCCTTCAGCAGGGGGAAAAAAAGGCAAAAAGGAAAGGAAAGAAAGAACATTTAATAGAAGAAATGAAGTGGCAATTTCCCAGTTCAGCTGGGGATCAATACGTGGGCTCCTCGTGGTTTCTGTTTCAAAGGGGCTGAGCTCTCGCCGCCGAAGCCCAGACTGACACAACGCCAGAGCTTGACTTATGAGTACTTCATCTCGGCAAGATATTTTTAATTTAAATCTTGCCGCAGTTGGGTACGGAGCCATCCAGGCTTTGATTTACTGCTAATTCGTCGCTCCGATTCCTATAACTCTAAACTCAAGTCACCAAACAGTTTAATGCCGAGACAGTCACCAGCGAGGCTCTTTATGAATGAGCGTCGGGGGCTGCTGGTGGCAAGTGCTCATTCCTCGCTTCAGAAGAAACAACAAGTATATAAATACTAACCATCTACAGACAGTCCCTGAGTCCAGCATCATTTCACTATTTCAAAGGAAAACAATACTCGGATTAAAAAAACTCCACCACCTTCACCTTTCCTCCCCCATGTAGTGTTTTGTGCCTAAGGAGAAATAACAAGTGGGCCGGGGTGGCTCATTTTGCAAACATTTACATGCATTTGGTGCAGGATTGGCTGCGAGGGTTCACCAAGCATCAAGATTTATTCCTCTGGCCCTTGAACATGCTCAGGGGAGGGGGAAGCGTGTGAGTATATATCATGCAAATGCCTGTAATGGAAACCTATCCCATATTATCTGCATTAGATCCACACATTCGTCCTGTCAGAAGGACGAGGCAAATTCAGGTGCCAGTCAGCTCCTGTAAATTTATTGCCGGTGGCTTGGTGGGAAAGCCCCGGCAGACCATTCATGTATGGATAATATAGTTGGAAGGAAACTCAGAGATCAGACCTGAAACCCAAGAGAGACGGCGACGTGAGGTCTCCCTTCTGCGTCACCAGTGCAAATCCAGCCACGCTCTGCAGCAGTTTTTGTTTATTCCTATGCAAAAGAAGCCCATGAATCTCAGCCGCTTGACTTTTGGGTCTGGATTTGCGTTTCACAGCACGCAGTGTTTAAAAAACACTGGAAAACTTTCTAGGCTGCAAAGCCTGGGGTAAAAGCAAGTCACTGAGTCTGCTTTCTTTCATTCTTTATAGTGAAATCACCACCAGGTAAGGTCAAAACCGCCCCCTGATAAGCAGCATAGTGGGGATGGAGGTTTTAACTCAACCACCAATCCTGCTGAGGTCTTCAGGCCCTCGTCCAACCCTGAGAACATTAGCATTTGAGATAGAAACAGCTGGGGACATTATACTTCAGCAAAGAGTTGGCTTCTTCCATGGCTCCAGGAATCACCTTTGAAGAACGCGTGTCCCCAGCAGGTGCCTGTTAGCTGGAGCACTGAGCTGCGCAGACTGGAGGTGTCTAAAATGAAATGACCATTGAGTTTCCAGGCCAAAGGGTGGCCGTTCAAAGCTTTCAGAGCATCTCTAAGAGCCCACAGAGGTTTTTTTTTGCAATGGGAAGGGTTGCGGGACAGATGCCACATGACACTGGCTCCCGTTGCAGGGGATGCAGGGCAGAGACTTGGCACCTCTTGCCTGGGTGGCTGCCCAACACCTTACGGGATGCAACCAAGCAAGGGTGACGTAAACTTAGCAGAGAGCTCGTACCAACAAAGGACAAGGAAAACCAGACAGTTCTGGTGGGATGAGTCAAAAAAAACCAACAAAAAAAAAAAGCCAAAGAGGAGTGCCAATTCCAGAAAATTGCCACGCAGACTGTCGGTATCACATCTCATTTTTGCAGTGATCTCTCCATTCCCAAAGGTGATTAAAAGCATTCTGTACCCAATTTTAAAGACACAGGAACCAAGGTTCATGAAAGCACAGCTGCCCCCTAGCCAACACACTCACCCAAGATGATATTTTCTTATTTTAAAACACTCATCTGTCATTTTAACTGGAAAAAATTCAATCTTGAGAGTGTCCTGCTCTGACCAAGCACTGCTTTTGGCTGTTGAAGCACAGGCTCTGGGGCAGGCAACCGCTCACTGCTCTCACCTCCAAGTACCACTTGGGGTTCAGTTTGTACTTCATGGTGGTGAGTGAGGATTCTGTTCCTTTTGCCTCTCCGTGCCTCAGTTTCCCAATATGCACTAGGGGAACGAGAATACTTTCTCACCGTTTTAGAATACTTCAGAGTCTGAATGAAAAACCTCCAGGGACCCCTATGTATTTGTTTCTCTATTTTTTTGTCACAGGCTCCTTGAGAGCTCAAACATAAGGGATATAAAGTGCTTTTCACCCGAAGACAGTCATGCAGGGAAGCACGCTCATCACTGATACCCTGCAGTAAGTCAGTGAGTTGCCCGGACTCTGCACAGACGGGAAGTCTCATTGCCTTGGGCGCCTGGAGCGGTTGGTGTCCATTAACCGAGTCTTGCAAGCAAGAAAGAAGGAATAAGAAAGAGCCCTCTGAAGCCTTTTGTCACACTGGTGGGGACCAGAAAGGGCTTTTTATTTGAGCATCAAGTGGTTTGAGGGCTTTACTATGGGAAACAGTCATAATCCAAATCACATCCCTAGCTGGGGAGGCAGATTCGTGGGCAGGACATGAGACTTTTGAGTCGCAGCACTGCGGCTGCGAAGGGGTGATGTTGGGTCTCAGTCTCAGCTCCGTGGAACCTCACTTTAAGGGGGTATTGTGAATAATAAATCAAGAGCCAAGTGACTCCCAAGGCAGCATGCCATTTTGCTTAAGAACACCTGTAGGCAATTCCAAGCAGCAAACTTTGGCATCGTCAACTCCAAAACTCAAAAGCCCTACCTCTAACACCCTCCCTGTGTAGGATCCCAACGCGGAGCACAAGCCTACCGTGCCAGCACCATTCTCAGCTTTTCAGGAAGCTTTTCAGAGTTCCTTCCCAACAAGAAATTAATTCCTACCCAGCGTTAACCCTCACCACACCCGAGTGTCGTAAGACCTTGCGAGGCTTTTCACCGTCAGGCGTGTGAGCGCGCAAATCAAACCCCGGCGCTCTGGGAAGGAGGTAGGTTTTATTGCAACAGCTCGACATCGAGAAAATTGGGAGACAGAGACAAAGCAATTCAATAAAAGGAAAAAGATGCAACACAAAAGGGGCTTCAGCCTCCCTCCTCACCCTGCAAAAACAGAGGAATCAACACAAAACCTTCTCCGGCAACCCACTGCCCCCCGGGATCTGGCTGCCAAAGACGGCTTCTGCCTCCTCGGCAGCAGATCTCAGCCGCTCTCATGCCTGTGCTGAGCCCTTTGCTTTGCCACATCTACAGGCTGTCTAGCACCAGGCTCTCTGCGGGTGCAGAGAAGGGATGCTGGCAGGTGACTGCATGAGGAAAAGCTCGAATATTTCCTCTCCCAGTGGAGAAGTTCAGCATCTCTCTCAGGATTTGCAATAGCACTCATCCCTCAGCTAGCCAGGTGCTGGATTGCACGCTGAACAGATTTAACACCAGTCTTCAGCGCCTACAAGGCAGTTATGATCATCAAGCAAAAGCTTCCCAACAGCACCATGATTGATCATCAGCCTGTATTTTGAAACACCCGTCTTGGACATAAACAACACTTAGATCATGCTGCTGTCATTTATTTTGCATCTTATTGATATCGCCGAGCACGGCACATTTGAGATGGGACAGTAAGGAAAAGCCTTGGGCCAGTCCTTTCGGAAAGGAGACACCCCCATGGATGATGGGTCTGGGCAGAGGAGGGAAGAAAATCCCAGGCTTTCGTGGCAGGGCTGGGGTTGCACGTTTAAACCTGGCTGCACGCGGAAAACAGACACACATCTGTTGCACCGCTTGAAGCCCGGCTCTAGCGAAGGGTCCCGCACACAAACAAACAAACACACACTTCCCGAGGCAATTAAATGACAAACAAAATACTGTTCGAATCCTCGAGACCTTAAGACAGTGGCTTAGCCAGGGGGAGGAAGCACCTAATCTCACACTGGGAGGCACACGCTGTAATTAAAATCACAGAGACGGCGAAGGAAAAGCAACCCCATGCTCCACTGGCCCTACCCGCTCGCGGTTTTAACCAGCTTCTATAAACAAGACCCGGGTGAAACAGAGGACAGATAAAGCAAATAAGTTAGCACGCTTTATGCCATCCAGAATATCTGTGCACGGCTGGTGCATGCTTAAGATAAGTCCCCGGAAGGCTGCGAGCGGTTGCATCGGCTGTAAAAAGCCCTGACACCATCCTTGTTCCCCCGGAATAAGAGCATCCCCCAGCACTCCCAGGGGTGCCGGTCCAAACCTCCCCTCTCTGCACCGCTCACCCCTGCGACCTGGAAAGGTTCAGATCCCCTTTGCTTTCCCCGAAACCTCGCATCCAGGGCATCGCATCTCGGTGGCAGAGGGAAGCCATGAAAAATCAGGTGCGTTTCCAGCGAGCTCTTTGGCACGGCTGCCCGGCGGCAGGGCTGGAAAGCGAAGCGGAGCCGTCGCGGGGTGGAAGTTTCACGGGAGAGGAGCGCGGCCACACGCTTTCCACCCGGTCCCTGCCACGGAGGCGAGTCCTGCAGGTCCTACACCCGAATCCGGCAAATGCTGCATCCCTTCCCAGTACGGGGAGCAGATGGGGCCCCAGGAGGAGGGTTTCCTCTGGGCTGGGTATGTAGCAGCCACATGCAGCCACTACAAACCCAAACAGCACTTAGCCCTGCTGGGGCTGAGCAAGCGGGTTTGTTTATCTGGGAGGAACTCATCTGCTGCCGGAGTATTATATTTCCACCAAAACCATGTGCGGCTCGATGTTTAGATCACTTCTCCCTGTCTACATAATTTAAGGGCATATGTCTGATAAACGAAGAGCATCAATACGCAGGTTTCGGTTGCAGCACACACATGCACGGAGGGAGGGAGGTTTATCAGCACTGACTCCGCAGCCGGGATTTGGGCAGCCAAACTCTCCAGTACCTTGCGGGAAGGCAAACGAAGGGGGTCCCCCCCCTTCCTTTCTAGGTGTTCCCCGCCGGGGGTGGTCTCTATCCCCATCCACCGGTCACTCGGGAGGCGCTGATCCTCCCCGGGAAAAGGGCTCTGCCTCCAGCCCCGTCCAGCTGCAGCCTCCTCGGGAGCAGGAAAAGTTTGCAAATGCCTCCAACCCCTCGCCCGGGGAAGGCACCGGAGCACCAAGGGAGGGAAAATACCCCTCCCGAGGGGAGGAAAATCCGCGGCCGGGGATGGCCGGGGGTGATTAGGGACAGGCTGCGACGCTGGAGCTGCTACCTCCGGGGAGAAAAGTTGAGCCTTGTGCATGGGGGAAAAAAGCCACCTAGGACCCGGGGTGGGGGGGACACCGGGCACCGCGTCCCCTCCGCGCTGGGGGTGTGGAGGGGGGGGGGGATGCCGGGGGTCCCCGCTGCGAAACCCCCTCAGCATCCTCCCAAGCCCACCCGGGAGGGGCGGAGGGGCCGTGCCCGGCCACCCCCAGCTCAGCCCGGGGGTCCCTACCAGCCAGCCCCGACCCCCTTCCCACCACCCGGAGGTGGGGAGAAGCGGCGGGGGGCCACATCGCAGAGTCCCCCCCCCTCCTCCCCGCCACACTCCTGCCAGGTGTGGAGGGCAGGTACCGCTGCAGCCCCGCCGGCCCTCCCGGGGCATCCTCCGGGGCATCCTCCGGGGCATCCTCCCGCCAGCCCCCGCTGCCCGGGCGGGGCGGGGGGGGGGGGGGTCCTTACCTGGGAAAGCTCCTCGCTTGCTTTGGGTGGGTTTTGGGTTTGATTTTTTTTTTCCTCTCCTTTCCCCCCACTTCAGTCTTCAGAGCAGGCGCCGCATTGACACTGCAGATGGTCTCTGTGTGTGCGCGTATGTGTGTGTGTGTGTCTCTCTCCAATCCCAAATACTCCACGGAGGCGGAACACGGAGCCCCTCTCTCTGCACTGGGCAAACCGTGTCTGGCTCGCCCAGAGCCGGGGGAGGGGGGGGGAAACGCAGCTCCAGTTTTCACTCCCCCCCCAAATCACCCCTTCCCTCCCTCCCCCAGCCCTTCCCCCCCCCGCCTCTAAATCAGCAAGGAGGGGGGGAGACAGGCAGCCGTGCAGGCAGGCGGGGTGCAGGCAGGGGATGCGCTACGGGGCCATGCCCGGCTCCGCGCCCGGCTCCGCGCCCGGCTCCGCGCCGCCGCTGCCCGCCGGGGAGGGCTCGCACTGCGGCTGTCTCGCCAGCCCTTCCTCCCTAGCCCTCCTCTCCAATGGTGGCTGAGGAGCCGGCTTTGACACCCAGGCTCTTTTGCAAACACAAGCAGACACACACACACCCCCCTCTTCCAAAAAAAAAAAAAAACAAGCCGGAGAGGTGGGGAAGAGCGGTGGCAACGCAAGGCCAGCACACCAGGGAGGGATAATAATAATAATAATAACTAAAAAAAAAAATAAAAACGATAATAAAAATCCCTTTCTGTTCTTTTTCTCTTTCTTTCTTTTTTTTTTTTTTTTTTTTTCAGAGATTGTGGCCAGTTGCTCCTCCTTTCGCCAGCCCACCCACCTCTGGGAGAGGGGGAAAGGCGGAGGGGCACAGGTTGTCTCTGGAGGGATACCCCCCACCACCACCCACACACACGGAGGAGCCGCTTTTCCTCGTCCCAAAGTTTGCAGGGGCTGGGGAAGGGGACGGGGATGGGGACGGAGCCGCCGCCTCCGAGCGCGCCCGGGGCTGCGAGCGCCGCCGCTCTCCCACGGCTGCAACTCCGCCTGCCTTGATTTCTCCTCCGGGTGCCTTCCCTCTCGCTCCTACTCACTACTGACACCTAGGATCTCCAGCGTGATTGGGCTAATTGGGAAATGTCGCTTCCCCCACACCCCCCCACCCCACCCCCCAAAAAAATAAAAAAAAAAGGAAAAAAAAAATTACAGGGATCTTGCTGGCTCCCTCCATCACCTCCCCAGAAAGGCCCTCCCGGGCATCTGCCTCCCCCTTACCTCTCCCTCTCCTCCGGCTAGGACAAAACGAGGAGGGGAGTGGACCAAAGCGGGTGTAGGGAGGCTCAGAGGAAGATCAGTCTCTCAGCTTGGGTGAGCAATAATCCCAGAGAGCGGCTGCAAGCTGCTCTGCTCTCCGGGTCTTCATTTAATTCCTGGCAAATGCAGGAATAACAGTATTTTTTAAAAGCTATTAGTGCTTGCTGCCTGAGTTTCGTGTCCGGCAGGCTGCCGGCCTGGCTGCCCCACGGAGCAAACCCCTCTCTGTGAGTTCGTTCCCCCTCGTGCAGAGACCTGAACTCCTCTCTGCAGGTAATATCTGGGCTCTCCTCGAGCCAAAAGCTAGAGCAGGCAGCAGATGGAGGGAAGGCGAGCGGTGCTCTCGGGGTGTTGGTAGCGGCACGTAGCAACAGGGCTGCCTCCTCATAGAGACACCCTGATGCCGCAAGGATGGGCGCCTCGCAGAGATCTGGGGAAGTGAGGAAGCGAAGGGGAAGTGACTGGGGAGACCTTCTCTGCTTCCAGGGGTGTTGGCCATGCTCACATCAGGGCAGGGAGGGGAAAACTCTGGGGGTGATCCTTCAACTTCCCCCTACCCCATGCCGGATGAAAGCATCCAGCAGAGACGCCGGGGGTAGCTGGGGAAGGGGGTCCCGCTGCTCGTGGCGAGCAATGGCTGTGACCAGAGGCAGGGATTGATTCTCAGGAGGTACGTTGTGCAGCACCAAGCACAGCAGGGGTCCCCCTCCTCCCCACAGCCTCTACCACTCGCAGAAAATCAGGCTTAATCCACGCTTTATATCTTTAATTATCTTAAATTTATGCCACAAAACACGGGGGCCGGGGGCTGCCTATTTGCATCCTCCAAGATATTTATTTTTAAACAATATCATGTTTTCCTTAAAACAAGTTTTATCTCCCTGGCGCGTGCCTGTGTGCGCGCATGTGTTTTGCCTGAGCTCTGGTTTACATTTCCTGATGAATGGATGGGGATTCAGAGCCCTTTTTTAAGGTGGTGGATAAAATGTATTTATTATTCTTTATCTCCTGCCTCTTGCAAGGAGTCATTTGTTTTCATTCAGAGAAATGAATACTATGTGAAGCCTGAAGAGTAATAACACAGCAAAATGACAACGGAAGAGCGAGACGGAAATCTGAGAGATACAATGGCAGGTTAGTAACCTCTAAAGATCACTGCTGTTGTGAGCAGTACAGTATTATTTAATGTCCAGTCTGGCTTGCAGCTCCATTTAATAAAACATATGAAAATCTCTGGGAAATTTGGTCGTGCATTTAAAACCGGGCTGTTCTGCTAAAAAGGGATAATCTGGATACACCAAGATTACTTCCCACTATCTGGCGGGGAGGAAGAAATTAATACAAATTCTTTCTGCTTCTTAAGACAATGGCATGAGTCAATATATCCCTGTGCTGTTTGGGTTCATGAAGGAGTAAGTGACAAATGAGACTTTATTTATAGGCCTTTTCATGAACTAGGCAGTGGGGGCGGAAAAGGGTTAGGGCTGGAAAACCCAAATGACCTCCCCTGACCTGAGAATAGCTGCAGTAAAAGGGCCCAAGGACAAGGAGGGCTCAGGCTCACCCTGTTGTCATCAAGTGGATATTTTGCCCCCGGCTGCGGTGACAGCAGAGATCATGGGTCCCTCCGGAGAGGTGCTGGGCACCCCAACTGCCCCATCCCAGGGGAAAACCCAGCACGAAACAGCACCGAAACCACTCGCAGCATTGTCTGGGAAGAGGCTAAATCATGTTGCCTCCACCCAAGCAACCTCCCATGCCTGATTTACCCCCACTGCCCCAAAACACCCCCTTTGGTCCCAACTGCTTGTGAAGTCCCGGCTGCCGCCGCATCGCTGCAGCCCTCGGCGGTTCCTTCCCTACCGGCGAGCGGGATGGTGGCAAACGGTGCGCACACCCTTTCATTTTGTGCCTTGTTATCCGAGCTACACACAGGAGTCACTTCCAACAATACCCAAACAACAGAAACACGGGGCTGGGGTTTTTTTTCCCCCTAGGACGAACATCTGCATGCTTTAAGACTCCAATAGCAAAGCAGGGGGGCCAATTAAAAATAAGCAAATAAATAAATAATAGAAGGGGGAATCTAAGAAGTTGGGCTGGGGTTTTATTTTAATGATTTCCCCCCCCGCCATTTTACAAGTTTGTTAAACTAACCCAGTATTTAAGTTGCTAAAAGCTGGAGCTGCTCGTTACAGCTCCGGGCTTGTGCGAAGCGCAGGCACCGCTAAAAACCTACATTGCAGCGCCACCTGCAGCGACCGCGCTTGGTGGCAGCTCTGGAAACCCCTAAAAGTGGGTGAAATCTTAAAAAAAAAAAAAAAAAAAAATAAAAGCCCGGGGAGAGGGCTGCTACCTTAAGAGCTTGTTCCTCCCGATCTCTTTTTCACTCCCTTCTGCCCTCCAATCTTTCAGGTGTTGGAGTCCAAACGACTTGCCCTGCCCTGCCGAGACCCGAATGAAAATGGGCCTCTCTGGGGCTGCTGTCGCCACCCCTGCCATGGATAATGGTTGTCTTCAACATGCTTTTGGAGGGTGGAAAAATTCACTGTGAGCTGTTTTAAAGCTGATCCAGGGCTCTGTGATGTCACTCCCGACACCCTGGGGAGGGACGGCATGAGTTCTGCCTCCCACAGGCAGTTTTCGGTCTGGGTGCTGGCCGCCGGGGTTGTCATGCTTTTAGTTTTTTGGCAGTTTTACCAGCTTCAGGAGGGGTCTTGTTGATAAAAATTGAGACAAAAGTGCTGCAAAAAAATCTGCAAGAGAAGAAGTTTGCAGGGAAGAGCAGGACTGTGTCACTTGGTCACTAGCCACTGCCTTCCCTTTGGTCGGAGCCTCTTTGCAACCAGTTTCCAATGGCGGGTGGAGAAAAAGCACTTGAGAGGATCTGTCCAAGCCATCCTCCATCTGTGCTTTGTCCAGCATGTCTGTGGAGTCTCGGGGGTTCGCACACTGGTTTATCTGGAAACCCGAGGTGTCCTGGCATGGAGCAGAGGTGTACAAGGTGCCCTTTCTCCTCTGCCACTGATTTGCCGCGCAGCTTCTGGCAACTCCCTTAAGTTCCCTGGCAGTCCTTGCAGGTGTACTTTTTTTTGGCAGATTTCTTAGTAGGACATTTGTTAAATAACATTTGCGTCAGTTATCTAACATCTCCCACTTTTTCTAGCCTTTTCGCAGCTACGGTGCAGTGCCAACCAGAGGTGAGGCTTGCCTTCATGTTTTTTACCACTTGTTTGGATGTTTTTTGGAGGAAGGAAGATCTCCTTTGACATTGTCCCAGGGAACAAACCTAGAAACTGGCAGGAGCCGTAGACCTGCAGGGTCTGACTGTCCCCTCCCTTGGCTTTATTGCCAGGGCTCCCTCCCATCAGTATATACTCCAGTCCACGTTAGCATCTGGATTCAAACACTAGGTCACCAACTCCAGCAAGCTTTCCAGAGTTATTCAGCCCAAATTTCCCCTCTTTGTTGTTATTTCAATACCCTTGCCTCCTTTCCCATTCCCTCTTCTCTGGCCCCCTGCTCCAATTCATCCCCTCCGTCTCTACCTTGCCAGCAAGGTGCCATTGCCAGGCAGCACTTGTCCTTCAAGCAGACCCAGGGATGAGGGAGATGTTCATTCCACATCCCCTGTCCAGCCAGAGGCGATTTATGATGTACTCAAGCCGACAGCATCATCTGCACATCTTCCCAACCCATCTGCCCTCTCCCCATCCCAGCCTCCCCCCACCAAACCAGGAGCCGTCCCTCCACTCACCCCCTGCCCTCCCCCTTGAAACTCCCCAATGAACAATTTTTCTCCTTCTCCCTTCAAATATTTGTCGACCATTATCGCTGCCGGTCACACCCAGGCTGTCATTTGTCCAAACAAAACAGAAGGGGGACGGCCGCGGAAGAGGGGCAGATGGACGGAGGGAGGGTGAAATGAGAGCCAGGGGAGCAGTCAGGCCATAATGATAAGGAGAGTATAAAACACAGACTGGGACTGTCGAATTAAATGAGGGGATGCCTGAGAGGGGCTACTCCAAATGGCAGGAGACGAGCAAAAGGGAATAATATTGGAAGCAGGCAGGTGGAGTGATAAGATACAACCAGAGAAAGTCCGACAAATTCATTGTTTTTTCATTTCAGAGGACAATGCAAGTGGGAAGAGCAATCAATCCCTGCTCGGGAGGGCTGGAGAGCACTGGGGGGAGATAAGGAGCGGGGAGGTTTCAGAGGTGGAGGGATGAGATGGAGAAATGGGTAGGGAGGCAGAGGAAAGCGGGCCAGGGACATGCAGGAGGAGCTGGAGACTGTCTGGAAGGAGAGAGGGGAAGGCTGGATGCCAACACTGGAGGCACACAGCATTGAAAGGGGCTGCTGGATTCGGCTAAGAAGAAGCAGTGCTCAAATCAGAAGAAATCCGAAGGAAAATAGGACAGCCTAAAGAGGGGAAGGGCCTAATCCAGAGATTAGGGCTTTATTTTGGGATTTGAGAGCCTGGGTCAGGCTCAGTGCTATGGTGCAGCTCCTGGGTGATGCTCCAGCGAGTACCACAAATGCAGGAGAGATGTTGGGAGCTAGGCTGGACCTGCAGAGATTTTTCCAGGAAGACCCAGAACTGCCCAGCCCTTGCAATTGGTAATAAATCTGCAAAGGTGTTTTGGGAAGTTTGCCTCCCTTGGATAGTGGGAAAAGGAAATATAAAATATACTTTACAGCTTACCAAAACTTGCAGTTAATTGTGGATGTCAATCGCAGCTATTTCTAAAGAGGGGGTATTTATAAAGCCTCTTTCCTACGTAGCTTTGGCATTTTCCTCACTCGGAGAACATCTACCAAGCCACCTACTTCAACAAAACTTATAGGAACGGGATCATCTCGCTGCCTGTCGAACGTGGCTGAAGTCAGCAGCGGGCACTGGTAGCACGGTGGCAAAAGGTTTGGTTTGTTAGAACACCACGCTAAAAGGAAAAACACAAAAAGAAGCAAACCCAGCCCAACATTTATGAGTTTTTTTTTTGGTTCCAATTCATGTTTTTTAAGCCAATTGCATGGAAATAGGAGGGAGGGAGAAGGGGGAAGGCTAGCCCATATTTTTTAGCATGTGGGGTTGGCAGCACACATAGTTACCCACTTAGTGAATGTGGGAGACAGAGAGGGGGAGAAGCATAAGCTCATCTAGGGATGCTGTGGGAACCCCAGTGAAGAGTAGCTATTCTTATATGTCAGCTTCATCACCATGGTATCAGAGAGCAAGAACAGAAGGAGAAATGACAGAAAACGGGAGGGAGTGGAACAGGGCGACTGAAGAAAGAGAAACAGGAAGGGGAAGTGAAAGCCGCTTGCCCGGTGAGCAATATTACTTGTTAAATAGTTGGTACGCGGTCACTCTGGTACCCTGTCTTTACAGGTGGAACGATGCTGCTGGGGCCTCTATGCAGCACCCCTCCGAAAGCTCCCGTATTCACAAGAGCATGTCCTCTCCGTAACACTGAAGCGCGGCTTATTCAACCAGCTCTTCCTAAAACCTTCAAAATATATATATATGCATGTATAAAAACAGGACAGCTGCTTTCTCTTCTTTTTTTACTGGTAGGACCTATATAGAACGGCCATTGATTTGCTTTCTTGTCCTGCACCAGGCAGATTCACCTCTGGTGAAAACGGACCGCGCTGGAGGGCGGCTTCAAAGAGCTGTGACCCCTTTGCAGTGCTGTAAACTGACGGTGCAACACCTCAGGAGTGCAAAGTCTAACCTTTTTTCTTCTAAAACTAATTTTTTTTTACCTCCTTTCGCCTTTGAGTATATAAAAAGTTCCAAGCAAATCAGGATAATGGTCTGTGAAGAGTGAAATTCAGCCACTGAGGACGCTTGGAGCCACCGCCCACTCGCACAGCGAAATCTGGGACAAGAGGTTTCCCCTCTATAGGGGATCACCTTTGGCCTTTCCATGTTACTCCCATAGATGTTTCCATTATCAATATTTATCTAGTTTTCAAATCACACTGAGATCTCACCTCTCTGCTCTCTCTGGCAACGAGCTCTGCAGGCTATCCAGGCTCCATGGAAATCAGCTGGAAGAAAATAACTTTTTGGTTCTTCACGGGAAGCTCTCCTTCATTCAGGTGCAGCAAAAAGGGGCAAACCTGATCTTTCTTGAACTCCTGATTATTTCAGTTATCTTCCACCGCTCTCCCAAATCATCACATGCTCCTTTCAGGAGTCTGTTCAGCCCAAATTCCTCTTATGTTTCTGATCATCTGCAACACCTACTTCTTTCCGATTTCTGTTTCCACCCAGACAAAGCTCTCCAGATGCAGGAGCTATCTCGCACTGTGAACCTGCTCAGCACTTCAGTCAAGGCCTTTGAATAAAATGACCCAATATTATCTCCTTAAACCCGGGTCATTTTGTACAGCTCCTGGCACCGATGGCTCCGTTAGGGCCTTTGAATTAAATAGCTCCCCTCCATCTCTTTGAAGCCATTTGACTTCTCACCCAAGCAACCTGGCAGCAGCATCCCTCCCCCCTCCCTTTCCACCTCCTAACACCTTTTGTGCATATCCCCACCGAAGAAATAAAAGCCGCTGGAGGTGTAAGCCAGCCGCGCATGTTGTAACCCTTTATTATCTGGGGACCCCCACTCAAATGTACAGAGAGATAATGTTAATGGAGTGATGCATTTTGTCTGATCTGGAGCTGTCTCTGGAAGATAAATGCTGAGGCAAAGCAGAAGCATTTAATCAAGAATAAACCACCTCAACATGTTGTGTATTTATTTTTTTTTCCGAAAGAGGCAAACCTTGGTCCTGTCACAGCATATTATTTTGCTAGTGTTATCTCTGTTATTTCTAAATAATTCCATTTAGTGCTGGTGATGGGTGGGAGGGCCGAGATACAAAATCAAATTAATTAGGGTGACCCAACAAACTTGTGTTTGCACTGCGAGATTCAACATGGCAGCAAATCTTGCTGAGAACAAATTGCGTTCAAATTAATTTAAGGAAAATAATTTGGGGCATATCAGGTTTATTTAGGATCAATTTTAATAAGCTAAAATAAAGTCAAGGCAGTGGGTGATACCATCAGCCAGTCAAAAGACAACTTTGATAGAGGTTTATGCAGCTGAGTGACAGTTACTCTCGAAGCCATTATTAGAAAAGCTGTTTTTGGAGTGGCTTGGACAATTAAAAGAGCACCTCAATCACAGCCGCTGGAAATATTAGTAATGAATAAATTATCCAGTAGGTTTGACCCTCCCTTCCTTCACATCATTTCCAAATAATTAAATTCCTTGCCACATTTTGAGACATTGTATTAAATCCACCTGCAGCAGAGGATGAGCAAAAAAGGTGAGCTCAGTTTCATCCATTTGACTAGTGCAAAAAGCAGCATTGCATGTTCTCATAGATGAGGCATGAGGTTTCTGGGGGTTTCCAAATGGGGGTTATATTTTGCAAGCATTTTCCTGGCATGTCTCTGACCCAGTGCTCTTGCACAAGCTAGATATGCTGTATGCACACAGGAGGACCAGACCCTGGATGTATGTGGCTCCTGCCCAGAGAGGATGTATGTTTGGCCATCTCCCATGGGCTGCACATGGAATAGATCCACGGCAGGCTAAATCAGCAGCCTTCCAAAAGCATCAGATGGGCCTTAGTGGAAAGAGGCAAAGCCATGGGGAGCCTCAGGGGTATTCCTCATTGAATATGGACCCACCCTGGATGCTCTGCACCCATGCTCTGCTCCAGCCCAGGGTCAGCTGTGCTTGCTGAGACTGGAAGCACTTTGGTACAGGAGCTCAGTCCTGCACCAGCGCAGAGCAGAGCGAATTCAATGAAGACCACCTCTAGGGCAGCAGGCCTGGGCCATCCAGAGCTGTAGGCAGCATCACCGGCCCTGCAGATACCACAGCCCTGCCTTCACCCAACACAGGAGTCATAGAAAGGACCAGGATAAAACCAAACAGCTAAAATTACAGTTTAATCTGCCTACAGATTCCCCCATGGAGTTGCTGTACCAGGACATCTAAAGAAATACAATTTCCTCCAGGACATAAGCCCTAATTCTCAGGCTCTGTCCTGCCAGTGTGTTTTTATTAGCCTGATTTAAACGCTGCTTTCAATCCCTCCCTATTACCCTTTACCTTGCAGGAGATCAACAGCTGATGGCCAATATTTGGAGGTACCTGCCTCTTACCGCTTCACCCAAACGAGCATGCGACTGCAAATGGTACATGCCAGCCTGTAAGACATTATATAAATTTAAAGGCCTCTCAGTGATTTACAGCTCTTAAATCAAGGGCTTTTAACGTTTAATTAAAAAGCTACAGGAGTTGTCTTTATTTTTGAAAAATCTCTCTATGGTTGGGGGACTTAGAAACATGAAACTCAATATATTCTGCACGTCCTGGGATCACAGCCGCCGCTAGAGCAGAGGCAGAGAGGTTGGGCAGCAGGAGGAATAAAATACAGTTTTCTCTTATGGCTTTAAGATCCTGCAGTAATTTAAGGTGATAAATTAACCTCTTTTATTGTCAAGGAGCTTGAGAACACATGAAAGACTCATCAGAGGATCATGCTGAAGATGCAACAGGCAGCATCTTGCAGAGAAAATGTACCATGCCACAGAAAGAAGGGTCAAATGAAGATGATGGTGACCGAGGCCAAGTCTCTCCTACCTCCCATCCCTCCTGCAGCCCCTCGTGATGTTCTCCTGGCAGGTGGTAGAGTGGTCTCCAAATCCCTGCTGCGGCTGGGAAGAGAGAGGGGTTGGGTTTGGGACACCTTCAAGATGCCTGGCACCCAGCTCACAGCACCCCGCTGCAGGTACCCCTCAGCCAACACTCGGGAGCTGTCATGCCTTGAACAAAATGGCTGAATATTCCCCCAAAGCCTAAAATGGGTTAATTATTTTTTTAATTGCTGAGCATCAAAGGAGGCTCTCAGGTGAGTATCTCAAATATAAACCTCTCTGGTTAAATGAGATAAATCCTACCCTGTCACTGATGTAAGCAGAAGAAAAACAGCCCTGTGAGCTTCTTGCTGGGACACCTTGTTCACAGTTCCTGCTCAGTGAACATTTTGTAATCCCTAAAGAGCAGAAAAGCATCGAAGGAAAGATGGAGAGGCTCTCCCCACACACCAGTGTCCCTGCGGCTGGGCAGGCCGTGAGCTCAGGTCTCCCACAGTCACAGGTTGAAGAAGTACTTCTACCATTCCCAAATCAGCCCAGGAGGAAACTGCATTCTTTTTCCTAGCAATTTTATTATACCTGAAATAAAACCTTCTGCCAGTTTAACCTCGCTCGTGTGCTGTGTAGTGGAGATGGATCTGGGCATCAGGAGGGCTCTGCTTTTCCCTAGCAGGCTGGTAATGTTGAGATAAGAGCCCATCTCTCTTCCAATACTGCTTTTCTTGAGCCTGGTCTTAGTTTGGGAGCTGTTTGCATCAAGGGCTGCCCCTCATTATGTGTGTGGGTGCTGCCTGGAATAACAAAGATGTGATCTTGGTTGTGGCCTCTGCAGCTCCTCTAGTACAAATAATAATTTCCATTCCATCTATTCTTTTGTTTGCTACTGATCTATATTAAACAGTTGGTGATTACTACATTTATGGGTGATTATTGCACTTATGCTGTGTTAAATCTAAATGTTTGTTTATCTTTATGTGGTCTCTGTGTATATGTTTGCATGGCTTTTAACTTTATGTATTGCAGAGTTCCTTAATTATAAAATCAATAAATTTTTTAAACTTATGACTATTGCATAGATAGAAACCCACACAACGTCCATTTCTATATGCAACAATGATTCTTATCTTGTGCTTGTGGCAGCACACAAACCTCTGCTGCAGGAATCAACAGATTTTTTTAGTTTGTTTGGTTTGGTTTTTTGTGCTAGAAGCAATTAATTCTTTGTTAGCTTGGCTCATTCCCTATTTCTCATCAAAGTCTTCCTCTTGCAGGCTGCTCTTCTCAGGCAGACTCTTATCTCCCTGGAGGCTTGTTGACTTCGGTGAAAGTCAAGATCAGTGAAAGTCACTGTCCGATGGTTCCTGTTGAATCAAGGCTTGGAGAAGTGGTTTCAGTCCCCAGCTCTGCCACAGGTGTCTCCTGAGTCACACCTACACCACAGAGAAGTCCTGAATGGAGAAGCTCCGTTACAGCTGCATTGGCTCTGTCTTCTTCAACCTCGCGTCTTCTGGTGGCAATGCACCACCAGTGATAACTTCCAGAGCTTGAGCAGCTCCAGGCTGACTATGGTAGGAAGCCATTTCCGCAGGTATAAGAGAAGGTGGTTGGGAATAGTTAGCACAGATTTACCAAGGGCAAACCATGCCTGACTAACCTCTTTGCTTTCTGTGATGGTTTGACTGGTTCTGTGGACAATGGGAGAGCAAGGCCTGCTGTTTTCCTTGCTTTACTAAGTTCTTTAACAGGCTTTCCTACAGCCTCTTCATAGAGAGACAGGGCAGATGTGGAAGGGCTGGGTGAACTACCTGAAAGTGGCTGAAAAACTGACTGAGCCTTTGGGTTCAATGATTAAGACCAATTGGTGGCCGGTTACATCCAGTGGTCCTCAGGGTCAATACTGGGCTCATCAGTGGCCTGGACCACAGGACAGAAAGCAACCTAACAAGTCTGCAGGTGACACCAAATTGGTGGAGCAAATTGAAGGAGAAGGCTGTCATGTAGAGGCACCTTGGCAGGCGGGAGGAATGGGCCTACAGGAACCTCATGAAGTTCAACAAAGACAAATGCAAAATCCTGACTCTGGGACAACCCTTTGTCCCATGACATGCTGGGAACTGGCTGAGTGGGGGATCTGCAGGAAAAATATCTGGCTTCTGATGGACAGCAAGTTGAACTTAGATCAGCTGTGTGCCCTTCAGCTGCTGAAGGCTGAGAGCATTCTGGACTGTATTAGCAAGAGGATGGCCAGATAGACAAGAAAAGTGGTTATTCCCTCTACTGTCACTCTGAGACAATATCTGGAGGCCTGTGTCCATCTTTGAACCCCCCAGTACAATAGAAATATCAAATAAATGGAGCAAGTCTAAAGGAAGGTTACCAAAATTGCAGAAGGCTGGAGCACACGACATACCAGGAGAGCTGGAGAGCTGCATTTCTTCTGCCATAAGAAGAGAAGGCAAATGACAGGTATAATTTCTGCCTCCCCCTACCCAAAGGGAGGTGGCAGGGAAAACAGAGCCAGCCTCTTCATGGACGCACAGTGAAGGAACAAGATGTGATGGTCACAAATGCAACAAGGAAATGTTCAGCTGCGTGTAAGGAAAAAAAGTCTTCACAGAGTGACTGAGCATGGAGTAGGTGCCCAAAGGTTACTGAACATTCATCACTGGAATTCTTCAACACTTGACTGGACAAGGTCCTGAGCAACCCGATCTAATTTCAGAGTTGTCTCTGCTTTGAAGAGAAGCTGGACTAGAAGCCTCCAGAGATCCCTTCCAACCTAAGTTTCTCTGAACCTTCTGGAAGACATGCCAGCTCAGACAGAGCCAGCTGAGGACTTTCTGCTCCAGGGCTCAGTCTGTGCTGTAGGCACAGCTCCTGTCTCCCCGTGCCTTGGTGGACTCTATCTCCTGCAGCTCATTGATGCAGATGTTAAGCAGGATGGATTCCTGGAACTCTGCTGGTCGCCAGCCTCCAGGCACAGTGCAACCCGTTAACCATTGCCCTCTGAGTCCAGCCATTCAACAAGCCATTTACACATCCAGTTGTCCACTAATCCATCCCATAATGTCCCTGAGCTAGCCCTTGAGCCATCACAAACTTCCTGCATTTCCATTGCTCTTATTAAGGATTTCCACAACCTTGCTTTCAAGCAGCGTAACAACACAGGTGGTTTCTGCTTTGCTGGGGGGAAACAAAGCAGGTCATCAAAGCATGTCCTGCAATGCCATACCTCAGATTATGCACGCCGAGAAAAGAAGCTTCTCTTTGCTCACGGTCCATGCAAGTGAAGAGAGCAAAGATGTTCTGCTTGGGTCACCGAGGATGGGTTTTACTCATAAGCCATTCTGCAGTCATGGTCTTCTGAAGAGACCTGCCCAAGGAGCCTAGACATAGCCTTGTGCCTCACCCTAGTGCAGCAGCAGCAGCAATAGTCAGGGGGAAGCAAGTTCACCAGCAGATCCTGCAAAAACGTGGCAGGACACAATTCTGAAATGTCCACCAGGGTATATGACTGCAGGAGCTAAAAGACATTTCTGCATTGCCCTCTCCTATGAAGGAATTAGGTTAAGCTGAGCATCAAAACCAACTCTCCATCTTTCTGGGGACAATGCACAATACCCAAAGCACACATTTGCTTGATTCAGGATCTGCTCTTATAACTGCTTCACCCTGGCTGTGCCTCAGTTTCCCCCTGTAGTAATATGGGAGCATGTTATAATTGTCAATATTTCTCTGACTACCAAGAGTCTTGAAGCTCCTCCAGACAATTAAAACCTGTGAATGTATAAATACATCAGGAGATGCCCGCTGCCCAGCACTCGTTGCCGCTTGTCGTTGATGAGGAGCTTCAAACCTCCCATGGAGGCAGGAGATGTAGCCACTCATGTAAACACAAGCTAATCAACAACAAGCATTAAAGAAGTGTAGTCAGGTGATGACCCCAATTTCTTTTATTCCAGGCTATATTTCTGAAGCTGCAGCTCACATCAGCACTTAGGCTTGCTTTCTTTGCCACTTATATCTAATTAGGATCCATGCTCGCAAGGAGCAGAAGCATCTGTAATTAAACCAAGCGGCAGCACCAGGAGCAAACGGTGGGGATGAGTTCACATACATGGCTGAGCGTGGCAATTTTTGGCACAGCTGGAGGCCAGGGGGTCAGTGGGAAATGCCCACCAGGTCTCTCACGGTGGGCAAAAATCCAGTGGAAGGGGAGTCCTAGAAATGCACGCCAATGGGGACACGCACTCCTTTCCAAAGTGTTGCCCAAGGGATGGAGCTGGAGGGGAGGTCCCAGAGCTGCTGGCAATGCCGTGGGCAGGATTTCTGTAGTGCAGCATGCGTGGGCTTAGCCAAACTGCCAGCCAGCGCCGAGCTCAGCATCTTTACTTTTGCAATGTGATTCTACCACTATTTTTCAGGGGGAAAGTGAGGAAGGAGGGAAAAGCCATGCTTACACATACAGTCAGCCCTCCCTAAAAACACAATCTTTAGCCCAGCATAAATGTACTCTATGTCAGTACAAGTAAACCAGGCCCCAGCAGAAGAGAATTAGTCATTTCAAAATATTTGGGATTGTGCAAATGTGAGGTCAACCTGGACTGCTGATGTATTTTTTAAAATCCCATATTTAATCACACTAATTCCACCCATAGAAAATATCAACACAAACGTGTTAAATCTCATGCAGACTTGCCTGAGATCGGGCAGGTGATTCACAAAATTTTTAAAAATGGAGAAGAAGTGAGCTAACTTAGCTAATATTTATTCTGTGTCAGTGCACAGCCCTCACTCTGCCAGTGCCAACTTGGAGCTACCTTTTTCATGTTAAATTTGGAACAGCAAGGGGTTATAATTGCTAAATTTGGGTAAGATGAAAATCAGAGAGAAAGAATCCCAGATCCAACTGCAATGCTAAGGGAAATGTAGGAGCATAATTGGTGGCTGAAAGCAGCCTGTGGCTGTAAGTCCATGCTTGGAGCTGAAGCCAGCAAGTCAGGTGTTGCCGGGTCTCTGTGGGCCCACGTGGTCAGAAATGTAATATTACAACCCACTGGAAAACCTCAATGGGTTGTAATTTTGTTACAGCATTAAAACACACCAGTGGCAGAGGCATCCCAGGGACTGTGTAATTTGAAAAAGACACATTCCAGCAATGACTTTTTTTTTTTTATTTGAAAGAAAAGCTGATCTTAATGGTTTCAATTATTTTTCATCCAGTTGTTGCCCTAGGATGATGCGGAGTTTTAAGTATAGGCACGAAATAATTTCAAAGGGGACATTAAATGTATGTTTATGTACTAAAATATGTATAAATGTAGACCGCAAGAAATGGACTGCAAAGCATTGCACGGAGCTAATTCCACCGAGGGAGGGAGGGAGGGAGCCCACAAGTTCACTCGCAGTTTATAAGGCCAGTGCAGTCCCTCACTGGTCATTGTTTGCTTGTAAATAACTGTTCCCCAACTATTTTTCTGAATCAAATCCCACATCTTTCCGATGGTAACTGATATAAGGCTAAAAGCTTGCTTGCACGTAGCCTGCTTTCCCTCATCCAGGGAGGCCATGTGGACTCCTGAACGTGAACCCAGGACCTCCAATGTTCCTGGGTGCTGGAAGAAATCAGAAGCTACAGGTTGGCTTGGGTGATATTTGGAAAGGCATTTCCAGCTCCGGCCTGCCTCCTTCTGTGATAGCTGGAAGGAAATGTTTCACATAATTCAACCCACACTGTTTTAAGAAGTCAATCCAGGAAGATATTTGAGGTTTTGATAGTTTTCCAAAGGCAAGGCAGGATTTTTTAATTATTTTTTTTTTCTCCTAAGTCTGGAAGACATCTCCTGGGACAGGAACATGACTTCCAAGCTGGCTCTTGAACCAATCATGCTTCGTGCACTTTCAGATGACTCCCTGCAAATTTTGAGGCTGCAGGCACTTTGCCAGAAGGAGCTGTACTACCTGCGACCCACAGGTCTGCTTGAGCTCCTCATACCCCGGAGCAACAGACTGACATCCCAGCAGTTTAGCCATGCTGAGGAAATTGGGACGTATCTGCACAGGCAGGTACCGCCACTCAGCCACGCAGCAAACGCCCCTTATCTCCTGTTGGGGGGCTCTGCTGCTCTGACGTGAGGAGGCCACCATCCCGAGAGAGCTGCTGCGGACAGATTGCCAAATTAACAAGGTCTTGCAATAAGGTTTCTGCCCTGCAGAGACCTCGTGAGCAGTAACAGAGAGACTTACAGGAGCAGGGAATCCTGCTCAGTAAAGTCAAAGTTACGCTAGGACTGAAATCCATGGTAATTTCAAACAATGGAAAGTTATTTTGTTTACTCATCCCAGTTGTTAGCACTCCTAATTCCCAGTGAAGATGCTTATTGTACTTACCCAGGATGGAAGAATGTTGATGGGACATTTAGCAGAGGTTCTCTGTGGTCATTCAGTTGGACTTAAATACAGCGGTCATTATCCTTACGAGAACTTCACAGTGATAAATCAGCCACACTGACCGAGTAATCATGCTAGATCCTAGGAGACTGGAAAAGGCACAGAAAAGATAGATGGTTTTGTGGTTAAAACACTGGTTTATGTCAGCTGAAAGAGCAATTCCTGCCTCATCTTCCATGGCAGATCAAATTACAGTTTTTGTGCATTTGGACTATGAACTGCCGGAGAGCCGGGAGGGCAGTCGTCTTTGCACACCTCCCAGAAGGGTGGGATGGCAATTCTGCTTGGCACATGTAAAATTTACTGCAGTACAATGAATAATAGCAATGATTTGCCTTCTTCAGCCTTCTGGGGTTGGTAAAACCAGGAAAACTCTGGCAGAACTGGTGTTTTACACGCAGAGAGCACAGGGGACCGATTTAGCCAGCCTCTGGCTGACGACGCTTTGTAGACCTGGGAACACGTGATAGAGACGAAGCAACAGCCCCTTTAGTCTGCCTGGGAATTGATGCTTACAGTAAAACAAGGAGCTAAAAAAGCAAAGCCCCTTGGACCTGGAAATGGTATTTTAGCCTGTTGTGAACCAAGGTACCTGCCTTGTACTACTCGAGAGTCCCCAGGCCAATTGGGTCTTCTGCTCCCTGGGTGGCTCTCTCTCAGCTCTCCCTGGGAGGTAAAGATGATGAGGATGGATCCCCTGCTGTCTCTCATCTAAGGGAATCTGTACCCAAAAAAAGTCTGTACTTCCCTCTATCTCCTGTTCTTTTCCATTTCCTGCATATGCTGCTTGCCGGGGTCAAGCTAGTGGTGCAGTGAAGCTAATAACTGGTGGATGCATATACATGAATGGCAGACAATCTGTTAATGATGCTATGCAAACACATTCAATTAAAAAACAAAAAAAAAGCTACCCCAGATCACCTTGGTTTGGATTGCAATCTTCCCAGTCTCTCCAAGGAGGAGGTTTTACATTGGTACAGGTTCCTGCATGCCGCCTCCTGTTTTGTCCACCCACCCTGATAGTTTGGTTCAGGCTTTTGACAGTCATGACCTATTCCTTACCTCAGACAGACCATCAGTTTCTGCTCTGACCAAACCTTTGTGCCTCAGGGCTGGGTCTCCTGGGGCTGCCCATGCTAGCCACGATGGCAGTGTACATCTGCAGACTCCTCTTCAACGGGAGAAATTCCCACCTGCTTTGAGTACTCCCCAAATGGTTTTGCAGATACACTGCCAGGACTCATCCCAGGAAAAAAATGACTTTTTTTTAAGCTCTAAGGCTGAAATAAATAATACAACAAAAAGCAAAGAAATATTGTTTAAGGTGGATTTCACAAAAACTCATTCTTCTCAGAGTCACCAAGAACTGGAAATAACCAAAACCAGCTTAGCGTACATTGATCACAACAAACTCTCCTCTTCCATCTCTGAATATCTTTAAGCAAAGGAAAGGTTGACCGAGCAAGGCCATTCTCTCCCCTTGCACTCATACATGCCCAGAGAGGTAAGGCTGCTCACCCTGACGTTGGAAAAAGGACCTGTGTGGGCATCCATGGACCATTTAAATTGGATTCAAATCAGGGATTTAGACAAGCCTGTCTTGCCTTTCAGGGCAGGTCTACTGAGAGAGAGAAGATAAGGCAGTGGGGGGTGGAATGCCTCCAGCGGAGAGAGATTAGGGTGCTGGCCAGCGTGAGGAGAGGCTGTAATGATCACACATTGCTTTGAGTTCATTGCATTCCCACAAAAGGCTCTGCCCCCATTACACCTCTCAGCGCACTCTATTAGGGGCAGTGGCTCAGAAATGATGCGGAGAGAGGAGGGCTATTTTCTGAAGAAGTTATCCAAACGTTTGGCATCTCCTACCTGCTCACGGAGCAAGTGTGACGTGGCTTAGCTTGAAAAAAACCACAAGCATGGTTGCCATCACCTTGCTACATCCTGGGGAAGAGACCCCAAGCAGCAATCCCGTCATTAAGAGTAGGAGCATATTAACACCCCCAAAAGGCTCAGTACTTCTCACCATGGCCCAGCATCCATCTACACCACGCTTGGTCTGCTGGCAGCAGCGGGATAACATTCCCATGAGTTATTGCCTAAAAGTCCAAAATGAGCAGTTCCCAACATTTTGCAGCAGCTCTGATCTGGAGACGAACACAGTGATTGCATCTCTCCACCTGCAGCTGCCCCATGACAGGCTGTTAGAGAGCCCTGCACAGGTGCTTCTCAACCTTTTTTAATTATGAAAAGTTATTAATAACTCCCTCCTGGAGTTGATTTTGTCATGGAAATACAGATAACATTCAAGTGTTGCTTTGTTTTTCTCCCTTTTTATTTGTTTGTCCATTTGTGGGTTCATACATAAAGGAAAGGTTTGCAGGCATTTCGCAGAGCTTCTTTGGATGCCTGCAACAGCATTTAGAGACCACGCCGTACCCACCCACCCCTCCATCCAAAGGGTTTGCCATTTCCCCACGGTGTTTGGGTTCCCATGACACTGTTTTCTCCAGCCTTTTCTGCCCAGCAGGAGCAGAAAAAGCCGGAGCAGGATGAAAAACCCCTCGCAGTGTGAAAGGGAGAGAATGATGCCTGGCCAGGTTTCAGCCGTCTTACTTTATATGTCACCAGTTCGGATGCGTAAATCTGAGCGAGTTGTCTAGATGCCTTTTATAGTCAATGGAGAGAAAGAAGAACTTCCCGGGTGCAATTCAGCCCAGCTGGGAGAGATGAATTGTGCTCTAGAAGGAACCATCTCTCTTTCCCAACCATAAAGCAAAGTCGCAGTGATAAAGCAGCTCAGACATAACCGCCTACCTCTCTGCAAGCTGCAGTTAGCTGAGAAAAGTCCCACTCAAAATAACCCACAACCAACTGCCAGCTTCCCTAAACAGCTCCCATGCTGTAACAGAATAACAGAATCCAGGGGAGAACCGTGTCTCGGCAGCGTGCTTCCCACCGACCTCACACCAGCACAAGCCCCCAGTCGAGTTATCTGACCTGGGAAAAGACCTTCTCTAAACCCTGGCTTAAACCAGAGTCTGGGGCTGTGGTACAGCAGAGGATCTGAGCTCTCTCAGGTTTGGGTTTTGCAGCAGCAGAGTAGCTGGGCAGCATAAAAGAGGCTGCAAACCCTCCCAGGGTGGTGGGGACTGTGCTGTGCCAGGAAGAGCATCCGAATCCCAGAGATGCAAGAATAGTCCACTGAATTACAAAAGGACTAGACTATTGCTGCAGGTTTTCCTGACAAAAGAGGCCCCACCTTCTCCTCCTTCCCAAACATGGGAAAATTTCTGAAAATATGTCCTCTGCCCCATCGGAGGCTCCACCAGCACATAGACACGCACACACTAGATACACAGTCATTCCCCAGGTTTGCTTTTCAGATGTGCCTATTGGCATTCCCCCTCCTTCCTTCCCTTCGTCTCCTGCTCTTCACTTCCCCCACTCCGTGGAGGTACTGGCACGACTCAATTCTTTATAATATTCACTATCACTGGGACACCCGGGGGTGCTTTGAAAAATAAATAAAAATATATTTTTTTAAAAAAAAAGGAGAAAAAAAAAGAGAAAAAATACAGGGAAAGGGAGCAGAGGAAAAAAAAGAGAAAGAAAGAAAAGAATGCATGTCAGCTCCAACCCGCTGCCGCGCCAGCATGCACACAGGTTGCCTTTTGCTCAGCGCACATCAATGCCTCTTATCCTCCGAAGTTATTTCCCCTGGAGTGAACCTATCAAAGATTTTCAGCCTCTCTGGAGAGAGCAGTTCCAGATAACGCTGGATTCCCTTGTCAATTTTTGCCTACCAGGCTCTGGCAGCATTTTCTACCTGACACTCTGATCTTGACACACACGTACAGAAGAAGCATGTGCATGTGTGTGTGTTTCTGCAGCTATTTCTTCCTGCTTTGCAAGCAATGCAGCTGCCTTTAAACTGCAGAGAGGAAGGGAAAACCCATGTTTGGCATCTGTATAGCACCCTACTCATCTGTGATTCCTGTAGTGTCTTGCCCTCCTTGTAATTACAGTAATTAATATAATTACACTAATAATAATGATTATTATTTAGGGTGTGCCAGATCTTCCCTAATACAGCTCCTTCCTTGGAAATCCTGGGCCTATATTTGTCAAAGAAGCCACTGTAAGATTTCCAAATAAATGCTCTCCACCAAAATCCTGCTGCTACAACAGCTGGGAATTCAGAAATATTCATCCCCCCTCCTCTCTTTGCTGTGACAACGGTGCTGGAAGGACTGGCCACTCCAGCAAGTTCCTAGAATGTCTCTGATGGTTCAGAGAGGTCTTTCTGGTCACTTGTGATTTTTTATTTTTGGGTGGAGGGGAGAGACTGGTAAGATCCGATGGTACTGACATCCCACCAGGGTAGTTTGGTCAGCCTTTGTCAGCAAAGGCGCTAAGGCAGAGGCTGGTGAGAGGAAAGACTCTGTGCAACCCCTAAATCAGCATCCCAAGAAGCCGTATAATTACAAGGCTCTACCTAGAGGGCCCGGATCTCATTAGCCTCAGCAATAAAATAAGCAGTTTATAGGTGCCGTAACTCAGGCTGGACCAAAGGGTGGGCACGCCGCAGCGCAGCAAGCTGCAAGGCACAGCTGCTTGCCTGAAGCTTCAACCCCGACCAAGAGTTTTGCCTCCTGTGCAAAACTGGTCCCCCCAAACATAGAATCATATGTGCTAACTGATGACGTGTTTCTATTTCGTGTTTCACCCCTTGGGCTCTACGTCCCAGGACGACATTAGACCCAGCTCCAGCGTGGATTGTGCCCACCAGCTCAGCTCCCACGGCGAGCAGGAGGACAGAAGCAAGAAGTAACTCTGGTGTGTCACCCAACTGTCCTCCTCCTTCTGTGGCAATCCTAGCCTCAGCACATGCACAGGTGGTAGAAATCACTGCTCTGTGGTTAAACATAGTCCTTAATTATTTGCACTGTAGATATGATCTTCCAGCTTTCTGTATGTCACCCAGGTCATGCCCTGGAAGCGGCATTGCCCCCAAGGGCAATGTGAGACCTCCGAAAGTATTAGCGGTGTGGGAGGAGGATCCTTGAATGCAATTTACAGTCACTGTTACCAACATTAAGTCATAACATTTCCACGTGTGTCCAGTGAAGTCCTGTGGAAGAAAGGGAGGCCCAGAGGCACCTCAGCAGCCCTTGGATACTTGAGTGAACCACCCAGTCTAGGAAGCCCCACTCAGCATCACGTCAGGGCTCCAGCATCTTGTGCCCTTAAGCATCCACACTGGTTTTGCCCCAAGGACATGCCTTCTCCGGCAGTGACTGGAGAAGCAGGAGGAAGGCAAAGGAGAAGGTCAGTGGGGCAACTGTGCCAGGGAGCATGAGCATGGTCGCTACATCTGTTGAAGCCACCTGGCCATCCAAACCGGACCTCAGGACTTGGCTGCTCTTGGTCAGTGCTGCTCTTCCAGCTATAGAGAGGCTGCTGGTGTGCAAACAACAAGGAGACCATGCAGACAGAAGGGTCACACTGCATGTTGTCCATATGGGTTCTTCCTTCCACTGGGGGACATAGAGACAGCAAGTGATTCCTGAAGACCTGGAGATTCCGTGCTGAAACCATGTTTGAAACTCAGCGGCACAGTATAGCCCCTCAATAGCAAATCCAGCCCTGGTGAGGATGGTTTTAATTACAAGCTTTGCTCAAGGTCTCACCTGTGTTACTCCAGCCCTGTAAATACAGATTGGAGACTTGGACTTCTGGCTAGTTCATGCTGTTCCCCCTCTGGAGGTTTCAATATTTGTCATTTCTAGGAAGATCCAATAATATTTTAAAGGCAGGATGTGAAATTGGATTATATGGGACAGCCTTTGAGCAGAGAAGAGGCAGCTCTCCTTAAAGGCCAACACCAATCTTCCTTTTTTCCCTGCCTGGGACCTTCAGTGAACCTTGAATGGCGAAACACGTGGTTATTCCATTTCACCTTGCAGCTGGCTTGCTGTAATTGATTATATTTGTCAGGTTACCTTTTTTTAAAAAAAAAAAAATGCCATGAATGGATTCATGCTGCACGTATGTGTAAACCAGAGTCACTGCCCTGCAACGATAGTTCCCTGTTATTCTCTGTTTTGCGTTCACAATGGGAGAGATGCATCCAAATAGGACAGAAAAACGTTGCTTTATAAACCTGAAGTAGGTGTGCAGCATCTAATCCACCATCCATCATCTCTCTGCTCTAATCTGCCTAAAGTCAATGGGGATGGAGAGGGAAGATGCAGGCAACAATAGCAGTATCATGGTAACCGTGAGAGGGATGCTGGAGTGGATTGTCTGCTCTGAGAGCGCAGGGAGGGGTGTGCAACCTCACACACAGTTTCCCCAGGCTGTGTGCCCTGGGTAAGCATTAATCAGATACAAAAGGGCATGCGCCACACAAGTATAACTCTGCTATTATTATTATTTATTTCATGCAATGCTCTAGCTCTTTAGTCAGGTCAGAGCCTTGGTCTTTTCCTTCAAAGCCTGAAATAGCTGGAGGCATGCATGGCTAAGAGCATATTCTTTAGCCCCATTTTCAGCTCTGCTCAGGGATGGCACTTTGTAGGCAGACACCTCCTGCATGTCCTGAGCAGCTTGTGCAGATGGGAGGTCGCTGGCCACCGGGCATGTCGTGGAGCCGAGGGCCCAGCTCAGAGAAGGGAGGTGTGAAACATCCTTTCCTCCCGGCACCCCCAAGAGCTATTGCGGGCCATGATGGCAGCCTTTATCCTGGCAATGCCTAACATACAAAGTGAAATGTGGACAAGATTAAAAGTAAAAATTTTATCTGACAGCTTCAATTTTACAAAACCTGCGGTTTCCCCCCCAAATATAATTTCAAAGGGAAACAGGGAACTGAGCAGTTCCCTGCTTTGCTCTGAGACCCATTCCTGGGATCATCATGAGCTGCAATCACAGCCCACCACTCCTACAGTCTCCTCCTGTCCCGGGAGGAGACAGTGGTGATGGCAGAAGGAAGGGTGTTGGGCCAAGGGACGCAACTCAGACCTTCTGCAAAAGCCACCACCTGATGTGAACTGAAAAAAAATGAGCCATGTGGGGGTTTGGTCCCACGGAAATGGAACATTAGAGGCACAATTTCTTCTCTTCTGAGGGTTGTTGGACTCCTCTAGTCCTCTCTGATGCCCAGTACCCAGGAAGGAACAAGGGGAATCTGCAGTAGGAATAAATGGGGTGCAGAGTAATTACCCAAGGAACAGGGTCTTTAGAAATATTTCCAATGAAAAACAACCAACCAACCAAACCAAACCCCCAAAAAAACAAACCAGGAGCACTTTGGGGCTGCATCCTTCTCCTCTTTCCTCCCATCTCAGTCACAGGATTCAGGCTGCCCTCTTGCAAGAGGCTGCAAAGGCAAGAGGAGAGGAAAAAGAGCAGAGCAAGAACATATGCCCAAGGGCCACGTTGCTTTGCTGTTTCTCTCTGTGGCTTTGCAGGAGCTGCAGGGACGTGTCAGCAAAATGCAGCAACTGAAGCTCCAGAGCCGCCAGCATCATGATGGGGGAGTGTGAATAGGAGAAGCTGTTAATGCAGGGTAGATGCTGAAGCAACCTCAATCCATTTGGCAAATTGGTGCCCAGCACTGCGTAAAACCATGCACTGAGAAATAAAGACAGCGTTTGGTTGAAGTTTAGCAGGGTGTGATTTGTGTTTGCTAATGTACCGCCTGCAACAGCAAAAGAGAGCAATCCTGGTACATCCAAATGAAAGAAATCTTAGTATATTCCTGCCTCTGCATCAATGAAGCATTTTAAGGGTGCTCAACCTGCATCTGGGTGGCAGAGGTGGCTCCCATACTGCTCTCTTTGCTCTCCTTTCACAACAGGTCTCTCCAGCTAGCACATTTAAGTCTAAGGGCTTGGCTCCCCAGCAGATCGTCACACTCAGCGGTTCATGGATGGGACTGAGCCCAAACCCATTTTCTGTGGTTTGATACCCAGCTCTGCCTCTGCTATTAGACCTAAATAACAAGTTTAGTGGCTGCAAATGCTGCCAGGCCATCGCAGCTTTATTTAGTCGCATAGCAGGTGCATTTTGGGAAGTGGTTTTTGCAGTCTTCCCTCACACGTGCAGCCTGTCTGTGAGATTAACCCATCCCTGCAGGATTATGAGTGTGGAGACCAGCCCTTTCCCCCTCTGCTAGCCAGCAAAGCATCCACCGCAGGGAGTCTTTGTGCCGGAGGCAGGCAGCCCAGAGGTGTCCCTGGCCACTGGAGTCTCTTACAGTGGGTTTAAGAACCGGTCATCAGCCTTCAGATCATGATGGGATCTGAAAGCACCACAAGTACTGGATGGGTGGGTGGATGGATGGGTGGATGGATGGATGGAGATAGTAGCCGGCATTCACCATTGCCTAAACCCCAGAATTATGATGACAACGTCCTATCCATCTGTCCTATCCCCACTGTAAATGCCTGGGAAAGGGATCTCTAGATTTAGAAGACATTCAGAATTTTTGTTCTTCTTTCAGGAATTTGTCCGATGGCTTTTTGAACCACTATAAATGTCGGCCATAAGAAGGCAGCCAGCAGAACTACTCGCCATCTGAAGGATGTCTTTGTGTTTGTTTCCAAACAAAGTGCTGTCTACCTGTCAGAGTTGATGCCTCCTTGTTCCTGTATCAGAAGAGAAGGTGAACGAGTTTGTCTCTTCATCCCTCAGTGACACTTATGGCTTTACAGATGTCTACTGCATCCACTCCCAGCCATCTCTTCTTTAAAGTAGTTATGTGGTGTTATCAGGATCTCATTTCTGGCTCTAAGCCACAAACTGAGCAAGATTTGCAAGGAAATAGGAGAAACTAGCTTTGCAATGCCCATGCTCCTGACTTGTTACAGCCCACCCTTGCCTCTGACAGCAACTTGCTCTGCAGCCCTGTTCACACCATGTGGAGCTGGATTCACCTCTCCTAACTCTGAATGTGTAAGTTTGAGGCATTTTGCAAGACAAACCTAGATACCTTATTTAGGGGAAGATAAATCCTTCTCTAGTCTGTCAAGGGACTTCAGACACCAGCTCTTGCAGAGGCGTCTATATTGTAGCTGACTGAATCCCACCCATAACGTTAGGGGCGGTAAACTCAGCCTCCTCCCCACACACCTGCGTTTGCCCATCTGTACAAACACAGGCAGCTTCCCCACCTAATGGAATTATTTAGAAGCTCAGTTAGTTAATGGCTGCAAAGCGTTGGTAAGATGGATAGCCCTACAGAAACACTGTTCTCGGGAAGTACTTCCACTATTTTTAAAATAAAAAATAAAGCCACCTGACAAATCTGTGGCTAGAAGGTCCAGAATGTCAAAAGAGATGGACAGTGAATAAGTGAGAAGGGACCAGGAATTATAATTCATGTTCCAGTTGGCATTTCTTTCAGTTTTACCTCCACTTCAGCTTGAAAGCTCAAGAACAAGGTAGGAGGAAGGAGTTTTGTTACTGGCTTACTAATGGCTCTGGTGAAGGGCAAGAAACCCTCCAGTGCACAACTGAGATCCCCTCTTCTGTCTTCACATTGCTGCTTCTTCATGTTTTTACTATTTCTAAGTTAAAAAGCAGGTGGCGGGAAGGAAATTAGCTGAAAAAGACCTTCTCATGCTATCATAAAGCAGTGGAAAGGGGAATTAACCCCGTTACTATTCTTTTGTGAGTCAAAACAAGTCAGGAAGATGCAAACTTCTCTCCAACACATTTTTTTTTTGCCGTGCTTTTGGCCTGTGGGCCCTTCCCTCACTGCAAGCCTGGCCAGTGTCAGTAACCACTGCCGAACCTACACGGCACTTAAGGCTTCTGTGAGCTTTTTCTGCAGGCAGCTGCGTGCCATCGTCTCTGCTGTTTGCACAGCTGAATGCCTGTAATACCTGAGTCAGGGCTGAGTGCAGTGCAAATCCCCCCAGCTAGCAGGAAATCCGATTTTATGGACACGGCTAAATTTGTGTGATGTGTTGGTGGATTAATTCATGAAGATCATTGCCTTCACAGCACTGTAATTCAAGCTCTTTTCTTACAGGGGAGAGAGGCAGGCACACGGACATTTTCACATTATGGGGCCAGTCAACAAGTGTCACAGTGGGATGCCGAAGCAGCATGTAAGATTGTGCTTGGCCGAAGGTCAATACGACTATTATAGTGCTGCATGGGATTGGTCAAAGGTTTTAAATGAGCAACCCAGATAGACTAATTCTGATTTCATGGATATTGATAGGTGAAAAGGCTTCCAGCAACTGTATGTATGTATTGTCCATCCTGAGATCTTTTTTGCTAGATAGATGTAGACTGGCCTAAATCACATCTATTTTGTGGGTCGAGACGGAGAGGAAAAGCATTTATTTGGGAGGCAACAGCCTGCTTTCACTGTGATGCTGCCCCATGACCTTCTGCTCTTTGCATGTGTACGGTGCTTTTCCCCTCCTTGCCTTAGGAAAACTGCAGGCTGTTGCTGTGCTTTCCTGGTGTCCCTGGCCAACACCACTCCAAAGCCCTTTATCCCTGAACTGGTAGCACCAGTGCTTCCCCTGGAAGGGCCTTCCCAAAACAGATAGAGATTCACAGAACTGAGGAATCACAGAATCATTTAGGTTGGAAAAGACCCTAAACGTCGTCAAGTCCAGCTGTTAACACTGCCAAGTCCACCACTAAACCTAGTCCTTAATATCACCATTCTTGCACTGGTGGAGTCCCTTCCATTAAAATGAAAGCCAGAAAACATCATCCCACTGAGCAGGGCTGTTTAATGGTAGCATCACTGCCAGAGACAGGAAGAGAACTGATATTTTCATCCTCCTCTACTTTGATGAGAAAACTGAGGCCCGGCACAGCTGTTATTTGTGGAAGAAGCAGCGTGGGTTTCCCCACACCCAGAATCCCTCCAACCCATGTTTCTCCACCTTCACAAGGGCTATTCTACTGGTCCTGTGGTGGGAGGACCCACCACTGCCAACAATGTCCCCAGCAATGTCATCGTTGCCTTCAGCCTTCATCTGGCAGACAAGAGACATCTGGTTCCTCCGGCTCCCTGACCATGCACTTCCCCTTGTACACCACAGAGGACAAGCTCTAGGTCCACCAAGAAGCTAGACAGCCCTCACATCAGTCCTGCATCTAAAGCATCATGGTCACAAGTGTCTCATGGCAGCAGTCACTGCAGCCATGCACCAGAAAGTGCAAAGTAACACTTCAATGACACTAATGGCATCGGCTCACCGGTTCAGGAACCTCAGTGGGAAATTATCGCTTATGCTGTATTGATCTTTGCAATGAAATACATATGAACAGGGATCTAATTACAGGTGATACTTTACTGGGGCTAACAGGAATCCTCATGATTTTGGGGCCCCTCAGGAGCTCAGCTCAATGGGATCCATCATCTGCAGCCTCCAGACCCGCCATGAGCCAAGACCTCTCTGCAAGTAGGACCAGCAGTTTGGTGTTGGGATGGATCTCAAAGCATACCAAGGAGGATAGAGGAATAGTGTTTGCTCTGTTTCATGGATGTCTCTGCTCTATTTCCACAGAGACATAACACATCTCAGGCTACACAGGATCAGTTGCAGATTTGGGAATAGATCTAGGAAAAGGATGGTGTATGTATGAGCGTGTGTGTGCATACGGGGGGTGGAAGAGAACTAGTCCCACTAAAGCAACAGGCAGAACCTCCACTGCCCTCTCCAGAGAAGGATCTCATCCAGCAGCTCAACACCTCTGAGACTTACATGAAAATCCTTCATGTAAACACTGTACATCCCTGATGACCAGCCGGTGCTGTTGGTTCCTGCGTCTCACCTAATGCCCTCATTCCCGCACCAATTCACAGCACCCCACAGCATCTGCACAGAATCACTGGTGCTTTCCGAGGCTTGATGGGACCCTGGGAAATGGCAGAAATGAAAGCCTAGAGAGGGTTTGATCTGATGAGGTTCACCTTAGAAGAAGAAAGGAAAAAAAAGTGCATCAGATGATAAGAGGAAGGACCTCATATCACCCTAAAAGACACTTTAAACATCTTACAGCCTGAAATACCCACAGGCATGTGGCCTGTTCTTCCTGCTCCCAGTTTATGCCCAGTCTCTCCCCAGCCATCTGTTTTTCCTTTTAAAATCTAATTTCTCTAACCTTCGGGAAGCAGCCAGACATGGTTCAAGGGTGACCTTCCACCCTCTCCTTTGAAGTCTGTCTCCCTCTCCCTTTCTTCCTATGCCTGTTTATATCAGTTTCAGATGAATGGAGAAGGCCCCTTGAAAGTGTTTTTCTGGCATATTTTTTCACAGATTGGACCATTAAACCTAATGTATGATATTAGCAAAATATGTGGTATTAAACAGTAGTATTTAGCACATAATATATATTTAGATTATTAGAGATTGGGATCGTTTTCTCTTTACAACACTTGAAAAGTGTTGGAAAGCAAGGGAGAAGAGCATTAGCAGAAGGATCAGGTTGCGATTCAAGGCTGAAGAGTAAAAGCTCCCTGGACCACTGTAATTTTGACCCCTTCTCCAAATCATTATGCTAGGACATAGGGCCTTTCATTACTTGAGAGTATAACACTGGGCTTTGGGAGTTTTAACTCTGCATTTTCTGGCTCTTGTGGGTTTAAATCATAATTTAATGTGCCATTAAAATAGTCTTTTTTCTTCTTTTTCTTCCCAATGAATTAATTCAGAGACGTTTTTGAGAGTGAAAGGGGAAATTGAAAATTTGGGGAAACTGGAGAGATTGACTCGATTCTTACACAAAAGCCTTTTTGGGGGTGTTTTAAGGGAAGGTGAACACACCATAAAACTGCTTTGCTCAGGGTGAAAGGTGTCATGAGATCTTCGTATAAATGAAAATCGGATCCAGCGTGTTCATGAAGACAAATAAGCTCATCGCTGTTCCTCACGAAGTATGTTTCAAAATACACAAAACCCACTGCTTTGTGTTCATAGCAAAGAGGATTCTTCCACCTTTCTGCCCTTCCTCTGAGCTCACGTCTCCTCAAATTCTTCTCTCCTTGTTCTTTTACTGAGTAATTTCTGCAGTGCCCTCTGCTCCCCTCTGGTCCTACATAATTCCATTTCTCCAGTCCCTGAAGACTACAGGGGTCCCTCTGAGAAGCCCCAGATTTAAAGATCTTTGATACAGAAATCATGTTGCTATGGATTTGTAGAACACCGGACAAATATGTAATTATTATTAATTCCTGTGGCTTGTGTGGAAGGCTGTAGATAGATACAACCCCAAGTTTACAGCACCATTGTGCTAGACATTTCTCATCCATATGCTATGTATCCTCCTTACCAGAGAGGGCCGAGGAGTACATTGTCCTGGCTTTGTGAGCAAGGGATATGCCAGAGGTCACTTTCCAAGGTTCCTTTGCGTGCTGGTTTTGGCTGGGGTAGAGATAATTTTCTTCACAGTAGCTGGCACAGGGCTGTGTTTTGGATTTGTGCTGGAAACAGTGTTGATAATGTGGAGATGTTTCAGTTGTTGCTGAGCAGGGCTTACACTAGGCAAGGACTTTTTCAGCTTCCCGTGGTCTGCTGGGTGCACAAGGGGTTGGGAGGGGGCACAGCCAGGACAGCTGACCCAAACTAACCCCAGGGATGTCCCACACCATATGGCATCATGCTCAGTGTATAGAGCTGGGGGAAGAAGAAGGAAGAGGGGCACTTTGGGAGCGATGGCGTTTGTCTTCCCAAGTCACCGTTAGGCATGATGGAGCCCTGCTGCCCTGGGCATGGCTGAGCACCCGCCTGCCCGTGGGAAGGAGGGAATGAATTCCTTGTTTTGCTTTGCTTGTGCACAGGTTTTGCTTTACCTGTTAAACTGTCTTTATCTCAGCTGCCGAATTTTCTCACTTTTACTCTTCTAATTCTCTCCCCCATCCCATGGGGGGAGTGAGCGAGCGGCTGTGTGGGGCTTGCTTGCCAGCTGGGGTTAAACCACAACAACTTGCTTGGGCTTCATGACACCTCCGAACTTGTCAGGAGTAAATCAGTACCAATTTACAACATCATAGCTATTAAAAGCGGAGACATAAGATTGCATAGGGTCTAATGGATAAAACAGTTATAAAGACAGAAAAAAAAGAGGCGCTGCTGGTTCACAAGACACAGGGCCCCCTTTCCCTTCCTTGTATCCAGGCCCAGCACAGTGATGCTACGCCAAGAAAGCTAGTGGAAGGCCAGCTCTGGTATTCCCGGTCATGTTGCAGTAATGTCTCTTGCTTGCAATGCAAGTATATCCCAAAACGTATGACGTAGTCAGCAGGGAAAACAAATGAGCAGATAGCTAGAGGAGAGAACGGGGTGAGAGGCATGTACCAGGCACTGAGAGAAGATTGCATGGATTACCTTGGAGCACATCTGGATATATGCAATAATCCAGCAAGGAGCTGTAATCATTTCCTGGTGTTTGACTGTTATCATTATTATTATTATTATAAATATTAATTAAACGTTGAGTGCTGACATCTATTCCTTTCCTACCAGCATGACCCCAAAGTCTGCTGGAGATCCCAAATCAGAGGCTTCTGTTATTTTCAACAGCCTTTGGTGGAGGCCATCTCACCCACAGGAAAAACCTGTTGCGTTTCAGCGCTGTAACAAGAATGCTAGCAAGAAAAAAAGCAGAGAGAGAGTTAACAGAGTGATGTGCTGTGTGAGGTCTGAAAAAAACAAATACTTTCGTGAAATAAATGGGGACAAATGTTGAGATTGCGGACGGTGTTTGCAAAAATGGCAGCCATTGGCCAATGTTCTCTTTCTCATTATTCCTCATTTGTGGAACAAAATCAGACATTATCTCCAGGGATGTTTTCAGATGTAAATAGATGACTAGGCATGTTCAGATGATTTTTTCCATCCCTAGTGTTTATGTTTCATATCATTTCATGGGCACACTTCAATCAGATTGCATCAAAACTCGTGTCCAGATCAGGGGTGTTTTGACTGAAATGAAGATTAAACGTTACTCAAGATGATTTACAGCCATCCAAAAGTAGATCTAGGAGGAAACTGAACCATTTGTCTGGCACTTTCAGAGCCTCAGGGGTAGGAAATTCTGTGCATGTATATTTTTTATTTCTATAGTCTTACAACCGCTCACTAATGAGAACAATTTCTCACATTCTCGGTGTATGTAGGACACTAGCATCGCAGCCCTTCAACCATGGGGCTAGTAACAAGCACGTTTACATCTGTTCAGGCTAACTGATGGAGCAACCACAGTCTGAATCAGACACACAGCTTCAGCTCTGCAGAGTCACCTACCGTCTGAGTCCTCTTCTTTGTCATCCAGGCTGTTTGCCCTAGACTTGAACCATACCCAAACACAGCCAAGCTTTGAAAATCTTGAGCTCTCGATTCAAGCTTTTCAGGCTATCTCTAGGTTTTTAGCATATTTTATTTCTGTCTTTGAGTTACAGCACATATCAGGACTTCAGGTAAGACAAAATTTCAGCCACATTACTTGAAGAGGAGTGTTAGTTTGGGATCTGATGGGCATCACCACAGTTATGTCCTGCTCACAACTTTCCAAAAATAATCACTGGTTGGGGGCTTTGTGCCAGGGCAAGGATTCAGATTGGGTCACCATGTGAACGGGGTATTTCAGAGACAGCAGGAACACACTGTCTGCCCACTTTCCTTGGTCTGTTCATCTTCAGATGACTTCTGATGTTATTTGCTTGATCAGGTCTAAGCGATTCTTTTGGAAATTCCTGTTTTTCCATGGTGCGCAAGCCAATAGCTAGATGAGGGGAAAAAACCCATCACGAATTTCCTATGGATTTTGTGTCTCAGGGCAAAAGTGTAAGCTATTTTGCTTGCTGCTGAGCCTGGTGGTACAAGGAAAAGGCAAGTTGAGGGGTCGTGCTGCCAAAGGAGAAGCACCTTCTTAATTTGCTGTAACTTTGCAATCCCTGCACAGTGCCATGGGAAAGCTTTGGGACTTTTATAGCTCCCCCACAAGATGGGCTGGAACTATCCTCTGGGGAATACATATATAAAAATGTATATAATATATAACTGGGGAAACCACATCCAAAGAGGGTGCCTCGGTGCACTGCGTGTCTTCTCGATGACTAACTTTAATTAGACAGTTTTTATTATTTTCTTTTATACTGTTGATTCACATCTCACATCACTTTGCTGTTCCTGACTCCCTGTCCTCAGCTGATGAGAACTGGGGTTGTGCATCTGTCTTTCGCTGCTGTCACATGAAGCGAGTCTTCTATGTTGCATACAGATGAGACTTGGCTCTCGCCTGTGCGGCAGCCAGAAGGAAATCCACAGGAATCACAGCTCCCCAGGTGTAAAAGTATGAGAAAAAAAATAAAAAAAGATAAACCAGGCTCACAGTTTGTAGGGGACTGGTGGAAGACATTAGTGCCACTCTGCCAGCATTTGTGATTATACTGCCAGCCTCACGATGTCTAGTGGTGTCTGGAAGCAGTGAAAGGATTGTATGTTAAAAAGCAAATGCCGTGCGGTTGTCGCCAAGGAGCAAAGCTAGGACACGTGAGCCCTCAAGGGTGCGAAAGCAGAGGGCTGTAGAAGGACTCCACATGTCACCGCTTTTCAGATCCTGAACTATTTTCTTTTTGCACTTAGGATTGGCAATCGTAAGATTAATGGCTGGATTGTACCTGTGTTCTCCAAAGTTTCTTGTGATAACGTCTGATCCCTGAAGATTATCCCTGTGTCTTCTTCAAGCTCTTTCTATTTAAACATTTCCTTTACAAAGTCAGCTTTCAACCCTGCATTGGGAAAAATATTAAGCTGTTTTGTCAGAGACAAGGCACATATGAGAAAGGGGCTCTTTCTGCAGCATGTGCCTCAGACCTCCCCAGCTTCTATTTATGCTGCTTTTGAGCATAAGGATAGTTTGCTTTCATCTGTCCAATGGCTGTCTGTTGCTGTGATCATTTCTCCCCTGGGAAAGATGTCTGTGGCTCTTTCCACCACCACAGAAACACAAAAGACCCCTTTTCCTTTTGTCAAGAAGCCAATGTTGAGAATTTCCTGCTCTCTCACTTGGGGGTAGTGACTGACCTGGAAAGAACATCTCAATTGAGTATTAGTTTCCCCAAATGAAATATCACTTACCCTCTCCTTTGCAGTGCCAGTAATACGAATGGTCTCCAACCACTATAATTGCTTCACGGTAGATTGAAAAAAAGAAGAAGCAGCTTTGCTGATTTGTGGTTTAGAAGAATGTACAATATATGTGTCTCCAACTGATATTAAAGATGACAGATTGAAATCTGAACCGCTGAAGATGTGCACTGTAGATGATAAATTGCCCTCCAACTTTGAGAAGAGTTGGATCATGGCTCAAAGTGCAAGGGGAAGGTATACAATGAAAGCCAGAAGACCAAAGCGTCGTCTCCACAATTAGTGTAAGCATCCATCCTACATCTGTAGAGTGCTTTCTATTTCCATACGGATGTAAGTGAATTAGTGTGCTAGGGGCTGATAGCCCCATTAGATAGCCTGCTTTCCTTTAATGGTTTGATAAAAGGAAGGTGACAAGAAGATAGATAGAGATAATACTCCAGGCTTCTTGCAGTAAAATCATTATCATTAACAGCATTAATTAGCCTATAATACACTGTACAGGAACGCCAGATACAACCAGTCTAAAGGGAAGTAACCTGACCATTGTCAGTAACATGATAGTTTAACATTAGCATATACTGATCATTGAATATCTTTATCTTCCTAACCCGGCCTTTCAAAAAGGGAAGAATTCCCACGGCTGCCTTGCAGGCAGCATCTCTAGCCAAGACATTAAAAAGACACATGATTATGAGGCGGGAGCCACAAGGTTGGTAACAGACTCCAGAACCTTTTGCCATCAAGTCAGCCCATGCAGGACTAGTCCAGTTTTACCCTTTGGAGACCACTTGCACTTAAGGGCACGTTAAGGTGCACTGAACTGCTTCTAAACCTGACAGCCTTTCCCAGCAGAGACTGATAGTGCCTCTGAAGAACAACCGAGAGAGGTCTGGTAAAGAGAAGTGCAGAGAATAACCCTGAATTTGCCCATAGGAGGCAACATATAGAGAGATACAGATAGAATTGGAGTATAGCCCTAGGCTGGGGGTGGGTTCAGCCTAAAGTCAACCTCACTGTCCTGCAGTCTGGATGTGCAGAGATGATTAATTACACTAAGGGAGAATGAAACATTTTACTGTTACCCTTTGTGAGCAGCCAACCAAAAACCCCAAGGCTCCTTCACAGAAGAGAAATTGACTGTGGAATCAGTATTTTTTTAACATACTCATATTTCTCTGCAAGGAATGTATCAAGCCACAGAATCACAGAAATACAGTTGAGTCCCTTGGACCAAAGTTGAATCAGGGACATCTAGATCATGCTTAAGTTTATCTGAACTATTTGTGAAAACCCCTAACCAAGGAGATTTTACAGCCTCCCTTGTTAAGGCATTTTAGCATTGTGTTGTGCACACAACTTCTAGCCTCCCCTAGTATCCAAACTAAATCTTCTTGGCTGAAAATTAAGCTCATTTCTTCTTATTTTTCTCCCAGTGGACTAGAAGAATTGCTCTCACCACTTTTTCAAGCATATTTAGTCTCCTGGAAGACTATTATTCTATCTCCACTTGGCTTCTCTTTTCCTTGGCTAAAGAAATATAATTCCTTCACCTTATTTTGCTGATTACAAAAGTAATCAAAGTACCAGAGAGGATTCCCTTGCTCTGAGTGCAAACCCTCTCTCAGCAAGGAGCCCTGAGACTTTCTTTCATCAAGCTTTTCTGCATGCTGCTTCTTCAGCCTCTGTGATGCTTTTCCCCACCAGCATAACGGCACTGAAAGGACTATCAAGTTTTAATCTAACTATTCTCATTGCCTCAACAGCCTTAGGCATGCGGGCTCTGGGAGCTCTCCTTGGGTTCTGGGTAGTTCCTCAGGGGTTAGGCTGGTATCTAAGCTGGTTTATACTCCCTGACACTGGAGGTTATCACAGGACTCCGAATCAGCCACAGCTTTGAGACGACCTTCACAGGGAGCTCCCAGAAAAAGGCTAAAAGAATTTAAACTCAGAAGCCCACCATTTTATTGGTACAAAAAACTCCAATGGATTTCCCAGCTAGAGTATGGAAAGAGAGCGACATCTCCGGGGGATGTTTCCAGCCAACGTTAGGCTGGAATGAAACTCGTTTTTTGTAGGAAGACCTAAGGTTTGCTCAGCCTGGGTACCCAACCTTCAGATTGCCTACATTCAGTGACCTACATGTCTGTGCTTTATTTTTCTTTTGCTTTCTCACAAACAGCTCCAGTTCAAACAGAAGGGAAGGACAAGTTATTTATTTATTTATTTATTTGGTGATAGAGGCAATGTTTATGCTCCTGATACCTTGGGTTGCAGCACTTTTATGTCTAAAAGGATTTAAATTTTTGCTCCTTAATTGGGTGCTTTAGGCAAACAAATCCTTCCACGTCTCTTCTTGAACTTACTGTATACCTGGTCTTGGGCTGACTCCAAGCTCAGCCGCTCTGCCTGTCCGTGCAGCCCCTGACCTCCTGAGCACTACACACCCATGTCTGAAACAGGTACCTGCTCTTACCTATGACAGTCTGTGTAAGATCACACAAAACACGCTTATGAAGAGCCTCCAAGGAAGATGAAGGACAAGTGAGACCAGGATTTCCTGCACTGACCAGGTAGACACTCCTCATCTAGGTCTCTGCAGCTCCATATTCCAGCCTTTCTGTTTGCATACTGTCCTTCCAAGAAAGAACTGCCTTGGCCATGGCAGGGAAGACATGTGGTTATCAATACCACTGTTTTTCTTGGGAGTACAGTCTCACAGGGAGTTGCAGCGTTGCGTTCAAGCCTCTTCATAGACATGCCTCATTTAGATGCTGTAGCCAACCTGACATCTACACCGGAGCTTGCTGACCTTGGCTCTACAGACAGCCAGCACAAATAGCTGGGGCTGATCCCAAAGGCAGACACCAGCAGTAAGCAGTTGATTATGGCCCATAGCTTACCCAGGGGCAGTTTGCTGACAGAAAGATGCTGGCACTGGAAGCAACCTGGGGTCTATCACACCTATGCTTACCATGGAGGCATTTCTAGCTGACCAAATCCTCCCTCACTACCTTTCACAGTTGGGGGACAGAAGTAGGCACACACAGCATGAAGTTCATCTGCCCAAGCATGGATTTTTCCTTTAGGATGACATGGTTCATGTCTGAAAGGTTCTCAATGGTGCATGGAGGGAGCAGAGGGGGACAAGCTCAGTGTGGTGGTGAGAAGAATCTCACTTTGGGCCTCACCTCTTGCAACGATGGGGCATTGGCACTAGGGAATGGTTTATACCAGCATTTTGCTGGTCATCTAGTAACTGCTTTAGTGAAGTGCAAAAAGAAATTCTGCCCATTCTGCTTGGGCTGGGGCTTGGGAGGAGGAGAGGAATGAAATCTTCCTTGGGGGATGAAAAATATGGAAAATGATATACAGCAGACAGCAGAGAGACTGACAGCTGGAGCCTGCTGGATCTATTGTTATTGACCGTAACTTGGTTAAGGTGGTAGTTATCAGCTATAGTATCATCCCACCTAAAAGTGGAAAGGAAATATCAATACTGAAATGTTAAAGGCACACAAAAAAAAAAAAAACCAGAGCAGAAAGAGAATGTAAAATAATGGGACTGCAATGATTAAGACAGACAGACAGACAGTGATGGTGCTGCAATGGCTCTCGGCAGCGCTGGGAATGAAAGTCTACATTTTGTTGTGAGAAAACATAAAGGAGATTAATTTGCTCTTGTGCTGCTTGCAGATTTTGGTAGACTGCAAAACAGATTTCCTGGGTTCTCTGAAGGAATTGCTTCGAGGAAGTACCCAAGTCAGGAGGGTTACTCTCTTTTGCTCACAAAAGATTCTTGGATATAGTACCTACACCTCTAGTTTTGGAGAAAAGGGATGGATCCACACCTCCCCATATGTATTATAAGGTCCAAAATGGCTTGAGGTCAGTTGTTTCTCAGGAAAAAGAAGAAGCACTTGGTTCTTGCTGCTTTGAACTTGCTCTGTATTTCCCGTTGCTTGAGGTGAAAATCTGCCATGAAACAGTGTACATGCATCAGCGTGCGTATGCATGTGAGCAGGTGTCAGATGGGCACGCAGCATTGTTATAAATAAAAGGAAGGCGGCTGTCTTTTTGCATTGTGCTCGGAACCAGGGCTTATTTCCCTAGAGGTCCACATGTCCCATTTTATTTATGATCTCTAATGGCACCATCCCAAATGATGGCTGCACCACAGATGGGACTAGTTCCCTGAAGGGGACTGTCCCATGAGCGCAGCTTTCCGGCAGCACCAGCTACCTCTTCCTCGTGTTTTGGTGCCCAGAAGGTGTGATATTGTCTGTGGACACCTTAGAGGAGCACCTTGCTTTGGCATGAGGCTCATTGTTTTTACTCTCTTGAAGAAATACCGGGCATACACAAATCTTGAGGATGTTTTTGAAGCACAAAGCAAAGTTATAATTCATGCAAAACGTTTCCTTGCAATTAAAGGTTTCAAGATTACGGCTTTCCAGGGCTTTCTTGTGCTCAAGATCATCATCCTAGATCCATGGATCTCCTTTCCTACCTGCTGCTACGGCAGCTCTTGGTTTGCATGTCTTGCTTACAGGGCGATTCACAAAATCTCTTTTCCTGCTGCGAAGTCAGCTTAGGAAACCTCTGCCTCACTGCCCAACTCCTTCCTCCCACCTCCATGAATAGGGCCAGGAGAGCTGCTTGTGGGACCACGCCGAAAACCATGTCACTGAAATATCTGGGCGAAAGAGAACTTTCTGGAGGTTGTGGGTGTTTTTTTGGAAGGGGGGTTTGGGTATTCAAGGGTTATTTTCAACCTGGGTTATTTAGCAGGTTTTCAGAATCATCCCTACTCAAAAAATCAAGCCTGTGATGGAGCAATGTCTGCCCTTCCATCCTGAGATGGAGGCAGCTGCTCTTTCATTCTTTTACTCCCAGATCAGTGCCTGGAGTCCCCAAAGAGATTATAAAAATTAATAGTGACAGAAAGAAAAAGGGATCTGCCCTGACTATACAGCATCTCCCTCCACAACCTGTGAGCAATGCCTGTGGTGTTGCTGATGAGGCCAGGAGGAGCCCTCAGGAGAGCATCCCTTCCATCCCCATCCTGCTGAGAAAGCACCCACATTGCCCCTAAGCACCTAGAGAGAGCCTTGATTTAGGTCTGGTTCATACTGCTCTTTTCAGCTGAATAGGAGGGATAAATGGGGAGGAAACCCTTGTTTATAGTGGTGGTCAGAAGCAAGGCCAGGGAGCAAGTATATATGCAAGAGCATTTATATGCATCTGAGGCTTTACCTCAGTTGCCTCCTAAATAACATCAAGAGGCATCGGGGTGACAGAAGGCCGCCACAGCCATCTCCTTCCCCCTGCAGGCCTAGCCCTGATTTTTTTCTTGCCCAGCTTTCAAGGCTATTTCAGGTCCTAAAGCCAATCCTTCCTGCGCCCTCCACCACTTCTCCATTTTTCCCCATGCTGGAAGAGAAACCTGAAAGCCACGTATCATCTGCAGAGCAGAGGGGATCAGTGATTGCAATTATAGCTCTCAAAATAACGATGTGCAAAGACTCTAGATAATAAGTAGCCTCTGTCCATAGGGTGGGGATATCCTGTGCTGTCCTAGCTCTGCGTAGCTTGCGAAAGAGAAGATCTGTTTTAACGGGGAGTATTTCCTCAGCATAACTTGATGCCTTTCTAAAGGCCAGGATGGATGACGATAGCCCCAGGATGATTTCCCATAAAGCTTCACAGAATCTGAATGAAATGAGCACAATTCATTGCAAGTCCTTAGCAAAACAAGCACACAGCTTGGTGCTTAAATTTCCCCACCATCACCGCTATTTTTATGTACAGACAGCCAATGCCATATTTATTTTCCCAGCATCAACCCCTCCTTGTTTTACAGGAGCAGGACTTGACATACAGGGTGTCGGGCAAATAACTTGCCCAGTGCTTCAAAAAGTCAGCGAAAGAGCCAGGAATCACAGCCTGGCACCATGCAAATAAACACATCTGTCCTCTGGCTGCATGGAAAACTGCAGGCGTGGGATTTAAGGGGTGGTGGTGAACTGGGGGTAGGGAGAAAGGTGCAAAAAAAGGAGCTGAGAACAGTGCCTGTTCAATGAATGTATTTGAGTGGGAGTCAGTTAAAGGCTGGTTTATGGTAACTGCATCACACATTCACATTCATCTTTCTTTAAAACATTTTGAGTTTCCTTTACTCACTACCAAGGCAACTAAGTCCTGCAGGAAAACAGGGTGAACTCACACAGAGCGACTGTAAACAGCAGCGAGCACAGCAACGCCACGCCTGTAGATGCACGGTGGCCCGGTCCAGAGCAGGTCAGCAGAAATGGAGAAAACTTCGTGGCATCCAGAAACCTCTCACCACCGATCCCTGGGTACACACGGACCAACCCACTGAATATGCAGTGCAGGGTCCACCCGCGCGGTGCACGGTGCGTCAGATACGCTGCTCAGATGCTGACGAAGGCTCAGACACGCTCAGCTTCAGCGAACAGCACTGACGATGCTGGCAGGCATTTTGCTTCTCACATCTGACTCCAAACTTCTCCCGCCCTCTCCCCCAGCTCAGCTGCTCTGAACAACTCGGGAAGGACAGGTGGCTTTGGAGGAGCTGAGAGCAGAGAGCGAGCTACGCAAGGCATCTCTGCAAACACCATTAACAGTATTGGTCTGACTTATGGGCACTGGCGGTGTCAGAGCCTAGACTTGAACCTTAGCATCCCACACTGGAAGAGGGGGAAAGGAGATCCTGGCCTCATATCTCCTGGGAGAAGTCCTGAGCCATGCCTCTGCAGGTAGCCTGCCATGACATGACAAGGAGGGGGGCAGCTTTGGCTGTCACCTCTCCCAGCAGGGCTCACAGACCTCAGGGAGAGAAGCTCTGGAGCTCAGCTGGCAGAGCCTTGCCTTAGTTACAGCATCGGTGATGACCCGATGGCCTTTGTGAAAAAGTGGGCTCAGCCCTTGAGCTGGAAAGGTTGGACACCTCTGGCTGATATATCCAGAGGCGCTGACACAGACGAGCAAGGTCCCAGCCTGGGGAAGTCATGGAAGATGGATAACAACAGCACGGATATTAATGGTCCATAAGGGAAGGCAGCAGAAAATGCGAGGAAGCTACTGGTACCTGACATTTGCCTTTCAAATCTAATTGCCCCTTGTCTGGGTGATGGAGGGATTTGAACCTGGTACTTCTTATGCTGGAAGCACAGGTCTCCAGGTTCTGCACAAAAGAGCAAGGACATCGCTGCACTGCTGACCCATGCTGTCTGCTAATGGTGAGGTTCAAATCGCAACTCTCCAACCAGACATTCACACACAAGCATCTCCATATCAACCCATTGTCACTGTCTGCTCTCGGACAAGCCTAAGAGCAACTGAGAGTTTCCCCACACAGCATCTACCTCTGCAATAACCAAGCAAGTTTAAAGTCACTGGTGGCCAGCCCATTGTTGCTGTGATTCAATCCACAGATACTAAGGGTGGGTTTCCATCCCACTAGACACATCCAAACTGATCACCTGGTGCTCCCTCAAGACAAATAACCAAAAGTAAGTGCAACTTATCCTAAAATACAGATGGTAAACAGATCAGTCAACCCAAATCCTGGAAAAGCTTGTCCTTCTCCAATGACTAGAAAGGGAAAGAAGACTGATTAGCTCTGATGCAATATCTGTATCAGCTCATCATGAGACCCTAAAAAAGTAGTGTTGGAGTCAAGTCTCATGAAAAGGGAGTCCTAAGCCATGACATCTCAGAAAAAAGCCCTCTAGAAATAGTGTAGAATAGAGGTAGGAGGATGATGATATGACGATCAATAAAGCAGAGAGGTACCAACAGTGCTGAAAGAAAAGCCCACCACCGATTGCAATGTGAAGTCTCCACTCAGGTGGAGGAGGAGTAGTGGAAATTTATTACTCTGCTAGGCATGACAATATAATGCATCCCATCTTCTGGCTTTGCCCTTTTTTTTTTTTTGACACAAGAGTCTCCAATTACCAAAAGTAACTAGGGATTTTGGGGTTCTACCTTTTCACAGGGCCAATTTCATGTACCTTAAAGGGGATGGAGCTTCAGGAAGCACAAGCCTCTGGATATCAAATTCCCTCTGAAGTGTTTCCTACAGACCACCTAAATATTAAGTCCTCCAAATTCCCTCAAAAGTTGATTTCCAGTCTCCAGTCTACACTTGATTCTTCCATATGTGCCATCATCTACAAGGCCTGACTCTTTCCAAGGTTTGTCTTTCAACTGGAGGTTTTGCAACAGACTAAGGGCAAATGTGTCTGATCCATACACAAATTGGATAGAATTAGTTCCCTGGTTTTCAAAGGGAAAGCGGGAGGAACGTGCAAAGAATGGCTGAGAGTGTCTTAAAAGAGTTTACACAGAACAAGAACGGTCTCTTGCGTCATGGCCTCACAGGTTTAACTGGGCAGCTCTCCTGCCCTTTGTCTGGGCTTCTCCAGCATTTCTCCAAAGTCAACGGGCAGCCATCAGATGATACGCGTTCCTGGTATGTTGTGACCACTCCTTGTCACACTGTACTCTCTCTACTCCTCCCTCTCTCGGGGTGCTGAGCCCTTTGGCCCAGGGCTGCCAGTTGTACAAGCACCCAGCACCTGTCAGAGTACCACGGATTTGGTGCCATCCCGTATGTATGCAGGAGTGAACCCTTGCTGCTTACCTCAGGAATCCACCCCACAAGGAGGTTCTGAATGCTCCCCCAGCGCCATTTTCTGCTGTCGCTGTGATTTGGCTTTCCTGAGACACAGAGTATTATGTGATTTTGATTTTCAGATGAACAGTGACAATGAAGAAGAAAAAGATTAACTTAATTTTCTCTGTTAATGTGATACATTTTGTACTCCTGCCTCCCTCCTCCTCCTTACTCTGAGCTTTCACTGATTCAAGGATCTGTTACCGCGTACTCTTTGGAAACAGCTCATCTCTGTTTACTGTCTCTGCAGGAGATATTATTGCCTCTCACAGCTTAAATTCATGAAATTTTTTTTCTGTTTGTTTGTCTTTTTCTATCTCCAAGCTTTCTTCTTGCATCCATTTCCTAGTTGGCGAGGGCCTGGATATTCAAACTATTTTTGAGACTAACCTTATTGCTTATCCTTGGTGTGCAAGGATATTAAGCATGCATGCAAGACAAGGGTTCATGTTCATTTAGCCTACTCTAGGCGCCTTGCTTTGGTAGCACAATGACGGAGCATCACCAGCCAAGGGTTATTCAGTGACTCACCTCCATTGTAACCTATGGAGTCAAGAGGAGAAAAAGTGGCAACCCCAAATCTAACCATCTGCAATTTGAACCACCAGCATGAATATGAGATCTGACTTGTCTCCCAGTGACAGTGGTAGCTGATTTTAATAAGACCAGGATGGGCTTCTAGCAGAGAAGGAATGGCCAGCTGCCATGGACATTAAACAAAAGACAGTGACTTCACCCGTGACCTTCATTTCCATGGGCAGCAATGTGTCTTTGCTGCTTTTCCACATGTGTAAAATACAAGTAGGATTTCTCACCTCACTCTGCCAACGATAAAAAGCAAGATCACAGCAGCTTTTCCTGGAGAAAGGTAGAGCTTCCTAGGTACTGCTGAGACCTCACTGTGCAGAAGTGACTGGTGTGAAAAGGGGGAGGCTCATGCATGTTCATGAAGCAGCATAAGGACAGAGTGCCAGGAGACCAGGCTGGGACATCAAATCATTGGCTGCATGGCTTATTTTGAAACAACAGTTAAGCTGTATCTCTCAGTTATCAGCTTGATCACTGATAATATAATATACTTTTGTATTCCTTTTTTTTTCTCCCTGTGCTTGCAGCTAAGAAGCACTCCTCATCTGGCTTTAGAGCTTTCCTAGGGCCAGTTCTGGAGGCTGGGTTCATGGCCAAGACCGTTAGGATGGGCAGCAGCCTGCCCTCCTCCTCCTCCGGCACTCAGCTGTCACTGTGCCAGAAGAAGCTCACCCCAATTTTGGTAGGGATGATGTGAACATAGCTCCAGACCTGGTCTGAGGATGCTGGGCGAGCAGCCTCCGCTGCTGGTGTTTGCCGCTACCGCAGTGCCCCTGCTTTGGGTTAGCTACTGTTATCCCTGTCTAAAGAAACTTTCTGCAGTGGTGGGTGGAGGGAGTGCAGCTGACCCAGATCATTGCAGGGTGACAAGGGCAGAGAGCAAAGGAGTCTCATGGCCACGGTAGAGCCAAGGGGACAGAAATGGGAAAGCTCAGCAGAGAAACTGCTTGTAGAAAATGGGCTGTCATTGTCTCCGCTGACCCTTTCCCTCTGCTGAGCCAATATCGCAGCTTTCATTTCCAGGCAGCAAGCTGGAAATGTTTCCTTCCCTGTCTGCAGATGCCAAAGGTGCCTGAGCTGAGGCAGAAGGTTTCAAGGCAGCTCATCACAAAATGCACTACAATAAACATTCACGGGGCCGGAGCGGTGCTTCTCTGAGCACTGTGCATGCTTTCTGCCTTCCTCCACTGCACTGCACAGCAGCCTGTCAGGAGTGGGACAGTCACAGCCCTTGGCTGTCAGACTGTGGAATTTCTCTCTCTCTCTCCCTGTCTTTGTGCCTTTGGTGCAATGCAGTATTTTCTGCTCTAGCTGCTTCGCTCACTGGAGCCCGGTGAGTGCTGGAGGAAACCAGGGGGCTGCTTTGCAAAGCCTCCCTGCCTGCAGCCACTGTTCGCATCCTCGGTGGGTCCATGCTTAGCCCACTGATCAAGCAGGAGTGTGAAGAAGACCTTTTATGCCCCAGTTCTGCTGCTGCTGTTAGCAAAGAGAAGGCTGGGAAAGGAGCAGCAAAGATTTCCAGTGGGGAAGCACGGTTTCTGTGGAGTTTGTGACCAGAGCATCAGCCTGCAACTGAGAAAACATCTCAAGATGTTTCTCCTTGTATCAGCTGATGTGGAGAGGGATTAGAGAAGACACCGATAGTGCATAGCTTGTCACATCTAGGATGGAGGAAAAAAAGCTGGGTAAATTCAGATCTTCTTCTGGCCAGTGGTAGGGAAAGGCATGTATGCACTGCCTCATGGCTAGCTCCTTTATGGTGAGCTGGCCATGTCCACACTGCAGAGCACCAGACTCATGGCTTGTCCATGGCCTTAAGACATAATAATTATGTTTTGTTGGATTTTATTCTTCAAAATGCCTGAAATTTAAAAGCTATCCCCCAAGAATATGTTTAGGCTTTGTTTCAAAAGCACAAGGGATTTTGTGCCTTTGGGAATCACACCAACTATGAAGCGGTAGGTGAGCTATGCACAGTAACCTGTGTGGGGACTGGGGTATAGGAGATACCCAGGGAGCTAAGCTGACAGTCTGGGTGCACCCCTTTGGCTTTCCAGGTAGAGGCTGCAACCCCAAAATTCTTGGCTAACCTTTGGAGAAATACCCCACGGGCTGCTGTTGCAAACTCTTCTGCCAGAAACTCAGCCCTACTGTGTTTTGCGTATGCATAGGGATTAGGAAAATGCATAAACTGTGCTGTGGTTTCCTGCCTTTGTGTAGGAACTTGCCTCCATCCCTCGCCTTGCAACTGCTCACACCTTCCAGCCAAACCTACAGAGCTTTGTCCCAGAGTAGCAGTACCTGCTCCTGCTCTGCTCCTCATCCAAAGGCACAGAGAGCAGCCTTACCCCTCATGCGACGCTCAGACATGCTCAGCAATGCGTTTAATGGCTTGTGCAAGGCCCAGAGCAGCAAACGGTGGGTCATCGCCAGCTTTGCATGCTCGGTGGAAGTGTCCTCAATCATCCTTGCTCTGCAGAGCGAAGGAAAGGAAGGAAGAAAGGACACAGACCGACAGCACAGAGCTCCCACTTCACTCCTCCTTGCTCCTGTCCACTCTAATGAGGAGCAGGCAGAGTTTCTCCTTCCCCAGCAGCCATGGAGCTTGTTTGAAGCAATTTGGAGGCAATTGAATGAAAAGGAATAAATGAGTGGATATTGCAGTTTATGGATGGCTGAGTCAAACCCACAGGCAGTGATTAGAGGCCCACAGTCCCTTTTATGCCCACAGCAAGAAAATGACTTAAATTTGTTCCATTTTAGCTCCAAACACGAAGGGAAGTTGTAGTGGGCTAGATTGTCAGTTATGCCACCTTTTAATGTTCATCTGGAGGAAAAACAAAACAGAACAGATTTTTTTTTTTAATTTAAACAAAGTGTCAGTCGATCCAAAGCAAATTTTTCTGCCTTTGATCCTCTCCTTCTAGCTGAGATGTAAAGAAATGAAGGTGGGGAAAACAGAGAATACACAAGTGCAACTTTCCTACTCTCTCCCACCTTCATTTGCCCTACAAATAGTTTTCAACATGGCTGTTTGCCCAGCTGGCTCCTTGTTAGCACTGTCTATGGTGGTTCCTTGCCTTCCTCCTCACCTGTTTGCAGTCTCAGTCTGGCTGAACAAACGCAACTCCAAAGAGTGGACGAGATCAGTGTGTCATAAAAAGACTTATCTGAACTTTACTTTCATCACTGTCTCTGCTACTGATTTTCTGAGTTACCTTGGGTGAGCCACTAGACATTTTTTCCCCCAGACATACGCCTGCTTGCTGCATTGCCATTAGCCGTGCTAAAATCTGCAGGTAACCGGACTAGAAAAGGCAGGCTGACCCACTTGATGCTTCAGTTGCCTTCCTGCAGCTGGGATAAAAAGAATTCCTAGTCCTGCACCTTTAGGGTTGATACCAAAGGACCACTCAGGCCTCATCACCGCTGCCTTGTGGCCAACACAACCAGACCTTCCTCCCACTGAGACCAGGCTGAGGTGCTGGTGAAGGAATGGGGGAAATCTGTATTTTCTTTCAACATGAAGCTGGTTTGCAGCTGAGGTGCACACCAAACAGAAAGCTGCATCCCCAGCTTTGAAGAATGTATGGTTTAAACAGAAAAAAAAAGGAAGAAAAGGACAGAGGTTCATCCAAAATATCAACGGTTGGGGTAGGCTTGCGATGCCTTCACTCACTATCCAGTAGTCTTGCCTCTGTGCTACGAAGAAAAAGCTTATATCTTTGTATTTTAAAACTACCTTCTCTCATCAGTGTTACTCTCAAGATTTTAGTTTGTTTATTTATTAATAGGAAAAAAGATACAGTCAGATTTAAAATGTACTTGTCAACCTGCATCTCTGACAGTCGTGTTTTCCAGTCTCTTGGGACAGTGGCTACCATGGCATCCGAAGCTGAATCCGCCACATCAAGTCTCCTTCTTTGTAAACTGATGGAAGCTTGACAGTTCTCAAGTCTTTCAAATAAATTACAAACAAGAGGAAAAAAAAAAAAAAAACCCAAAAAATAGATATCCACACACACTTAGAGCATCAGCTACTGAAGCTCTGTCAAGATTTCATTGGTTACAAGGAGGAAAAAATCCCCTCCTGGATGATCAATCTCCTTGTGGCTGATGGCAACTCTCATTCTGGTCCTACCTGCTCTGTGTGCTGCAGTGTTTGTGCTGTTGTTTTGTCAGCTTGACTATGATGGACTTTTTACAGCTTGAATTTTGCAATGGCAAAGATACGATACCAGTTTAGATGAGTAGAGGACCTTCCATGCCAGTGGTGTCATGTATTTTCCAGAGATAAAGGCAGAGCAGCGTATACACTGTTCAAGGTTCACTTTGGGGGCTCACTTCACTCGCAGCTTTGTTCAGCTCTTATGTATAATCCAAGCAACCCACTTCTTCACTGTACTGTCTTCTAGTCTTTGCACAATCCAATGCCTTCCAGGTAGAGATGTCTCTCACTGGGGTCCCCAGCAGTTCCCATTTCAACTGGCCTTTGATTTCAGCTGAGGCCTCAAATTGTTATCAAAATGCAGAGAAGAACAACAAATTCTGCATTGGACAAAGGCACAAAGGCACAAAGGTACTGTTTGAGACAGCAGACAGCAACAAGACCAAGAGCAGAACATAAGCACTAGGGGGAAAGTATGCTTTTTCCTATTTAAACACCTGGAAAAGGAAAAGGAAACAACAGTACACCAGACCTCCAAAACCGGTGGATGCACAAATCACTTGTGTCAAGCCTGGGTGGAAGGAGGGAGAAAGATGATGCCTGGACTACTGGAATAAGCACAGATGGGAGAAAAGGCGTTACGATTTGATGTGGAATGGAGTAAGTCCCTGAAGATATCCACTTACAGAGACTTTATAATACTTTAGTGGAGTTACTTCATTTCTGCTGTTACACAAGCATGTAGAGCATGACAGAAGCCAAAAAGCTATGAGTGGTGAGAGAGTCTTTTGGTTACAACACTCATCAGCAGCTCAGAAAGTATAGATGTCAGTCGTGGCTCCACTCTAGTTTTTTTTCAACCTGACTACTTGCTTACGGCGAGATTTCCCAAAGAACCCAGCTCCTGAGCTAGCTGCAAAACAATTTTATTTGTTTATCCCTTGCTCCTGTAAAACATGTTGAAAAAACAGACACTTGGAAATGGCATATTTCTCAGTTTTTAAGAAAAACTCACACTTTGTTTTTGCTCCAAATGACTTTTGATGAAAAACATGCGCTTTCTGAGAATACCCCTTTTTTTTAATAGCAACAGCAACAGGAATTAAGCAAACAAATCCAAGAACATCATCTAGAAAAAGCTTTAGTGCTCCTGACTAAGCACCCAAGTGAAGAGATCGGATTTCCCAAAGTGCCCAGACTCAGGAGCCCCCATTTATATCTGGAAAACTACAGCCGTAAGAAACTGTTCCTGGCTTTACATAGGGACTCCGTCAAAACTCTCTGGGGTCTTTGCACTTAGCCCCCTTCTTGGGATTTAAGATGTTCTGGTCTCTTTTTGGGTGGCCAGTGGGATGGCCAGGGCTGGCAACCCCATTCCTACACCATGGGCCAGGGAAGGTCAATACTGTCACCGTGCTGCTGCGAACACCAGTCCTGCCAACTGCGGAGCATCGGGAGCCACTTTCCCAGCTCCTCCCTCCTCCCGAACAGTTTGGAGCTCAGCCACGGCCCTGGAAGAGGGCCCAGATATTTATGTTCCTGGACTTTGGCTCATGGCAGCCAGTGTTTGGTTTTGAAAACAACTGCTGATTAAACAGAAATCCCCTGCTGAACAAACAAAAAGAATCTTTTCTTCCCCATTTTTGTCCATACAGTTATATGCCTGGGCTGGAATAGGATTGTTTTGCTGGACAAATCTCTCCTTGGCAAATTCCAGCAGTGGATGCACTGGTTTGGCTCGCATCTGCATTGATGCTCCCAGGGACTCGGAGCCTGCAGAAGCTGGGAGATAGTCTGGACAGTGAGGGAAAAGGCTTTTCTCGAGTGGTTAAACTAATGCTCAGTAAAATTGATAGGTAGACCCCCAAATAAACTTCAGAGTTCTCCCTCAACCCTGCAGAGTTTGATTTCAGTGCCTAACACCTTTGCTTGCAAAGCAGCCTTCACTGGTGACAGCCATTGCAGTCCACAAATAGCCATCTTACGGAGCTCTTCAAAGTGCTCTCCGTTTCCCCAGGTTAGAGCAGTGATGTGACAACTCTGAAGCGCTCCAACAAATTGCCATTCTGACACTGAAATAGCTGTGATTTGGCCTCCGCGAGATCACAACTGTTCTTTCCATCCCCAGCCCAATGCTTTCTTATCCCCAGCTGGAGTCTGTGCCTTCACACAGGATTTTTTTGTGTTGCAAACAACCCTACTCCTGTCAGCTTTCATGCAGACCCCAGAGTGCATGGCGCTGTACATATCCAAATCATTTACAGAGTAAATAAAGCAGGCAATGATTGGGAACAAAAATAACATGCCATTTTGAAGGTAAGGTATCACATCCACAGTGCCCTTGTTAAAATGGCCTTCCACATTTGGTGTGTTACATGCCATAACGACACCCTCACTGTTTTATTCAAAAGCTCTCCTCAAGTGGGAACAAGGATCAGCAAAAACTCACCTCCGAAATCCAATCCCAGTTGACATCGTCCCTACAATGATAACTCCAGACAGCTCATCTGGAGTATCCCCTTTGCGCCTGCAGAGCATCGGTCTACACGGACCGCGTTCCTCCCACCACGTTCTCTTATGCTTGACGTTGGATTAAATTTGCGCCACCGCGTTTCCTAGGTAAAGTGTTGACATGAGAGCACAGCACACTGGGAAGTGACTGACTAGATTTTCCAGAAAGACTTTGCAAAGGAAGCCAAATCTTCAGGACAGCTCAACAGGCTGGGTACTGAGCTGGTCTGAAAATCTGGGAGCCCTCAAGGGTCAGGCACTTCTGAAAATCTGAAGTCTTTGGAAATCTTGTCCCATAATTTAGTCAAAGTGCTACAGGGACCTATCGCATACCCAGTCCTATGTATGCCTCTGCAGCCTCTTGTTCTGTTACATACCACATGTTCCTTTTTCAGCAGTGCATTTAGGAATAATTGAAAAATTTCTATCAAAAATTATTCCTCAAAGCAAACATTTTTTTTCCCCCAAACTATACTGTTTTTTCCAACAGTACCTTCAACAGCAAAACCAACAGCTCAGTGGCCCAAACCTGAAATGTTTGGATGGGTGTATTGCTCACTTGCCTTTAGCCCCGTTCTCCCACAGTGTGAGATTCTTTGCCTGGAATAAATCTCTAACAATGTACCACCAACTTTTTTCAGGGAGACTATGATGATAAAGGAAGATGCAGACTAACAAGAAAGTCTAGAAAAAATGGAACAAATCTCTTTAGGCACCAGAGAGTGGTACATTGGAACCAATGTTTTTTATTTTCCAGCCTTTGTGTTCCCAAATTAATATTTTCACTGAAGTCCTCCTGAAAACATCTAAGGAGATAGAGATAGATTTCTTCATCTGGCTATAACTGCAAATGGTATTCCATGAAAGGAAACAAAAAGGGTTTTTCCTACTGTCTTTCACACTTTCTTTAAAATTAGTTCTTATGAAGGAAACTTGGGATCCCATCTCTGAATGACAGAAAATATACTGTCATGATCAAGATGATTTCAGTGACACAATTTCTCTCAATGACAATGTTCTGTCATTTCTGCTCACCTCTGCTCAAGCAGTTGAAAAGATGTCCAATCTGCCTTGGACAAGGGACCATCTGACCTGGACAGCAGTCACTGTCATGTAACCCATCCAACAGCTGCCAAATGGTAATATCATTTAGTTGGCCATTGGTCTAGTCTGGATTGACTTGTGAGCCAGTGGCCTGGAGGTGAAAACCTTTGGTATTCCCTCACTAATCATGGTCAAGCCAAAGGGACTTGTAGGACATTGGTACAGGAAAAATATTAGTGGATAGCAAAGCACATTCACAAGTATTTTGAGTCCTGAACACCAAGGAGCCACTAAGCCTACTAAGACTAGCTCTGAAGATAGTGTGTTTGGATGGAACTAAGTAAAGGAAAATAAGAGCTTTATATTGACAAGCACCACGGAGCACTCTCCCCAAAGGTGGGTAAATACCCTGGTCACTAGAATCGTTTGAAACTGGGTTGCCCTCAGCAAGTACAGAAACAATCTTGTACTGAGATGATCTAATAAATCTTTCTGTGTCTCATTTCTAGCTCTTAGTCCCTTGGATGACCTGTTTCCTTTGGTGCAATTGCCTTACTTCATGGTCTGAGGTGGACTCACCTCTCTAATCTGCAGAACAATGATACTCTCATCAGTTTTTATTCTTACCACTTGGTCATGCCTTTAATTATATAGCAGATGCTTACTACGGTTACGGAGAAAGAAGAAGAGAGCAAACTAGTAGCTTCATCTGCAGTTACTGTACATGATGCTGGTAGACCCATCATAGCTTTCATTGTTCTTGTGTGCTGCATTAGGCAGGAGCTGGGAAAGCATACCGCTACCCTTACCTCCATGCAGAGCATGTCTGATTCCAGTCTGGCCCCATGTAAGACCACTGGATCTGTGGACAACAGTAGAGAGGGAGGTAAAAAGTCCTGAACTGGTCTTCCTCATCCACAGCTTCTCATATTATCCCTCATAACAACATAAAACAAACCTGGCTGCAGCAGGTCTGTCCAAAGGTCCTCCCTCCAGCCCACTGGCCTGGTTCCAATGATGAGCACCTGCAGATACTTAGAAAGAAAGCATATACAACAGGGCAATTATAGACAGTTCCATTCCCCAACTCCCCCATTCAAGACCCTTTCTTCTTTCCATCATGGCTGCACCTCTTCAGTGGGATGATGTACACATGGTGGTTAGGCAGCTTCAAGGCGGGCATATGTTCAAATAGCTTATTCTAACTCTGATTCAGCCTAGAAAATCTGGAGGAGACTGAAGGCATTGGCTTAATGAAATTAAGTGTTCTTCTTGGAAGAAGTGAAAATTATTCAACTTGAGTGAGTGTCTTGGGCAGGACCTGTTATTTAGAAAGCTCAATTGGCTATAGACGCTGCTTTTGGACTAAGGTGATCCAGAGGAGGTTGAAGGGGTGATTGAGACAAAAGCTGCCCTCAAATATTCGGCTCCATGTGTCTGATGACTGAATTCATAGGAGAATCTTTCCCGTCCTCACTTTCACTTGGATGGAAAGAGGAGTGCTTTGCTGCGTTTGGCTCAAGAACTAGAAAGTTCAAAAGCAGCATTAAAGTCAGATATCAAAGAGGGGGAAAAAAAGTCAAAATAAGCCAAAACCAGTTTTATGATGAGGTTTAGGGCAAGTCTTGCTCTTTTCAAAATGGTTTATACCCAGCCCTGGTGATTTGGCAGTGGAAACAGCTTGATCTCAAGAGTTACCAAGAAATGGGAAACAATTGAGATAGGTAATGTTCTTTCCCCCAAAACATAGAAGATTTCAGATTTCTCTTCTCTTAAACTGGGATGAAACTAGGAGCCATGCCCATGCACCATCTCAGTGGTGGACAACAGTCTTGTGCAATGTTGCCTCTGAAGTTCTCTCCATTCAGGTGAGCCCCAGGGGCCGGTGCAGGGTCACCCTCTTCCTTGCACTGCCGGCCCAAGTACTACACCATGTAAATGATCCAAAACTGGGCACGAGTTATCCCCCACTCACTTTGAGCCTGAGTTTTAGGACAAAGAAAAGCAGCTGCCTCAAAGTGCAAGCCCACGATGTCACCCCAAGTCAGATGACTATTGAACTGCCATGGCAGCATTTTTTATGGTAGTTTAAAACACTATCAAGGCGGCATCAAACTGCCTTTTACATCCAAACCCAAATGGCTATGGAATGGAGCCCAGAGTGAAATGCTAAATTGGATCCTATCAAATCAGCATCAGATCACGCAGGCTAAGCGGTAATGAATGGCTCCTAACGATGGAGTTCATCATTATAAAGTAATGACAAAAGATACATAACCGCTGAGGTCTCCGACAGTGCAACCAGGCACCACCCATCACCTACCCCCTCCGCTCTGTCTGTCACCTGCTGATTTTTTCCTATTAGGGTGAGGCTTTTTTCTGGGGAGTGTTTTTCTCCCTTTAACTGGCAAAGGGTTTCAGGGCTCATTCAGGATAAATTATTCAGTCTAAACAGAGATGCAATAAATCTTAAATGGCAAACAATAGATGATTCTCCCTTTAGACACACAGAGCCTACAAAACTAATCTCCTGCTAAGCAATAGTGTGTCCCACTACAGCTGCTGATGGCAGAATTTACAAGGGTAGCATTTGTTTCCTTATGTGCATCTATATTTAGATTGCCATAGGGCCACCCCTTCCCACAGCAACACAAGGCAACCCATCGTTGCATGTGTGAACTGGTCACCATGGGAGAGAGTAAGAGACAGAGAAATGGCTCACCAGCTCTCAGTTTGGAAAAGACTCAGTCATGCAAACTTTTAGCTATTTCACTCATTAAATAAAGATACTTAAAAGTGAAAGAAAGGATAGAGCAGCTTGTGTAAATGAATTAGGATTAGCAGGCCCATGTATTGTTTTGCTGAGATTTAAGCCTTTCACATAGCTGGACTTGCACTTCTCTTTTTGGAAAGCATGGTCTTGGCATGAAATCTATACTGTTCAAAGTAATTTTACACACTCCAAATCCAGCAGACCCATTGGGAAGAAGGTGAAGCCTCAAACCCACCTACAGCACTCTGCCTCATCACCCAGGCTGGCTCCTCCTTTTTCCTCCACCAGAACTCAAAGCACAGACTAAGTTTGTAGCATCTGGAGGGTGATGCTGCTCCTTAAGGAGAAGAACGAGCTCAAAACACAGAATATCCCCACTTAATCCATAAATATGGATTTAGTGCCAGAAACCAGCTGAAGTAACACTGCAGCTAGCACAAGCTTCGGCCACTGAATGGAAATAGCTGTCAGTGGATCCTCGGCAAGCCACATTTCCCCTGGCTGAGGACTTGGCCTTCTGTGTTTAAATCTTTCATCACATTGCACACCCACTCCTTCCTGCCATCTGCCAGGCGCGCCGTGCCCTGGGCCAAGTCTGGTGCCGGCTGCTTCTCCCCGCGTAAGCCTTCCCAGCCCAGATATGCCCAAGTGCTTCTGCACACTCCAACTGCTCTTCTCAACCCAGAAAGAAGCCAAGTTGGGAGCTCTGCTGTCATTTCCCCTACCCCCACATCAGCTGTAGCTGGAGTGAGCAACTGCTTTGGCTTCTCCTTACCTTTCAGGGCCATCTGGACAACCTCAGACCTCGTGCTAAAGGAAATGGAGGGGGGCCAACAGCACCTTCGTGATGCCACCCAGGAAGCAAGTCATAGCCTGGAAGCAGGAGGTTTATGTACATTCATGAAATACTCAGGGCTTCCTTATTCTCCTTTATGGCTGTGGAGTCCTCTGGGAATGGCATGGGCTCCTAATGGATGCTGCATTAGCTAATCCAGTGATTCAATTACTCCTAAATACTCTCTGGTGGCAGGGGCTAGTCTTCCTGCTCACTTACTGGAAATAGTTGCTCTTCCAGAGGGAGGGGAGAAAAGCTTCCATTACAAGAAGCATCCCCCTCGCTTTTCTTTGCATTGTCTTTCCACAGGTCATGCTCAGCCTCCGAGGGCACAGATGGAGGCAGACAGACCTGAGGTCCAGTACCTCTCTCCCCAGTGGGCCAGACACAAACTTCTTCTAGCTCTACCATCATAAGAGCTATATGACGAGGGTAGGTCATACCAGTTCAGCACAGCGATGCCCCAGTGGCCACCAGCTTGCAGGAGCTGGCTCGTATCCATCTAGCACAGGGTGAAGCCAGGGGTGCCCAGTCCTGCTGACACTCAGCTCTGTAGGCTTGTCAGTCTAGGACCCATCCATTTGCTATATGGTCAACCTTCAGCTGGACAGCACTGTGTGCGGTTTCGGGCCCCTGGGGACAAGAAGGGCCTTGAGGGGCTGGAGCGTGTCCAGAGAAGGGCAGCGGGGCTGGGGCAGGGTCTGGAGCACAAGTGTGCTGGGGGGCGGCTGAGGGGGCTGGGGGGGTTTAGCCTGGAGAAGAGGGGGCTGAGGGGAGCCCTTCTCGCTCTCTGCAGCTGCCTGAGAGGGGCTGGAGTGAGGGGGGGGTCGGTCTCTGCTCCCAAGTCACCAGTGACAGGACGAGAGGGAACGGCCTCAAGCTGCGTCAGGGGAGGTTTAGGTTGGAGATGAGGGAAAATGCCTTCCCTGCCAGAGCGGTCAGGGATTGGCACAGGCTGCCCAGAGAGGTGGGGAGTCACCGTCCCTGTTTAAAGACATGTTTAAACATGTTTAAAAGACATGTAGTTGTGGTCTGAGGGACATGGTTTGGTGGTGGGCTTGGCAATGCTGGGTTAACGGTTGGCCTTAATGATCTTAAAGGTCTTTTCCAACCTAAATGATTCTATGATTCTATGATCACTGAAGGGGATGGCAAAACTATGGGCACATGTCTGGACAGACTCCTGTCTGAGCAATCACTACATGTTCTACTGCTCAGATTCATATTGCAGGTTTAATGGGACATTTCTTCATTTCCTACCCTAAGCTCTGCCTCTGTGGATGAACACACTTGAGTGGTGCGTTTCAGACAGTCATTGTCTTAGGCATATGCATAGGTTATCGCCTGTATATCGTACAGCAAATCCATGCTCTTTTAGCTAATGCTTTGCTATATGGACAGAGCTTTCCAAGCCTAAGAACAGCATTAGTCTTAGTTCTTGAAAGCACAGATGAGATGAAAGACAAATTCAGCACGCTCAGAGGAACAAGAAGCTCATGCCAGAGGAGACAAGGTTCGATCCTGTAATGAAGGAGAGCTGTTACCAGCTTCATCAGGTGAATATCACATACAGAATACTGCTTACCCCTGGAAAGTAATCAGCCAGACCATAGGAGGGTCTGCTGTTAGTCTCAAGAGGGGTTTACATAATAATTCACTTATTTCTTAGAAACAGACAGAAAAACGAGGAAAGATTTGCACGGAATAGGAGTGCCAGGCACACTTCCTTTTGATTTGTCAGGGATGAGCCATCAAAGATCTGCTTTTGGCTTTACTTTTACCTTGGAACAGCTATATTCACCTTGACCAGGGAAGTGCTGAAGTATATACAAAAGACATTGTCTGCATAGCCTTAAAAGGGAAAGATAAAATCTTACACATTTCTACCAAAACCTTCATATGGGCAGAAACCATAACACAGACATCCATACCTCTGCCTTAAAGAGCAGAAGAGATAAAACATAAATATATATAAAATATATTAAAAACATATATATATAAGTGTATATAGACTATACATCAGGAAAGTATACATACATATACATATGTCTATACACAAATACATATGAATTATCTTCAGATAAGTAACTCCCTACTGTGGAGAAGAATCAGTGTTTGCAACGTGCTGTTGCAGAGCATGGAGTCAAGCGATGTGGAACAGCGTTAATTACAATTTCCCTCGATGCTTGTCCCAGGCTTGGGATCTCAGGGAGGAATTGCTATTTGCAAGTGGTTTAACACCCTGCTGCCACTGCTCCTGAGTGCCCAGCTCAGAGGGGCAGAAGAAGTGCTGTTCGCAAGCAGTTTAGCTCACTGCTGCTGTAAAAATGGGACAGCAGCAAGCATTTGCCTGAGTGACTTTCCTAGGAGCAAAGCATGATCAGGCAATTCAAACCCTGGGTAATCTTCCCATCCGAAGAGCACAGGACCGAAATCCAAGACTCTGCCCTTCAGCACTAGTCCAGTACTTTCAGAAACCTCAAGCTTAGATGCTAGACTCAAGTTTCAAGAGAATTAAAGATGTCCTTTGTGTGAGGATAGTACCCAGGCTCATTTTGGAGGAAAGCTCATGCCAAAGCATGTCCCCATCAGACTGTATGGATGGAACCATCCTGTTTTAGAGGAGAACACGGTTTAGATATATGGATGTGATCTGTGCTGGGCCACCTGGTCTCATGACCAAAGACCTTGGTCTGGTTTACCTAGGTATACCCATATCCATTGCATGGTCCTGCTAGATCATTTCTTCCTGGACTGGGTGGGATTTCCATGGGCCCTGGGGACAGTACTGCCCTGACAATGTTGCCCACACTGACTTGCTCAGGATCTGGGTGCAGTTTGAGGAGAGCAAACAGGCACCCTGCTGTAAAAGTCCTTGTTTAGCATCAACACAAACATGGCTCCTTCACCATTATCTTTAGGGGAAGCCCCTAGGCTAAATCATTCAGTCATGGGGGGACACAGGTAGCCTGGAGAGAGTGGAGGAGAAGGAGATATAGGGAAAAAGCACTGCATAAGTGGCAGCACAGGACCGGCAGAAGTTATCATAAATTCAAGGAGAAAGAATCAAACAGATACAGCCTGAAATTCAGCTGTAGTAATAAATTTCCTTTGCATTGTAGAAGAACTAGTTTAGAGAGCGGAAATTATGAATGAGGAGCGACTGGAATACAGAGTCACCTTGGAAGGTGGAACAACTAAAGTATGAAATAACTTTGTTCCTCTAATCTGGGAGGTGCAGAGGTCCTGGCATTTATTGCATTGGTAGGCCTGGAGAAAACCACCTGGTTGTAGAGAGATCACTCAGCCACAAGGACAGACAGATAGGTGACAGACATGCCAGACTCTATTCAAGCTGCCTATCCTGGTGTGGGGGTTTAATTTAGGTCTGTACCATGGTGTTTTAGTTCAAGAGAAGAATGATTCTGACTTTCTGCTACCCAAGGCTGTCAGACCATCATCTCCTACTGTCAATGTAGAGAGGCGGGCGGGCTCTCTGAGCAACCCCCTTACTGCACGTACTCTGGACATGAAGCCTACCTCCCTCCTTCAACCATGGGGAAACCTAGATGTGGTGGTCCCGTGATCTGAGCTGCCCACCACTACAGGGAAACATGCTGTGTCCTGCAGCTGGTACCTAAGTCCTTCCTGGAAATCATAACGTGGAGATGGCCTTAATTTGAGGAAATTCTGGACAAACAAAATTTGCTGTCCCCACTCCACAGCCATAAAGTATTTCTCAACCCTCCAGAACAAACCTCAGGCATTTAGGAAGAGCCACAGCCATAGAGTGTGACAGGGGGAGGCAAGGGCATTTCCTAGCACTACTTGTGCACCCCATTGGTGGCAATGATGGAGTTAATGTAGCTCCCATGTAGATGTTAAGTGGGCAGCTTGCCAGAGGCTCGAAGTCTGGTAAATAAGCAGGCACATCTTGGCTCACTGGGAACAGATTGTTAACTCGGTTCAGCTCAGGGTGAGACACACCACCGAGCAGCTGTCATTAGCGGAGAAGATTCAGTGGTCATGACTGCATGTCACTGTCACAGCCGGAGCTGCACGGGACTGGAGACCTGGTAAGAGGAAATGGGTTTGGCTCTCGACCAAGTCTTGTAGACCTTGCTCCACCAGCACTCCCATTCCCAGACTCGGTGTAACCTGCTGTTCAGTGGGTGTTTCATGCTTCTCCCCTGGCAACCAGCCTACGAGCATGTAAGTCTGTTGCAGCTATAGTTATGACTCAAGGGTTGAAGGTTCCCTGAATCAGCCCCAAGTCCTTCACTTTGTGCCAATCCCAATGCAAGGACCACCAGGCTTGTTAGTATTGCGGACTTCCTTGAGATCCTGTGCAGAGCCCTGGTGGCAAATGAGGCAAGGAGACTCCAAGCATCATTGTTCTGGCTGTCACACCATGGCAGAGACCACACACTGGATGCTGCTGCTTGAGCTGCAGCAAAACCAGTTTAGCTGAGGAGTTACAGGACACTGGCAGAGAACGGATAGGTGAGGACATCAACCATCCCCTGTCCAGGCAGCCACCTCACCAAAAAGGCCATGGCTGCTAGCGGTCGTGCAACTGAGCATCTCTGTCCACCCAAGGAGCATCTCTCCAAGACAATGGACCGGGTCCATGAGGGAACTGGCTTCTCCAGTACCTTTTCTGGTACCAAACTATCAACTGGGCTCAGCTAGTGGAGCCACATCATCAAATCCCTTTCTAAAAACTGCCAAACCAGAAAATACAGTTATCAGGAAATCTGTGCACCACAAGGGCAAATTCTGGAATGTGATCCATTTAGGGAAAAAAAACAGCAAATCCACAGCTCACCCTGTGCTGTTCCCTTGAGCTGGAACTCAGACACAGAATTATGGACCTATTATCTGGGCTAAAGGAAAAATACATCAGAAGTCATCGGTATAGGACACACAGCGCACATTGGAGCAGTTTCTGCTCAGTCCAGCAGAAGCCGGTGGGGACTCCATCTGCTCCAGCCAGCTTGTCGCAATGCCGCGCTTGCATTTTATTTGTGTGTCCTCCATGCAATTATGAGGATCTACAGGGGGACTTTCTATCTGTCCCCTGTTTGCTCTCAGCATGCAGCAAATTCAAGGCTGCACTTCCAACGTCACGGGGCATTAGAACAAAATCGGTCGCAGTGTCACGAAATCAGCTGGAAAGTTTGCAGAGCCACAGCAAGGCAGGCAGGCACATTTTTCTCCATTGATAAAAAGCCTGAAGAGCTTTTTTATTAAATCCATTGAGGGAAACCCCAGGATCAGTGGCAGAAGGGGACAAGGGTTTGTTATGGAGAAAAATCCTCTCTTAAACCACACCGAAATCCTTGCGAGAGGCACAGCAGAGACACAGTGGATTATGAAAAATTATCAACAACTTCTAAAGCTGAAATGACCGCAGCACCGCAACAAACCAGCTCTGAAAAATAAGCACTAAACCCCTACTAGGAGATAGAATCCAATCTGTGTAACAATACAACTTCATCACAGCCCATATAGCAATCAGCGAACAAGCCTTCCTATAGCTCCAACTGGGTAGAAAGGTTGGGAATTTCATCTCTGCCAAGCTGTGAGCAGTTATGGTGCATGGCAGAGGAACAACAGTACTGAAAGCTTTCTGGGGCAGGATCTGTCTCATATCACAGTGGCTACTTGGTTGGTGCTTAAATAATATAATGAGAAACTGCAATATGGGGACAAGTCCTCTTGCGGGCAGACTGCTGCTGCCTGCCAGCTAAACCCAAAAGAGAGCCCACCAGATTTATAGTCAGCAGCCAGCCACCAAGCAAGTGCTTGTGAAAAACACCTCTGTCATGTAGGGGACAGCTTTGAAACCCTGTCCTGTCCTTGCTCTGAATCCACCCCGGTCGATATCTCTTGCTCACTGATCCAATCCTCTGTTGCTCCTGGTCCCTATCCCTGACCAGTCACTTGAACCTGATTCACCTGTGCCTGCTGCTTTCCCAGACCCTTTCGCTGACATGGTTCCTGATGCCAACTTCTGCTCCTTTCCCCGCACCTCGATTTTAGTGCATGCTGTCTCCACAGTTTTGTCACCTTCTATCCAAAGCCGGCAGCACTTCTGCTTGCCCATCAAGTAGCAAGAGTCATGATTTGGCGACCTCCAACCCCGTCTCCTACTTGGAGGCAAGTTAGCGTGGCTTCCAATAACCCACATTGTAACGGACAGAAAATGTAGGTGTCCTCTTCTCATCAGAGTATTTGCATTTATAACCTTACTTCTACCTCAGATGCAGAATTTGATAGCAACCTGGCAAAAGAATGATGGTTTAACATCAAAGAAATTAAATGCAAGTCAGCCAGCTGACTTACCCATAGGGAGTCTCTGTGAAGGAAGCCTTCACCACCGTGGAGGATTTCTGTGGCAGATGCTCAGTGGAGTTGATTAGACAGAAATAATGTCTCACTCTCAGACTAGCCCTGGTCCTCCCTCTCAATTTCAGTGGAGAAAGGGCCTGAAGAGAGAAATCTTTCTCCTTTTCAAGTGCTTCCTTCACCACGCTACAAAGTGTTGTTCCCACCCTCGTATGGCCTGTGCGAAGAGGGAACACGCAGCACATCAACCTTTCCCTGGGAAGCAGACTCCCGAGGAACAAGTGATACCATTTTCTGCGAGTGAACTTTAAAGAGGAGGAAGCCTTTGTTTCTTAGATCCTTTTAGGTGCTGATCAATAATGAAGCTTCAAACCTCCACAAATACGCCTTTCCTTGCAGTCAACCCAAGCCTTGAGGCTGCCTTTGCTCCTTCTGATGATGGGCAGCCTTTCTTCCAGCCCTGCTTCACCAGCCCTCCCGGAGGGTCTGCCATCAGAGGAGGACCCGGGGTCTGCACATTCCGTATTCAAGCCAGCAAACAGCTATGACATCTACAGAGCCAATTAGTAAGAAGGGACGGCTGCCACGGGAGCAGTGACCGATCCGACTTCCCAGGGTGGGCGAGCAGAGAGGGTGACATCTTAGTGACACGGGGCAACCCATCTCAATCCCAGCTGCATGTCCACCTCATTCATAATGCAGCTGGGCCATTCACTGCTTTTCCCCATTGCTTTTGATACCGGCTGAACAGGAAAATCACTGATCATTAGCAACAACAGACAGAAGGATCCCAAGGGCAAACTTTGTATTGTATTCATAGAATCAACTCTCCTCTCAGGCAGTCTGTCTCCCTGTGTCAGGTCTGCTCCACAGAGCATCTTTAAAAATACAGTTTTTATTTCAGTAGTGCCAAAAATCAAGGCCTTCTTATGCTAGACACAACACGATTGAGTAGATCATCTCTGCTCTGTAGAGCTTAAAATTCAAATAGGCAAGACAATGTGTAAAGGGAACAAGAGACACAGGGAGGTGAGCTGACTTTCCGAGACTGTATTGGAAATTAGTTTCAGGGCTGAGAATACCACTGCGGGCTCCAGCCAGAGGCAGGATCGCTACAGCACGGTAGGACTGTTCTGTTAATAATAAGTTTAAATACTCCAAGTGCTGGAGTGTCTATCATTTTTCTTGGAGACCGTCCTGCACCCTATTTAGCCTGAAGTACTATTCTCTCCTAGTCACAATCCAGTTTACTACACAACATAGTTTTCTCTCTGGTTTTTACACACTTCAGAGATCCTTAGTCTCTTAGGATGTGCTCCTACCCGTCATTGCCTAGCAAACCTGCACATCTGCTTCTTGACCCTCTTGCTGCTCTTTCCTGAATCACTCTGGTTTGTCAAAGTTGTGCAGGTTAATACCGTGCCAGACTACCAATACTGGCACCGTCAGTCCTTTGGAAGTAGTTGCACAAGAGAAAATGACTCTTATTTGAAGATCATTGCAAAGAATAGCGCTTTTCACCCAGAATATAGGCCACCACTTTCCCGGTTGCTGACCTGCAATGCAGACACCCTGCAGATACATAGCAAGATGGCACCAGCATGTCACACATTTAGCTCAAGACTTGGCAAAGTTGGATCAATTTAAAGCAAGGCACTGACCTGACAACTTACTCTTATCAAATAGAGTGAGGTCAGCAGTGTTTTTCTTCGGGATACAGATGATCACTCAGTCTGGATTTATAAGGGGTTAAAACAATGCCTCTGGCCTCATTTAGGACCCAGGAACAGAAACCGTAACACCTGATACCAGTCCAACACCATGAACAGCTTTGGCCAAAGCTATATGTCATTGCTAGATAGAAGATCATGGTTCAAATAACCCTCCATGTCTGCAATATTCTGTGATGAGAAGACCCTTCCTTTGGCCAGCAAGGGAAGAGGCTTTTGCGCAGCATTGTCCATCTATATAGACAGAAACTAATGCCAACATGACTGTATTTCTTTCCCCTTTTCATATTTTTGTATCTGGTCCTGTAGAAAGGTGGTTTGGAATCATGTACGTTCTGCAGAGCTGGAAAATTAAATCTCACAAGGATCTTCATTTGGGCTTGTACCCTGTAATGTTTTTTATTAATGATTCAGGCATGGGAGATCATTGAATTTGCTGGAGATAATGAAATAAGGGCAGTGGTTAACACTCGGAAGGATGTAACCATTCTACATGCTGATCTTAACAGAGAAAGTCAATAGGCACAGAAGTAGTATATGAAATTTAATGTGGCTAAGTGTGAAGTGATGCATGGGCGTAAGAGCTAAGTGCATTTTAAATGGTGCTGAATTAGTAACACAAAGGAATAAAACCTAGACTTAACTGACAGAATCAACATTTACCATCATTGTACAGTGATGTAATATAACATCTCAGGGTCAGGCCTCCCCAGGAGGTCAACAGGAGAAGCCGGTGAGGGCAACAGTGGGCTCAGCTAAAGAACGTTAAGGTAGTTAGAAAGAGACTTATTTGCTTCAGCTTTTCCTGATGCCAAGCATCATTCTCAGCTGCTACTTAAAGCTGTCAGGCAACTTGGGCTGCTCACACCCTGTTTCCTGATCTTTATTACTTTGCCAAAGTTTAATTGGCCCAGCTGATGCTTCCCAAGCCGGGTGTCTGCTGCAGGCTGGTTAGTTATTTGTGTTATTATTTGCCAGAGGAGGTGGAAGCAGGGAGGAGGGGAGGAAACTCCGGCTTCAATAAGAAATGAGTGCGACTCATTCCAAGTCAAGATGCACTGAACAAACCATTAAAAAAGATTCTTACAGCTTTCTAGGGGGAGTGGCGCTGCCTCTTCCCTGCTTTGGAATAGGGATTTGACATGAGAAAAGAGAGATGAAGTAATTCTGATGTCTGGAGGATGTCTGTTCCCACTTCCTGGGGGCCGTGTATTTGCTAAGTTAAAAAAAACCCCAAACCTCCAAAAACTTCAGCTTTCCAATTACTCACGAAAAGCTTGTTATACATGGTGACTACATGCCCTGAACCGTCCGTTTGCACTGCCCAGGCTCCTTCCCCTCACCCATCGAGGAAAGCAGCTGAGTAAACCAGGGGCACATGAAGATTCGCTAGCCCGACACAGCAAGAGCAACTTGGGACTTTCCTTTCAACAGTCCCCACTTATTTAGGACAAGAACTTGGAGCAAAGAAAATTTTCTCCATCATCTCATTAGGGCCTTTTGGCTTCCCAGGCAATGACTTAAGAAAGAGGGAATAGAACAGAACAAAATAGGCTATTACATTTGGAAGGCACCTACAACGATCATCTAGTCCAACTGCCTGAACACTTCAGGCACCAAAAATTAAAGCATGTTATTAAGGTCATTGCCCAAAGCCCGCTTAAACAATGCCAGGCTTGGGGCATTGACCACCTCTCTAGGAAGACTGTTCCAGTCTTTGACCACCCTCTCAGTAAAGAAATGCTTCCTAATAGCCAGTCTAAACACCCCCGGCTCAGCTTTGAAGCATCCCCACACATCCTGTCACTGGATACCAGGGAGAAGAGCTCAGCACCTCCCTCTCCACGTCCCCTCCTCAGGAAGCTGTAGAGAGCAATGACGTTGCCCCTCAGCCTCCTTCTCTCCAGAGTAGGCAAACCCGAAGTCCTTAGCCACTCCTCATAGGACATTCCTTCCAACCCTTTCACCACCAAGAACAAAAAAAGAATGAGATAGAAGACAACCTTGACACAAGCAGATGTTGGTTGAGAGGATCTGGAGTGATGGGACAGACATTTGCTGCAACGCAAACCATGAGAAGGCATAGTTTTGGGACTGTACTAGTGAGCTTGGACCAAAACCTCACCAAGAATCATGCTCACAGCTTGGATGACCACGTGTTGGTGCTGCCAGGCCAAGCCCTGGCCCATGTTAGTTTGACAGCGCAGACGTAGCCTGGTGCTCCCATCTTACACTTTCTCCACTGTCAGCAGGCGTAAATGAGACTTTTAGACTCCTCACGTGCTGACTGACACAGAGGACTCTGGCATCCCATCAAGGTTAGCACACGTGAAGGAGCTCTACGGTTTGAATATGCGAGACGAATCCTAGGGACAACCAACAGAGCGAGCAAGAAGGACGAATTCATGGAAATCTAGCCTCTTTCCTTAAAAAAAAAGGAGAAAAGAAAAGAATCATGGAATCATAGAATAGAATCATAGAATGGTTTGAGCTGGAAGGGACCTTTAGAGGCCATCTAGTCCATCCCCCTGCAGTGAGCAGGGACATCTTCAACTAGATCAGGTTGCTCAGAGCCCTGTCCAACCTGACGTTTCCAGGGATGGGGCATTGACCACCTCTCTGGGCAACCTGGGCCAGGGTCTCACCACCCTCATCGTAAAAAATTTCTTTCTTAGATCAGGTCTAAATCTCCCCTCCTTTAGTTTAAAACCATCACCCCTTGTCCTGTCACGGCAGACCTTGCTAAAGAGGTCACCCCCATCCTTCCTATAGTCCCCCTGTAAGCACTGGAAGGCCGCAATAAGGTCCCCCCGCAGCCTTCTCTCTCCAGGCTGAACAACCCCAGCTCTCCCAGCCCGGCCTCGCAGCAGAGGGGCTCCAGCCCTTGGAGCATTTTTTGTGGCCTCCTCTGGACCTGCTCCAACAGGTCCATGTCCTTTCTGTGTCGAAGAGGAAGAAAAGGAAGTTATTTATAACCCTGAGACAAAAGAACATTGGAGTTTTAAAATCAAAGCTAGGAAATGCCAAACTTGCCAGTGTACGTACTTTAATTCAAACCCTTTCATATAGACTCTTTATATTATAATCGTAATGACATGGGTGCATGGGTTTTGTCTCCAGGACTTGCCTCACAGGATACAACATGCTTATTGAGTCTGGCACCAGGTTTCTCCCTGTCATTCAGTGGCTAACCCCATCCCATATTTTTCTGCACAGTATATGAGCCTTGCTCAAAAGGCAATATTATACATTTCAAATTCTTTTCTCTGCTGATCCCCCCTGCTAGAAGTTTCACTAGTATGAATGAATTCACGTTCAAAACGCTCTCCTGAGATGAAGCTGTAGTATGATCCTCACAGTAAATGCTAGGAGCTGAGACACAGAGATAAAACACATATACCCATTATGACTGTTTGATTTGAGCTTGCCATGACCCATTTTTTCTAAAAGGTTAGCCTTTTTTAGAGCTACCTTTGTTAGATCTCTAAGGTGACATTCATTTTAGTTGCAGTTTTAACTATCCGACATTTTTACAAAGTAGACTGCTTGGTTTCAATGAATGGTCAACAAAGAAGATTTTAGTCTAAATTACTTTCTGTGTGTGTGTGATGAAGGGACTTTTGTGGTAGAGTCAGGGCTGAAAGAGGGCTGGCCACAAAACAAAAGTTCTCTTTTGACTGAGGAGAAATTAGTAATCAAGATTTCATTTTTAAAATACTGTAATGAATCTGAGATCTTCTGCAAGGGACAAGGGGGCAAAAAGAAGCAGAATTGTGGTTAAGTGTATTTCTGGAATGAACTTAGGCCAAGCTTTAGTCCCTGCTCTGAGTCAAGCAGAATCAAGTTCTGAAATTGGCCCAGGTTTTAGCAAAAGATAAATAATGGGATTGTTCACAGGGTAAGAGGCAGACTAACGGGACAAGTACACACCTTCGAACCTCTGGGTTCTCCCATCTTCAAAGGAGTGCCCAAATAGCTACCTGTCACTTAAAACCCTATCCTAAATATAATAAGCCTTCCTGTTCCACCATGCTTTTCCATCAGGAAAACATTTTGGGACAAAATTTCAAACCAGCTCTACATTTCCCTGCCTAAATCTTGGCATCTGGTTTTTTCTCCTTCAGTATCTCACCCATTTCATCACTTGCACCTGGCGCCAGCGCTGTGCGGCGGACCCCTGCTCCAAAGCACAGCCTTCACATCTCTGCAGCAGAGGGGACAGAACCTGCCTAAGAAAATGGGGTCTTTATGGGATTTTTATTTATCTTAATAAGTTAATGAAACTGAAGATTTGCTAAACCCTAAAGTTTTAGGCAAAAATGCAACACAGTCAACAGGAAACAATAGAGAATCACAGAGTAACTTGGCCTGGAAGGGACCTCTGGAAGCCTCTGGTCCAGCTCCCCATTCAAACCAAGGCCAACTCCAAAGTCAGATCTACCTTTGAATTTAGATGGGGTTGCTCAGGGTCAACTCCTTGAGCTGTGGCTTTAGCAGAGAAGTAATCCAAGTTTTTCCCTTGGGAAGGCTCACCAGCCATGGGGAGACAGTCATCTCCAGGGGCTCTGCTGCCTCTTCTCAGGAGGTTCCTGACTGTAAGTATGCCCTGTTCCAACAGAGCGATAAATTGCCTTGTCCGCATCTAGTCTGTAAGGCACGCGTGCCTCCATCCATTGCCCTGTTTCAGAAGTGTCAGAGCTTTATGAACTGGTACCAAACCTGCTTTACTTTGCGGGTGGGATAACTGCAAACCACATTTCCTGCTCTCTCTGAAGAACTTCACAGACTCTGTCTAAAACACAATCGTTTAATTGCATTCACTAGTATGTTCAATATAATGCAATGCCAAAGAAACAAGCACCGAGCGTGTAACCAGCCAGATGTATGAGAAAGGCGATCTGCCAGGCCATGGGAGCATCTCATGAGAGGCAGCCTAGATGATAGCCTCCTGTCCCCTACCGTTGTGCAATTAGAGCCTTTATCCTAATGCATGCACCCACGTGGGCACCGGCAACAACATCCTGCCCTTTCCCAACTTTTGAGAGCTCGTCTTTGTAGCTTTAATGTCCTTTTAATGTAGAATTTTTGTTGTAATTATTTATTTACATGACCGTGCAGCCTAGAGGGGCTCGCTTACAAGGGTTGCGTGAGAAGACTGTGATTACTCAGGCTTTGCAGAAGATGATTAAAGCAGCGTGACTAAAGTGTTTAAAGTGATCTGTCCTAAAAAAGGGCAATGCGTAAAGTGCCCTCTTCCTGCATGCTGCAGCTGCTGTCTGTATTCAGAGACAGATTTGTTAACTGCAGTGACAAAAGGAAGTTCTTCTTTCTTCTTCTCATCGCCTTGGCATTAATCAAATACAGCATGCACTGGGTTTTACTCCTTCCAGTTGCCCGTTCAAATTGTTGACTCATTTCCAGGCAGCTACACGTTCACCAGCCTCTTGACAGCAGCGAGGTGGGAGACAGGTCCCCAAAGGCATAATTTGAAGACAGTATATTTTACAGAGCTGTCAAGAAGTTCTTCAATTGGGCTGCTGAGCCTTTATTACTAGTGAGGTGTTGTAAGACAGAGAGGACCCAACTTGCGTCTCAGATTTCAGGATGAGTTTGCAAGATTGATAGAAAAGAAAAAAAAGAAAAAAAAACCAAAAAGAGGACTTCTCTTCAGCGTGGAGCTTATCTAAGCTGTTACTTCCCAAGTGAGATAAACGTGGGCCCTTACAATCTGATTATCACAGTCATTTCACAGGCCTGATACAATCTTTAATCCACAGGCCACTATGAAATTAAACTGGCTGATCTCTTTGGATAGAGGCAAGGGTTGAATAGCTGAAGGATGAAAAGGAAGGGTGTAAAAGGGGAAGATGAAGAAGTTTCTTTTCATCATTTGGTTTATACAAAGTCAGCCTGAACAATCATTGTGGGTCGCTAAGACTGGGAGAAATGGTGAGGGGAAATAGCACAGCAAAAGGAAATCTTAATCTGGGGAAGAAGGGTCTGATCACAAATGGTTTCCCTAAACCTTTCTAATGTTTGTTCACATGCAAATGCTGGACAGTACTTGTTTTTAGAATGAAGATGGCATTTGCTATCTGCTCCAAAATGAGGAAGGAAGAAACAGGTGGACTTTAGGAGTATCTACTGGGGTTTTAGAGCATTCTCCAGCTAGACAAAGTGGATAAGAGGAAGCCCTGAATCAGAGTTACTCCTGAAGAGTAGTAGCTGCCTCCTATCCCCACTTGTAAAGGTCAGGGTCTCCATGAAAACGATGTGGTCCTGCAGGGAAAAAATCATCAGCACAGGCACATGGCCTTTGCCAGGAGAAGGTGCCCAGAAAGGGGATGTGTCGGGTTTGGCTGGGACAGAGTTAATTTTCTTCACAGTAGCTGGTACGGGGCTGTGTTTGGGATTTGTGCTGGAAACAGTGTTGATAACCCAGGGATGTTTTAGTTATTGCTGAGCAGGGCTCGCACTGAGCCCCTCACCCACCCCACCAGCGAGTAGCTGGGGCTGCACAAGGGGTTGGGAGGGGGCACGGCTGGGACTGTGACCCCAGCTGACCCCAGGGATGTCCCACACCGCATGGCGTCATGCTCAGCACATAGAGCTGGGGGGAGGAGGGGGAAGGGGGGGATGTTTGGAGTGATGCGTTTCCCTTCCCCAGTCACCATTAGGCGTGATGGAGCCCTGCTGCCCTGGGGATGGCTGAGCACCCGCCCGCCCCTGGGAAGAAGGGAATGAATTCCTTGGTTTGTTTTGCTTGCACACATGGCTTTTGCTTTACCTGTTAAACTGTCTTTATCTCAGCTGCCAAATTTTCTCATTTTTACCCTTCCGATTCTCTCCCCCATCCCAAGGAGGGGAGTGAGCGAGCAGCTGGGGGTGGGGCTGAGTTGCTGGCTGGGGTTAAACCATGACGGGGGGGAAAAGGATGAAGCTGCATCTGAACATGTTCTGTAAGGCTTGAGATTGGCAAATACCATGCTTACGGGAGGCATCTCATGAAGGAGCCAGTTTCCCAAAATGCAAGACCCCTCCTTCTAAATAATCCCCTCCCCACCACAGTCACTAAGGTAAAACTGCCCCAAACTGTTGCATATACCAGATTTACCACCCAAAATACGCTTTCCTTGAATAGAGAATGAAAGAAAGGAATTCCAACCCATGTAGCCAAAGTTTGATTTTTCCAAAAGTGACAAACTCCACCAGTTTCAGTGGACTTAGTCAGGTTTGCACTGATGTCAGCGAGATCAGAGGTTGGTCTCGGTGACACAGAGCTGACAGAGTAGTCTCCAAATTGTCCCTAACACCATGGGCATCTGGTTTGCTTCTGGTTCTGTCTAACTTCCACCTCAGTAGCACCAGCTCCGCAAAAATAGAAACAGCAGGGGCCCGACAGCGAGGCGCGTTGGGCTGGAAAGGCTTTCATGAAGGGAGGTGGGTTTTTGTCGTCTCGCCTTTGAAGAGACAGTGCAGCAGTCAGGTATTCAAGCTTGGCTTGTGTCGGCTTTTACAAATGGAGCGAAGTGAAGAGTTATAAATGGAGGGAGCTTTTAATCTCTGAGCAAACTACAAATCGAAGGTGAACCTCATTAACTTGGACACTTTGTGTGTTAAAAATGAGAAGCATTTCACCTAATGAGAAGCTCTTAATAGGTGTTGTTTTTTTCCTGAATTATCATATTAACCAGCACATAATTAACAAGCATTTTCTTAATGTGGTGCTCTACTGATAAAATCTCATTGTCCATAAATCATCAAGCCACTACAAAAAAAAAAAAAAGGCTTTTTAATCATGCTGGGCATTATGGGCAAAAAGTACAGGACAATTTTAATTGTTGGGGAACGAGAGGGGAAATACAAGAATCTCTAATCTGTTGGGGGCATGCATGGGGTGCCTTAAGGTAAATTAAGCACTTAGGACTGCTTTTTAAAACACTTTAGAGTACTTACGGGCACTGATATGTCATTATTGGCCTGGCTTCCTCGGAGGTACAATGTGGCAGATGTTTAAGAGCAAATGCCAGATCCAAGTGATACATTAGAGGAGATGGCGGGGTTTCCTTTAAGAAAAAAAAAGATCCTGGAAAGGAAAGTGAGCTAAGATTAAAGCTTAAAGATACCTTTTGAGAATAGCATGGGATTTTTAGTAACCACATGCTGTTGGAACCCTTCACTGTCAGAAAGGTGCCCGTTCCAGCAGCACCATGATGGTGTGTTGGCTCAGTGTGGTCTGAGAGCAGAGAGTTGCTAGCGTGGCCATCACTGGATGGCTTGGACAGCAAAGCTTGGGGAGTTTCCACAGCACCAAGCCCTACCACAAAGCCTGTTTCATCTGTGGCCAGCACTGCTCAATATACACCATGCCAGAAGGTACTGCCCTCCTGCAACCCAGCGCTGGAAAGACAGGCTGAAATTCAGGGAGTGCTAGTCCCATTTCTACATGAAGGTGCTCCAGTGCTCAGCAGCTCAGTGGTGCGTTTCATTTTGGTTTCTACCACCTTCTACTCCATGTAGGTGTCAAAAGACTATCTAAGAGCTTTCCGTGTTAATTCTAGTCCCTCTCTACATCCCCTGTTCAAAGTGATGTAAGAAAATTGTGGCAAAACCAAAAGTTGACCTGCAGTTTCCCAAGTCCCGCCTGTTCCTCCCAGACCAATAGTTTATTTAGCAGGACACTGTCTACACAAAAGCATGGCTGTCACTTCTGGCTTCATGACCCAGAGGTAGCTCTGACTTCCTGATACCCAACACCCTCCCCTTTGCTGGGATGTTTGATGGGGTACTTGACAACCGCCCCCACTCCCAAGCATAACTGGCTTGTGATGCACGTCCAGCCAAGTGCATCCTCCCAGCTCTTTCCTGTCATTTCCACCATGCTTCCTCACTGGGGAAAGCCCCTACTTCAGTACCTTTCTTACACACACCCCTGGTGCCAGCCCAGCGCTGACCAGTATCTTGCTCTTTCTGCAGAACAACCACGGAGTTGCGGGCAGTAATTTCTGAGATGTCCTGGTAGCTTCTCGGTTGTACACCTTGAACTGCCAAATTAATTTCAGCGTATTCTCACAGTTTTACTATTTCACAGCTCTGCCTTTCATAGCACCTTTGCCCTCTCTGTCTGTGGGGGAATTTGGGCAAGGGAGGATTTTGCAGGGAGGAGAGGTGGCAGAAGATGAGCCGAGCAGAGTGCAAGTCTCCCCTTGGTGCTCTCTGTCCGCGTTTTCCCAGCACCTACAAACTGCACTGGCTTGGACTGACACGGCAGCAGTTTTCTTCTTGTTGTCCAGCCACTCCGACCACTTGCTGCTGGGGCTGTGAGCTCTGTGCCAGCTGGCCTGGGGCAGAGAGGGTTGTGTAGGAATGTCAGACCAGCGAGCAAAGAACAAAGCTACAGAAACCAAGTTCAGAAACCAAGCTCAGAAGCAAAGAGAAGAGAGGAAAAGCAAAACAGAGAGAAAACCTTCCAGCCTGAACTCTTCTAGGGGTCTGGGAGTTAGGATAGGAATCCTTCATTTCTAGTTCATAATCCATGACTATCCAGAAAAGCCCAGCTGCCCACTCATGAGGCTGTGGGCATGGAAAAAGACCTCAGATCTTTGTGGTCATCTGGAAAGGCACCAACTGCTGGAACAAAAGGAGAGTCCCTTCTGATGGTCCACAGTGTCAAAACTATGACGCATGCATTGCTCAGCAGTGCTCAGCCCATCTGGCCAACGTGCATGAGCCTGTGCCCCCGAGGTCCCCAGGAAATTAACTTAGATATCACAGAATCACAGAATCCCAGGTTGGAAGGGACCTCAGGGATCATCTAGTCCAACCTTTCTAGGAAGAGCCCAGTCCAGACAAGACGGCCCAGCACCCTGTCCAGACGACTCTTGAAGGTGTTCAACGTGGCCGAGCCAACCCCTTCCCTGGGGAGATTATTCCAGTGGTGACTGTCCTCACTGTGAAAAATTTCCCTCTGGTGTCCAATCGGAACGTCCCCAAGAGCAACTTGTGTCCATCCCCCCTTGTCCTCTCCATGGGACGCCGTGTAAAAAGGGAGTCTCCGTCTTCTTTGTAGCCACCCCTTAAGTACTGGTACATGGGGATGAGATCCCCTCTGAGCCTCCTTTTCTCAAGGCTGAACAAACCCAGCTCTCCCAGCCTATCCTCGTATGGCAGCTTCCCAGCACCCATCATGTAGTCATGTCCTTAAGCTATATAAGCCACCCTAGAATGGTCAGAAAGGAGCATAATGAATATCCTGATGTTCCAGCTACATCCTTCCACATTTGATACATGGAGGGGAGAAGCAGAGTCCCAATGCAGAGAAATGCAAAGAGCCTCTAAGAGTTCATTGTGAGCTGCATCCCTAGAGGCGAATGCTGGAGGCAGAGAGGAGCCTGGATGGAGACTGGTGAAGCAGAGCTTTGCTCCTGCACGCTGGAGATGTGAGAATCAAGAGGCTGGTTTCACCGCAGGACTTCTGCATGAGGAGGTGGGCTGGGGATGGCTCTTATCTGGCTTGTCTCGTGCCCCAGCCCTGGTATCGCCATGCCCTGGACCAGCACTGAGTGAGTGGGCGTTGCTCTGCCTCTTCCCAGTTCCCATGGAAAAAGGAGGGACAGAGCTGGAGAGGCAGCATGAGGTAAGAATGGATGAGAGTGAAAAATAAGCAGGGAAGGAGGAAAACAAAGCACTCAGCATGATTGCATGTGTTGGGCGGGCATCAGGCCCCAAGCACAGGCCACGCATTTGTAACACACACTTGGCACTTACTTTTATATCCAGCAACATGAGGACTTGTTAGAGGTAACTAAAGACCACCAGGAGCCTACATCCACAACTCAAACAGTGGAAACTCTTCCATTAACACTCCCTCCCTGCCAGCTCCTCTCCTTTTCTTCTTTATTTTACCTCTAGGTTACGGCCAGCATCTCGACTGGAATTACCTCGGGCTGCTGCTGAACCAACAATGACCCCTGCTGCAAATGTTTTTGGGGCACGGTGACTGACGGTAGAGTCCTGGCTGATCAGCGTGAGCCATACACCCTGGCCTGCTTCTCCCTCCAGCCAGTAACGCGATGAGGTGGGGAGGGGGAGGTCGTTTCAGGCTGTTATAGCAAATTTACTCCATGATTTATGGGAAGGGAAAATCCATTTGGAATTTAAAACTGCTATTAGCTGCTTTCAGTGTGCATGTGTCTGCATGTATATAAAAATATATATATAATATAAACCCTTATAAAAAATAAAACATAATAAAAAGGGGAAGGGGAGAGGTGTTTGTTTGCAAGCCTTGCGGGCACAAAGCGCTGGAAATGTGCAGCAAGCTTTATAATTACCAAAGCATTTGGCCACCAAAGCTCTGAACTGAATTGCTTAGCATCCCTCTGTCTCCCTGAGACTCTCCCTTGCATCACAAAGCTCAGAAGCACCATTTGAAGTTTCAAAAGGAACGTTTTTTGTGAATGAGATAATCAGCACCGACTAATCGGCCACCCGCCCCTCCGTGTAACCCATACACCTCCAGCAGAGGGAACCAGGCCGTGTCCAGCTAATCCCCTTGGGTCATGCCTGGAAGTGTGTTGCACGGGCCCTGTGGCAGGAGAGGAGGCAGGACGGATTATGCTGTCAAGAGCAGACATGTGCCTGTGCTCTTACATCAACCAGGACCTCGTTATGTGTAATTCCAGGTAATGAGCTCCAGGAGTGAGGCTGTGCAGCAGCGAGCCCTTTCGTACACTTGGGTCCCTATACTGATGGTACAGGGGTGACCCTATTGACCAGCAATGCAGAAACCACGTGGGAAAGCACCCGCTGCCCCGAGCCCCAGAGCCCTGTGCCCTGCAGGTGGGATGATGCGAGCGGCGCATCTCACCCATGAGAGTGCCATCCCCCCCATCACTCGAGAAAAGGTCTTGAACACCACTTTATATGTTGGCTAGGAGGTGAAATCACTTTCCAGCCCATAAATGGTGCCAGGCTGCTACACTGAGAGTTGCAAGACTGTGGGGAAAGGAAAGACAGGGCTGCTGAGGCTGTAGCCTTGTGCTCAAAGTACCCGAGGGGAGGGAAAGGAGCTACAGGGATCTGGGCTGCTCATGCATTTCACATACAGAGCCACTGGATCAAACAAACAACAAAACCCAGGAGCAATCTCAGAAGCTCTTAAATCCCCTACTTCCTCATTGCTATGGAAGAAGCATATACTGTGCGGGGAAAGGTGAGCAGGAGCATGCGTCTGCTTGTGTGTGTGAGTGTGCACAAATGCATGCCTGTGGTTGGCAAAGAGCACGTTTCTGACCCAGTGGCTCACCCTGCATCATCTGCAGGAGTAAATTTGCTGATAAAAACAGGCTCAGTGCTGCCTCGCTGAACCAAACGGTCGGGAGCAGTGAACATCCATCCTTGGGGTCTAAACTTGCTCTGCTGGTAACAGCCTGCACCTCAGTTAAAAAGGCAAAAGGCCTCGTTCCCCTTTTCCCAAAATCCACCCCAGTAAAGAGAAGCTGCTCCTGTTACACTGCTGTAAAAGCAACCCAGTCATATGTCTTTGGAGATCCCTGCTCCCTCCAGACGGAGGATTCTCTCTGGCTGACATGCTCGCATCCATACACGCTTATTCCTGCTCTGTGACTCTCCAAAGGGAGCCATCACTCTCTTCAAAACACTCTTCTGTAGTCAGCGGTGATAGGCAATGTAATAATACCTTTTATTGGGTCAATACATCAGCTGGAAAACAGAAGCTATTCCTTTCTTCAGGTGATGGCCAAAGAGTGACCTATGTGAATGTGCAGGCCGGTATATTATAGCTGTTAGGCTGGCCCGATAGGCAGGATGGTATATTTACCTCCCTTCGTTTGTCTCTCGGTGCTTTATTGCATTTCCTGTTTTGTGAGCAGCCTTAATAAAACATCTTTCTGAAGGGCTCTCCGCTGCGTAGTAAATATCCTCCTTCATCCGCCAACTTAGATAGGGATCAATCAATCAGAGGAGGCCCCTTGGGACGCCAGGGTGCATCATTCAAGGTTAGGGACTGGACAGGCAGGTGACAGCAGAAGGATTGCAATGTTTCTGCTAGGAATTAACACACACACACACACACACACACACACCCCGCTGCTTGTCAAAGAAGTACAGAAAAAGAGAATGGGAGAGTCCTCCAAAGATGGGAAAGGTGTCATCTCTCATCCCCAGCAGGGTTTCTTTAAAGAGCCTGGAGGAAAGCAGGCGTCCCTGAAATCAGCCATCTGGGTGGCTTGGTATAAAAAGCTGTAACACAGCAGCATGTCTCGGGCTCTCTTGCCAGTAGACATCAAGGTCTAACAATGGATTGAGGGGTTCCACACATGCAAGGACTTGGGAACCTTCCCATTGAGAGATGGGTCAGGACCAAGGTGTAATAACCTCCGTGGTTAAAGCTTGACGGTGGCTTCTTTGCTTCATGCTGCTCGTGAACCACGTGAAACATCTTTTCTAGCTGGCAAGCCAAAGGGTGGCAGCAGCTTGGTGGGTGCAGGAGCTGCCTGGTGTGAATCCAACCTGGCTCTGCTCAGTGCCAGACCAGGTGACAAGGCATCTCCCCCCATGGAAAGAGTTTCATTAGGGATAAAGCCTTGACAACAAAGTTTTATTGCTGCCTGTGCTTCCCAGCTCCGCAAGCATCTCTCATATTAACTCCTCGATGCCTTCCAGAAAGCGGAGAGGACTACAAAAGACTAATTTATTGCTCCATTATTAACACATTAAAATGTCAATATTTGCCTTTGGTGGCCTGCAGTGCCAGGTGGGAGCGTGGAAGCTCTCGTGTAAGGATTCTGCAACCATAAGTAACGATGACCTTTTAATTGGTCCATTATAAGGTCGGAGCTTGGACACCACACTGGGAGAGTTCATCAAGCAGTTAATCCATCTAGCAGAGTCCGGATCTTTGGAGAGGATATAAGTGGTGTGGTTGTTGTATAAGCTGCATTCGAGTCATTAAAGGGTTGCTTTTTGCAGGAAGAATCACATTTTAACAGCATTAGCTCCTGGCTGCACCAGGCAAGCCCTTGTGAATTATCCTTCACTGAAGCTGCTGCTATAGATTTCATCTTATAGTTTCCTATGTATTATAAACGACAGCTTTCAGACATCCTAAAAGAGGGCTTCTAATGGCAATAGGCATGCAGGAGCAGACAATACATCCACACTCGGGAGTGAATTAAACCCCAGCTCTCTGCAGACGGCTCCCCTCCAGCTGGACGGAAGACAAGAGGCTGTGCGCTGGGTAGCGTATTCGCAGGCTGTGTTTCACATTTGGCTGCCTGCACACCGACCGACGGCAGGCACGGTCTGCGAGTGGACATCCAACACATGCTTCCACCTGTAGCTGTTGCGGACGGAGCAGCTGGCTTTTTGGCCAACCGGTCCGTGCTCCTCCATCACTGCTTCTGTGAACAAGTTGAGCTGTGTCTCTCCTGGTGCCAAGCCTGCAAAAGGCTTGTCCTAAGGGGGGGACGTGTCACCGTTTGGTTACAGATACCTCTGGCCAGACAGTACCTGCCAAATTCTGTCCTCTAACGTGGAGTTCACGGCCTCGTGAAGGGTGAGATAATGACCAGTTCAGAAGGATGTGGGATTAGGTTGGGGAAGGAGATGAGGCTACAGGAATGAAAGGAAGGCAAGGTCCCTCTTCTCCTGACCTGCACTGTGGGGATGGTTATCAGGGGAGGAATAAGAATGGTCGTTCATTAATACATATATGTTTTAAGGCCCTTCAGTGGTTAGAACAAGCTAAGACTATGCAGGCAACAAAGGTCTGAGGGCGTGACTTGGAGCTCCAGGTCGTTCTCTGGTGAGTAAAGGGCTTCAAATGGTGCAAAGGGGCTCCAAAAGCCACACTGCTGTGAGCAGTCCCTCAGCACACGCCTGTAAATCTGCTCTCCAGGGATCCCCACAAAGCCCTTTACCGGGGTAGGATGCCAAAATGGTGAAAGCACAGTGTGAAGGCCAGCAAGCAGTGCTTCACCTGAGCATGGGCTAACTAAAGAGATACTACCGCGAGAGAACCCGAGTTAAACCTCAAAGCCAACAGCGTTGCTTCAGCTTCCTTCCCCTGTCTGCCCTCCCTACCTTTCCCTCTGGTGGATCTACACTGGGCTGCTGTTCCCTTTATCTTCCAAAAATGATTATACTAACTACAGGGGACCCTCTAAAACCTTCCCTGGTCAGAAGGACAATGCTACACCCCTCCTCTAAGGAGAAGACCTCCCGTCATGGAGGAAGGGTGAGGGCAGGTGGTAGTGTTGGAGTTGGTGGCATCAAGGACGATTAGACCAGAGGGCTCGTCCATGAGGCTGCAACATAGCAAAGTCCTGCAAGCCCTCTCCTGAAAATGAAGGGAATCGTGGTGTAGAGATTTACAGGGGTGAAAGCTCAGGCTGTGGAGGCACACGGCCCACATAACTCAGGCAGTGCCAGGTTACAGCGAGAGACGGGGTTGGAAGGGAGAATTGAGCCGCTCATCGCTTCTCCTGGCGAGCATGGCAGTGGGGTACGCTGCCCTGTCGGCAGAGCTGTAACTCGCCCACTCTCCACCCATTCACCCACACACGCTCCTGTTTCTCTGAGTCTCTTTTCCCCAAAGCAGCTAATCATTGCGCTGCCACGACCTCCCGCCCCGGACCTCATCTGTATGGCGAAACCAACTTTTATGCTCAGCAGCAGCCCAGATTAGTGCCTTGCAAACAGAAGCATCTTTGTGCCCAAGGACTGACCTTTGACTCAGCTCCTGATCTCAGCGGATTTGACGTGTCCGGTTATTTGTCTTGCCGCTCGCCGGAGGAAGAATAGGGGAGGGGAGGCGGCACACGACCGGGAGCGGAACGGAGCGGGGCTCTATTCTCGGCTCTGTCACAGACTTCCTCCCCAACCCTCAGCTAAATGACTCGCTCTGTCTATTCCTGGGTTGTGCGGGGTCATGCCCTGCTGCAGTGGATATCCATTGGAAGTGCTCGTAGCCGTAGGAGGATCAAAGGGTGGAGGATGCAATTTCGCTGGAGCTTGTATTGCTGTGCTTGAGCCTAAAACCCAATTCTGGACTTTCCAGCATCTCAAATGGCCAGGGACTGGGAGGAAATGAGAGGAACTGTGCAGTTTTACTACCATACCTTCCTCATCATCTCACCACAGCTCTCTGCAGCACAGCCTCCTTCCTCCTCCTCCTCCTAGGTTAAATCCAGACCTCACATCTGCACCTTCCTCCTTATTTCTGGGGACATTGATCTTACTGATGTCCCTCCATCGATTGCTCCTGCACACCTCAGTCCTGCAACCATCTCTGCCCATCTCCCGTCCACCTCCCACCCTCCAGCTAGTCCACTTCCCTCCCCGTCCCCTTTTCTGTCTTCTTATCTGGGATGAAAATTTAGTCCATTTCTAAAGAGATACAAAGTCCCACAACCTCTCCAGCTCCTGCCCTCTCCAGATCTTGGCCCTCCCAGTGACTTGGATTCCTCCCCTTATCTCAGTCCCTGCAGGAGCCCTCCTTTAAAGAAAGTCAAGTTATTGCTTTACCATTACAGTCAATGTTTCCAGTACTATTAATTGTGTGTTCTGGAAAAGGGACAAGTTAAATAATCCATTAAAATGGGTGTGTGTGTGTGTGTGTGTGTGTGTGTGTGTAGTCAGGAGGGGGAGAGAGGAAGGGATTCAATACCTTTAAAAGAAAAATCTGGCGTAACCATGCGATGGGAAGTTCAGAGTTGATAGAATCATTAAGGTTGGAAAAGACCTCCTCCAGGATCATCAAGTCCAACCATCAACCCAACACTACTGTGTCTCCTAAACCATGCCCTGAAATGCCACGTCTACATGTCTTTTAAATACCCCCAGGGACAGTGACTCCCCCACCTCTCTGGGCAGCCTGTGCCAGGGCCTGACCACTCTGGCAGGGAAGACATTTTCCCTCATCTCCAACCTAAACCTCCCCTGACACAGCTTGAGGCCGTTCCCTCTCGTCCCATCACTGGTGACTTGGGAGCAGAGACCAGCCCCCCCCTCACTCCAGCCCCTCTCAGGCAGCTGCAGAGAGCGAGAAGGGCTCCCCTCAGCCTCCCCTTCTCCAGGCTAAACCCCCCCAGCTCCCTCAACCTCTCCTTGTAAGACTTGCTCTCTAGACCCTTCCTGGATATGATCCCATCCTGGGCTGGATTTGTGACAGTGAGCATGAGGCAACACGCTGGTGTGAAACCTCCACCCACAGGTCTGTGCGGACCATCAAGCAACACACAGATAACATCACCCAGACACCAGCTCCAAGCCTGCTACCTGAAGAGATTCACTAGTCCTACTCCTTGCAATGCCTCTCACCTTCACAGAGGAGGAGATTGCTTTTTCAGCATATTATCAATGAACAGAGTTTGCAAATTATCTCGTAAATACCTGCAGCCTCATTCAAATTGCAAGAAAGTCAACCTAAACTCCTCCCAGACAGAGAGGGACACTCCTCTGCTGTCATGGGGGCTTCACAAGTAACTCGGGGGGATTCCACCACTGCAGCTTTCTGCGATGATCAGCTGGAGGCCTTTCATGAGAATAGGGACAACAAACCCCTCAAATGCATTAGGGTAAGAAAGGGTGAAACCGTGTATCAGGACAGGATTGCAAAGTACTATGAGGGAAGGAAAGAAGGATTGAAGAAAATGTTTGGAATCTTTTCCGTCATCTTTATCAAAATTATACAAAACAGCGCCACAGTTACTAAGTTTGTTCTCAGCACACCTTAAAGGCCCAAAAGAAACACTAGGAGGCCCACCTCAGAGTCAAGAGATACACACGTCACCATGAACAAGCTAAAACGTACTAAATGCACAGCTGGGAAAGAAATTTGAAATGGAGAACTAGGAAGGAAAAAAGCTTCTCAAACCAACAGTAAAAATTAAAGATCCTTAATTTTGGCAGTTCTCAAGCTTCAGGCTGCTAAACCCAACCTAGACACAGCCTCCAGGTCCACAAACTTCTTTCTCTGATAGTTCGGCTGTTACACCCAAAATCTTCTTCTGGGCAAAAATGTATCACATCAAATCCAGGAAAACAACAGTGTGCTATTAGTGCATGTGTGATGCTCACCACACCAGTGTCCTTCTGGGTCCTATGGTCAAAGGCACCAGCCACCTCCAGCAGAAAAAGTAGCGTTGTCATCGTGAGTCGTCACCATCCTAAGGCGGTCCTGCAGGGATGGGAGGGATATTCATCCAAATCCTAACGTAGAGGACTGGAAAAAGGTATTACCTTGCATTATGCATGACAAGACGGTCACATTTACTACTTCCAGGCTTCAGTCAGGCAACAACAGGCAACCTACGGATCCTGTCAGTCTGTGCTAGCACCAGAAAGGCCCTCTTGGGCATTGCCCAAGGGCAGAAAGACCCTATGGTGCAGTTTACTGCAATTATTGCCCTCCTGCCTTCAAGAGACCAGGGCTTGCCAGTTGCTTCATCAGCAGCACCATAACGACCTTTCCATTGAGATGATCACCCACAACCTGATTTCAGACCATTCAGTGGCAGAAAGAACAAGGGAGGACAAAGCTGAGCACAACCCCAGCCCGGGTGGATGTGCGATCCCCCAGGCTGGATGTAGGCAATGGTCTGACTCCACTCTCAAACCCACAAAGGTCAACGCTCAAATTATTAGAACTCATATAAAGGTCCAGATACAAGATTAATTTGACCGACAAAGGACTAATTGGTTTCAGGACTAATTAAGTACATATACTTGGCTTTGCTTAATCAGTGAAATTTCCAATGGCATTAAAATGTCTAAGAATACAAATCCCCAGAGATTTAAAGCAAATAGTTAAAATCAACTTAGATCCAATTATCATATAAATCACTAATGACCTGGGTAAATTGGAAGCTCTTTGGCTCAGCCTCTAGGGAAGAATAAACCTGATAAGAATGAACATGCTACCTGGATTAATACACAGGCTCAGGGGACTTCATTGCAAATATTCCAACAGGACTTTTTTTTCAGTGACATTGTTATTCATTGCAAAATGCCAATATTTCGAAACAAACAGTTTTCACAGGAAGGTTTTGCGGAAACTTTCAGCAGGAACTTTCATATCTTTGTGTTCAGCATCCAATGCTGTATTCACTCAAGAATAGCCAATTATCCATTGCTGGGCACATTCCTGCTCAATACTTTAACTGAAGGGCAATTAGTTATTTCTGGTCCCATCTTCCCATGTTCTGCTTTTCATCTTGCTCGTGGTCACAGTCTGATATTCCATTTATAAAAAGAAGAAAAAATAAATGGATGTGATTAAAGACTTTGGTTTTGGTCTAATGAAAAAGAACTTGCAAGTGTTTGCTATGTGCCCCAAGAAAGATACTCAGACATAGTTTTCTAAATTAATTAATTGAATTAAAATGGTGGTGGACAAAGAACACCAGGTATTTTCCTTGAGCAACTTCAGTTTTCAGCTGAACTACTGGAATTTGGATTTCCAAATCTGAAGAAAGAGCACAAAAGCGTTATGGCAACCGAAGCCACTGGATGGATATAAGACATCAGGTAGCAAGCACAGAGGAAACACCTGTAATAGTAATATTATTTCACCCACACTCATTTTTAGGTTCCTGGAAGACTTAATCTCTGCTATCCACCTAGCCTGTCTCATCTTGATCTGTTTATTTTGCCCGCCCAAACTCCAGCCACCTTCTCTATTCATGGAAACCCTGGTCCACAAGTGGAAGAAAAGATTAAATATGATACAGTTTTTATATAACCAGTGATTACAAATCCTAGCATTTACGTCTGCCAAACTGCAATAGACATTAGGAAGTGCTGCCAATAAATGAGCACTCAAAGCCTTCATCTCTTGACTTCAGAGCTTAGCCAGGAAACGCTCAGTCAGAGTACCTCCCATCCCAGATCACTTGCTTCGCTGTGTGGTTTCCTAATGACCCACCAAAGAGTTAATCTGAGTGTAATGAGGCATGAATGGGATAAAGAATTAACAGCAAATACCTCACCCACAGTCGAATAAAGTGATTAAAGAAGTGCCCTTGGACCTTTGGCTGTGTCTTACAGAACAACAGAAAGAATATGAAGGTGCACCATCCACCCCAAAAACCTATATGAAATTAAAGCCATGGTCGCCCCATCCCAAGTGAGGATTACGAAGGTGGCCTCCAGAGAGCTGCGTTTGAACATATGTTTTGGCCGTGCCCTTTCATTCCAAGCTCCTGCTCTGGAATCAAAGCGTGATCCTGGAGGGCTGCAGTAGGTTGGATTTTGTTGCGTCCATCGAACAGCGGTGAGAGGCGCATGAAGCAGAGGGCCATCTGGAGTGCTGTGGGATGCAAGAGGAGCCTGCAGTGTCAGAAATCTCTCCCTAAAGGTATGTCAGGTTGACTTGAGAAGGTATGACAAGTCATTTTTTAAAGGAAGGTGCACATTCAACCCACACAGGGTAATTTCTGATTGACCAAAGAACCCTTGTGAGACCAAGATGAAAGGTTTGAAGGAAATTCATACCTTCCTCCCTCCCCTCTTTGTCTTTGCCCTTCCTACTACTCCTTTGTGTTTATTTTGCTTTGATAGGTGCCCAGGAAATCTCTGTGCTCTTAAAAAACTTGGGTACCCAGGCAAGTAATAAATATCTTTGTTGTTTCCTGGCATAGAGAACTTCAGTACTCGAGATGCATGGTGGTACCTCTCATTTGTTTTTTGCTTCTAAAGAAAAAAATGCTTCATAAATAGGCAAAGTAGAAAAAAAATCCACATGCCTCCTCGCTCACCCTCCTCCTCGTCAGGAATCCCAAAAACCTCTAAAATATGGGCTAAGCCTCATCAGCTCATCTTCCTTTTTTTCTCCCGTACCATCAGGAAAAATCATTAGAGGTCAGAGTACAGCCGTTGTGAGGATAAAATAGCTCACAAAAACTTAAGCCTGTGGCTAAATAAAACTCTGATTGAGCCATTAGCTCAAACTCTTGCTGCCGAAAATGCCCAGCAGCACCGAAATATTGTAGATGCAGGGATGCAGCAGACGTCGGGGTGGACTTACACGTGCATGGGTGAGGAGGAGGAGGCGAGGCTGAGCTGCAGGGCAGTGGTAGAAATGAACTCTGGCCTCTGCACTGGTTTTGCCCAGGAAAACCCAGGGGAAATTTCAGCACTTCAGGTCCCCACAAAGCCAAAGGCAGCGTTTCGCAAGGCAAAAGCAAGCCCTGGCCTGAGCAGAGGCAGAGCGTGAGGGATGATCATGGACACGCATCGCCACCAAGGCAAGCAGGGGCGCTGAGCACCAACCCCGCCGTCTGCAGCACGGTCGCACACAGGGCCGGGGCTGATGGTCCTCCAAAAGGCTAAGAAAAAAAATCACCCAGGGCTGCAACGCGTGGCCTGAAAGGCTGATTTCCTGCTGGCCACAGTGATTAGATGAGACCCTGACGCACGAGCATCGATCACCCTGATGTTACTCCAGATGAACTACATGCTTTTAACAGTCGCTTTCTACTTTCTTATTCTGTGCCATCACTGTGTTACATTACGAAAGTATTCAATCTCATTTCATATTCATTTATGGCCATTAGCTCACTGCCCAATGCTGCATACAGGCACCATGCACTGAGCTTGCCCACCCAGATATTCATCACATTAGGCAGCACAGGACAATTTAAAGCCGGGCTAAGCCAGTCCACGTCCGCTCAGTTTGGCCCTGAGTCTGAATTTCAAAAGTAATTATCCTTATATCTTTGCAACTACCAAGTCAGCTGCATGCAGTCCGAGAGGGATACGCAAGTTTTAGACTTCAGGGTGATAAACCACATTCTTCCCCACGTGACGTGTCACATTTGGCCTGGAAAATTTACTTTCTTTTGGAGAATCAAGTATTCATCTGTAGTTGGTTCATGAGATAAAAATAGGTCAGTTCTTGTTTACCCCCCAGGATTCTGGGGCTTTTTTATCCTTGTGCTGGAAAAAAACCCTCTATTGTATCCCAGGAAGCTGGACCTGGGATTTCCCTGCATGAGTATCCATCTGCGCACTTGCCTGTGGCTGACCTCTTACCCGGGCTGCTTGTCCTCAGAACTGTATCACTTGGGATGGAGAGTCTGGAACATGCTCTGCTGGCTGCAATCCGTCCAGCAAACCCCAAAATTTCCAGGGGGGGGGGTTGGCCAGGGCAGCCTAGCACCCACACACTCACTGGGGCTTCACCGGAGTCAGTGGGATGCTGAGCCATCCCCGTCTCCTCTGTGGAGCGTAAATGTTGGCAAACAAGGATTTGACTGTTGCTAAGCTACACGGGGCTGATCGGTGCGACGGCGAATGCAGGGCTGTGCAAGCTCGGGTCCCTAATCCGTGGGGTGAGGCAAGAGGGCGAGCCCCGGGACGCGCTGCTCCCAGCACGGCTGAGGTTGCAAACGCTGGCTGCTGCATCTCGCTGTCGGGGCTCAAAAGCGAGCATTACTCTGGGGATGGGTGGCATGAGAAAGCAGGCAAGGGTGCTCGAAGATGTGTCTTTTAAGATGAGGAGGGCTTTAAAGAGCTTAGCCTCTTGCTGTAAAAACAAAATCAAATGCTGTTATGTAACTCCCAACCCCTCTAAAGCTCCAAACACATCCTCAAAATTAAAAAAAAAAAAGGGCAAGGTTTTAATCTGGAAAACCCCTCAACCATTGAAGTATTTAACCTTAATGAAAAAAACCCCAAACCCTAACAAACAACAAAATCTCAAGAAAAGCAAATAAAAACCATACCCTGAACAGAGACAGTGGCAAGAGAGCCCAGCTGGGACCCGTCACCTCCCACCCTCACCGGTGTGGCCCCAGAGGTCGTGGCTTGGAGCCCCCCGAAGTCGGGGCAGACCCCCACGTGCTTTGCCTGGAAGTTTCTTGCAGTGGGGGCTGTTTCTTCACTTTTACTTTTTCCACCACTGCTCCTTAATGGATAAAGCTTAATCAATACTCATAATAAAGCTTCCTAGGCGGTAGGAGGGGAAGAGACAGCTCAAAATTATCATTATAATGGGAGGATTGATTCTCCCTCCAGTAACTCAGCTCTGAAAGCCTCGGACTTCAGCTCACAAATCTGACCTTTTGGTTGGCTCGGGCCGGTTATGGCCCCACCAGCGTGGACGGGTGTCCCTGCCCAGGTGACATCACCCATCCTGCAGACATCTTCTAGGCATTGGCAGAGCATGAACCAAGGCAGACAGCCCCAGATGTTGCCAGCTGCAGCCTGAGAAGGTCCTCCATCACCCCAGTGCCCCACGTAATTTGTTTCCCTGGAAATTGGTGGTGTTAATATTGCATAAAGCCACACCACCTCTGGGTAGGTGCTTACAAGAGCAGGGCTTGGATGGGCTTGGGACCAAGACGTGATGTGAGATGTGACCAAAACTGTGGCAAAACATTGTATTAGCCTGACTGGGGAAGGTTTATTTTAGTGCCTCCAAACAGGGGATTTTTGGAGTATTTCTCATTGGAGATCCTTTTCGCGTTACAGGGTTTTACAGCAAGTGTTCTCTGTCTCCAGAGCAACGCTGCTACACTAGCACAGATCACACAGAGCCTCGGTGCATCGCCGCGGGGAAAGGAGAACCACCTTCCCTGGATAACTGGGCTCCTGGCTCTTCTGCCATGGCCACCAACACTGGGAGCAATTAGTGCCTCTGCACAAACCGCTCTTGGCTGAATCCGGAGCGCGGAGCATCAGCAAGAGGCCTGCAGGATTTTGTATACAGACGGGTGACGGTATTTGAATAGCACTTACTGTGTTTGATGAGGACTGGTGCTGTGTGGTGGAGAGAGACGATCAGGCACGCACACTCCGGCGTGGCTGCAGCAAGCTTTGTTTCTCAGCACAGTTTTTCAATACAACATTGCTGGCCTGGCGTGGGGGTCAGGTCTCCTGCTCCTGCCAGACTGCGCTGGGAGCAGTCGCGGGTGCTGCAGGGACCTTGTCCCGTGGCATTCCTGTGCTGGGGACCTCTTCTCACATGACTGATACAGCAGCTTCTGGGGGCTGTTGAGAAATGTGTCAGGGCTGAATATGAAGCCTTTTTGTACGTGCAATGGATGCAGAAGGCAACAACGTCCTTAGCTCACATAAGGGCAGGAGTGGTTCTAGGTCTCCTAAGCTGGGCACAGGGTTTGCAGAGGTTGTGGGACATGGGATGGGCACCATGTACCTTCTACCAAAGAAGGGAGAATTGGCAACATCTTCAGTTTCGGGAGCAAAAGGGTGATATTTTTTTTAGGTTGAAATACACACCTAACCCAGAAAGTTTATGGGACAATAAAAAACAGCATCCAGTGAGCACTGAGTGCTCCAGGTTCTCCCTATCCAGCTTTCTTGTGAAGAGAGAAGAAAAGAAATCCAGTCTCATGGAAGAAAACTGCTGCCTTCATCAAAGACCAGGTGTCAGCAGGAAGCAGAGGATGGGCCCAGTAGCTGTTCCTTCCAGGACATTATTAGAGGTATCTTTAGCACAAGCACCAATGACTTCTCTGCTTTTGCTCCATGTTTAATGGAGATGGGGACAAACAGGCACCACAAGCTGCAGGAACACAGAGAACTTGAGAGGGAAGAGATAAATCTTTCCATGTTCAGGATGCAAAGGACTCATCCGAACACAGGCGCATTGCTCATGCCACACAACCAGGGAGATCACCCACTACCCTCCATGGGAGACGAGCACCCCCGGGCCCCGAGACGATGAGCTGTGCGCAGTAAGCAGAGGGTTTGTTTTAACGGCGTGTTTTCATCCCCGTTTTGTGAGCCTGTGGCAAAGTGTTCCCAGCAGCAGATTTAGACCCACCACCGTCTGGCAGAAGCCCGGCCACAAGCCTGCGAAGGAGCAGCCAAGTCGAAATGAAGACAAAGCACTTGGAGGTTTTGATGGACGACAGGCAGAGCTGCCTTCAGCCTGAGCCTCTCATACAATACACAAACGAAGACACAAATCAATGCAAAGTGTTTGAACTCCAGAAATAAAATAAAAATCAACACATCCATCACACTCAGACACACGTCCGTTTGAGTCCACTCACTGGCAGCGCTTTTTATCAATGGCAACAGCTGGATTAATACAAACTGGGATGTACGTGTACCAGGACACGAGGTCCCTCTCCCTCCCCTAAGAGGCAAATACTTCCCAGCCGCTGTTGGCATCAGCACTGGGACACACAAAGTCTCCCAACACACATTAAAAGAAAGGATTTAGCCCCGCTTTAAGGAAGGGACACCGAGGGTAGTACTAGCCCACAGCTGAGCTTTGAGGAGGAAGACTAAGTCGGAGTTAGACTATTGAAGCTGAGCATTTGATAGGAAAAAAATGGAAGCAATACTACAGAAAAGACAAAACAGCAAAAGGTTACACCAAAATCTGCCTGACACGAGCTCTGCTCCCAGCTGCTACGTGGGGTCTTGTCCCAGCATGTTCCCTGGGATCCAGCTGTGGCAAGGCTGGCCACACGGGAGAAGGAGGTGGGGTATTTCTGGGACCATGATGAGCCAGGCGCCCCCAGCCTTCACGTATCCCCTTATAGATGGGGATGGAGAGCGGGTACCAAGCCTGCCCGCAGACAGCCATATATCCGTGCTTTCTTTCTAGCTCTGATGGGGTACAGAAGCGACTCTCAGGGACTTTCTGTCCATCTCTCTGTGTCACCACTTTATTAAGGAGGTGGAATACACTGAAGTGCATGTGAGATTATTAAGGCGATGGTCTTAGGTTTATTAAGCTCTGTTTAACAGTGATTAGCATTGTTTGAGTGTTTTGGTTTTTCTTTTTGAGCAAACAAATTAAGCATTAGCTGGTTCTCAGTTTTACCTGATACTGGCCACTTCTGCAGAACCGAGGGAGGTGGTTGTCTGCTCCCCAGCCTCGGTGTCTGCAACTCGAGGGTGTTTTACAGCCTGCTAGTTTGTCCAAGATTAGCCACCCTCTTCTTACTGCTAAGTCACAAATAATCCATCCTAAGAAAAAACTGGTGCAACAGTTTATTAAGCTTATTAAGACCATGGCTATCAGACAGCATTAAGCATCTCAAAGAGTCTAAGTACAAGGAATAAAATTATAAAGAATGGATGTAAGGAGGAAATACTTGACCCTGCAAAACATCTCCCTATGCACTGATGTGTGAGTCCTTTAGTAAGACTTTCCCACCTTGCAGAAGGCATTTGACCTCCCAAAGAGCGCTTGTTTCAGGCTGTCTGCAGACCCTGGTGGGTACTTTTAAATCACTCATACTTCATCATGGTTATAACTTGTCTTTACCTGGAATAATGCAGAAGCACACATTCAGATTTGGGTGATGCTGGAGAGAAAGGCACCTGGACCAGCCTCTAGCTCCCAGTGCAGCTGCTCCAAATCTTGGCCAGAAATGGTAATGCAGAAATCCATTGAAAATGGTAAGAAACGGGCTCCCGAGCATCCCCGAGGCTTACCAGGGTCACATGAGGAGACTGGGAGGAGCTCAGACTTAAACTCAGATTCAAAACCACAAACTCATTTCTCACCCTGCATCACTTTCAGGTCATTCCCCAAGCTCATGAGGCACAGAGGGGCTGGAGCAGGAGCCTTCCAAATGCCTGTGAGAACCAACAGGAGGAAAAAACTTGAAGTGAGCCCCACAGGCACTCCCGTGTTCCCTACAAGGACCAGGAGACACGCTATGGGGAGCACTGGCTCCCTGCTGCCACCGCCCGCAGCTTGTACGTGTCAGAGCCATTTGAAGGCGTTACTCTCGTTGCAGTTGACAGCATGTATCACAGGAGGACCAGGTTATTTCAAGCCCTCCCTGTCCTTCTCCTCTGATGCTGGGTAGCGAACCCATCATTGATCCACCTTCAACTCCAAGAACTGCAAGGTTCTGGACCAGTGGCAATCAAGAGGCATCAAAGACAGCATCAGTCATTCCTTTTAGCAGGATGGCGGTGTCAGGGCGAGCATCTGCAAATAGAAACGGGAGGATGGGCTGTCTCTCACTCACTCGTCTACCTCTCCATGCAGGATGCTCCAAGACCCATCAATTAATACTTAGCACTTCTACAACAGGGCACAGGTTCAAAGGGCTGCGCAAACACTGAATAAGCCCTTTGCCAGGCTGTGAGGAAGGAGGGGGTTGTCATCCCCATGGTGCAGGTCGGTAACGGAGGCTGGGGCGTTCAGGGCACTGGTGGAGAGAAGCAGACAAGGCGGTTTGGGATCAAGGTGACAAGTTGTCTCTTCCTGCTGCTGCCTGTTCGTGACAGTGGAGCAGTTGCGTTCATTTCCCTTCCCCTGCAAGCAGAAGGGATGAATCACGGCCTTTTCCTAAAAAAGGGCAAGAACAGAAACAGATTCTCCATCAGGGGCTGCAGCTCTTCTTGTGGACTTTTCCTCCAAGACTAGAGAGAGCCGTGTCCTGACGGGAGGCTGTCCATCTGTGCTGAAACAAGTTCAAGCACGTCCCCTTTATGTCTCATTCATAGCAAGATCTGGGGTGTTAGTGCAGGATTTTTTAACTAATGCTGATGTGAAAACAGGTTTGGAAGATGGACTCATCAAGGACCCTGGAAGGACTGTAAACGCTTGGACTCGGGGAGCGTGTTTTGTGCCAGTCCATGTGATGAGCACCCCATGCCGCCCACCCCACCTCAAAATCTGAGTCGTGATCCCCAGGCGCTATAACACCAGCCTTCCTTCCCTCGCTCCACACCTTCATTCTAGGAGACCCTCGATATGATGTTTTATATATATCTTAAAGTCTTAAATACTTTTCACCCCTCCAGAATACTTAGGAAATGACTAGAATAAATGTCTGCCTTTTTAATAAGAGCACACGTGAGGGTTCACCACTGGGGAGAGCCCAGCGGCTGTGAACAGATGTGTCCTTCGGTCAATCCAAACCCTATTGTCATTCACCGCCACGACCCACCGCCACCCTGACAGGAGCAGACATACAAAGCTACATCTATTATAGCAAACTAGACAAGGTCAGGGCACAGGATCAAACTCCAGCACACAATTACGCATACTTTTAAGCTACTGGCGGGCTATCTGTCACAGTCTCAGACCACGGCGAGCAGCCTCCCAGACACTGGCCAGACCTTGGAGGTCTACATGGGCCAAAGAACCCTTCCTAGAATATAGGCTGGGTTTGGTCACCTTGTTTCAGAGAACAAGAAAATTTAGGCATGTGGACACCGCTATGCCATGCTGTTCTTGGGGGCTGGCGAATGACCTCTGTCCCATGTTACTTATGAGAATGACACAGCCAAACAGCCCTGGGCTCTTCTGCAACCTCTCCTTTGAAAATGGAGTTCACCTCGCACCAGAGCGTCACCAAGGGTGGAAGTCATCCCACTGCATTTATAACAAACAGAGATGGGGGAAGAGAGGGTTGGAGGAGGAATGCTGCCTTCTGCATGGAAAGCAGATGCCCAGGCTGTGCCATGAGCTCTAGCAGCTGACAAGAGCATGGCCCCTTGAGTGCTGTCCTACTGCTCTGACCGGAGATCAGCTGGTGGCTGCACAGCTCCTGGCCGAGGGCAAAGCCTGGCTCACCCTCAGGACTGTTTTGGAAGAGCTACAACCCCCTCCCCTGTCCCCCTGCACACCAGACCAACACCTTGCCATCTTCAGTGTTTTTACATACAATTTACAGTCTCTTTGTAGTGTTGGGAAGAAAGAGTCAGTCTCTTCATGCACTGGAGTAGCAGAGAGTATTGCTGCTGTGATGGCTTGGCTGTGATGGCTTGCACGGGCTGTGGACACGCAGAGGGCTGGAGGAAGGGAAAAGCACAGTGGGAAGAGCTCAGTGTGACACGTCTGTGGTTGGCCACCATATTCCATGTCACCAAACACCCTGCTGGACCAAAGGGACTGGGTGATACAACACACAGCCTCTGACAGTCGCCTCGTTGCATCTTTGTCAACCGCCGAACTCCGAAAGCCCCTGCGAGCTGCGCTTGCCTGCGGGACACGTACAACACACAAAAGCATGCAGGAGCAACGTGGAGAGGAGGGATGGAGAGACAGCAAAAGGCCCTGTGTGCGTGCTGCCCATGGCTGTGGGGAGGAGGAGGCAGCGAGCCGAGAGGGTTGTGTCCATAAGAAGATGTTAGAGTGGCCTGGGAGGGACAAGCCGGCACGTGGAAAAGAAAGCAGCAAGCAGGCACGCAGGGGATTTTGGTGCAACGCTTTCCTGTGAGGCAGGGTGATGGGGACCGCGGGACATCTCTGGGGAGGAGAGCTGTCTGGGAGCCCTCACGGGGTGGGGGGTGGATGTGATGACAGGGCATGTGTGTGGGGAGGCTGGGGGTAAATCCTGGCTCTCATATCTTCTCCTGGCATCCGAGCTGGCCAGACTGGGGGAAAAAACCTGCTGAGAGATTTCCAGTGTGCTGCCTGTCACCATGGAAACCCCTTCCCCAGCATCCCAGCCGGCCGGGGGGTGTCTCTGCACTTTATGGGGTGGCCACAGGGCCCCATAAGAGGACCACCCCCTAGGGAGGGCATGGGCCAGGAGCAGCAGAGAAGCGGTGGCCCTGGCCCTCAGGGCTCTGCAAACGGGACAGGATCAGGCCCTCCACACCTGAGCCATTGGGAATTGCAAGCCAACCCCTGCGTTAGCCCCGCACTAAGCGGGAAGACTGGGCAGCCTCTGAAGAGCCTGCAAGGGCATCCTGGGAGGCAGGAGGCCAAAGGGTCTCAGCTGGGGATGCTGCCAATTGATAAAAGGTCAGAAGAAAACTCCCTTTGGCCATCTTCTCTGGAGTTACACATCATGGAGTATCTGCTCCCAGAGACTGATGACCAGGAGCCCTTCTGGCTTAGGTCAGTCAGGGCAGGGGTGAGGGCAAGACGAGCAGTACAGTCAAAATATCCTGCTTAGCATTGCGCTAAGCATATCTCTATCAGCTGTCCTCATGCATCTGCCCATCACGGTGCCCTCCAAGGACAGCTGGTCTCCTCTGTCCACCCCATGCTCGAGCCAACACTGGCCTGGGCACAGGAAAAACCCCAAACCCAAAGGCTGTTCAGAGGGAGCAATACAAATCCGTCTTCTCTCTCCCAGGAAGGTGGTGAAGGAAGGATGCACCTGTGGTCCAGATCCCTAGTTCACAGTTCCTCTCCCCTCTGCCACCTCCCCCACACGATGTGAGTCCTCGCAGGATCGGGTCTGGAAGGAAAGGAGTCTTGGGGCAACAATGCTGTCCCTTGGAGGTGCTGGAGAAATGATTGGAGGTGGCAAAACCCACCACGTATGGTTTTAGATTGACACTCCATAGTCCTCGGGGGAAACTGAGCCCACACTTGAGTAGGATTCACATTTTGTAGGTGTTCAGCAGCCTTTTCAACATGTTTCAGTTTTTCTGTTTGTTTTGTTCCGCACAGTATTTATTGTGTGTTTGCTGCTGTGTTTTACCAAACCGCAAGAAATATGTAAACAACAAATGATCAAAGCAATATATCTTTTATATCTAAAAGCAGGCAAGCCAGATGGAGTTAATTAATGAAGATGTTTAGCAAGACTAGAGTTTAGCTCATAAGCAAACAGGTTGTTCCCAGAAGCATCAATCTAATCCAATAAACAATTTGTGGGGGTGTAAGAAATGCTGCTTTGTTCCTTCCTTTCCGTTACAAAGAGCTGAGCAAAACTTTTGTTGTTGCCATTTAATCCTGGTGAGAGGTTTTGAATTAACAGCTCCAAAAGGTAATTCTCTGCCTGCGCTGGAAACATCCTCATTTGCACGTCTTGATCCTGTTGCTTAAGGAAAAAGAGTAGTCGCGTACCCGAAAGCAAATTCAATGCTCAGCCTCTTTTCTGAGACTGCCAACAAGGGAGCTAATTATGGCCAATAGTAACGACGTGGACATCACCGCATACCAGACCGCATCCAGCCAAGAATCCTGTTCTCTATCAGATGATAATTCAGGATGTTATGTCAGATTTTATTTTTATTCTACAAGATATTACCAGACATAAACCGTTATAATGCCCCAAGTGACAACCCGTTCAATCACTCTGCGCTGTGATCCACCCTATAACTCAGATTTACAGGCCAGCTTTATGCCACAGATTATTGATCAATTATCTGGCTCGGGTTGCAGCAGTCTGATGTCAATCCCTGCTCAGCCGACAAGAAAAGACGAGCTGGCAGCCTCCTCCGGGATAGCACGGATGTATGCAGACCCACACACGGGCACATGTAATTCCCAGGGGCCGCAGTGATGGGGTCCCATCACTGTCAGCGTCTACCAGCAGGGAGAAGAGCGAGGTGCTGCCTGGAGAGGAAGGAGCAAAGCAGGGCAACGAGATGGCTCCGTTTGCATTTCAATTAATCAGCTGCAGAATGGGACACTGTGGGCAAAACATCGATTCGAGATATCTAAAATGGGTCAAGGCATCTGTGCCTGTCCCAGCACCTGTGCATCAGAGGTGGTTCTCATGGGGAAGCCGTGGATTCGGTCCCTGGGACGCTCGCAGGGGTGGCTACAGCTCCAGTCGCCAAGCGTGGCAGCAGGAGAAGGGATCAGGACCTCACACCTCCCGTTGGCGAGGAGCCCTGGGCCAGCTCTTGTGGAATGCGTCCCTTCAGCCTGCACGGCTTTTACCTCCTCTTCTTTCCCTTGCCACCCTGAACAGGAAGATTTTTGAAGTCTGCCTGTTGCATGGGGTGGAGAGACGGGATTTGGTTTTAGCCAAGCCTGGCTGAACAAATGCAGGTAGCAGTGCACACAGCAGAGCTCGGAAAGCTCCCCCAAGCAGGCACCTTCTCCGGACCTCGGCAGCTACGGAGGGTCCCTGCACCCCGGCGGACCAGCGAGGTAAAGAGTTGGTTACAGTCCTCACCAGCCCCTTCCTGGCCACGGTGAGAGGAGCTGCTTTGGAGACGGCAATACAAGGCTGCAAATGCAAAATACACACAAGCCCTCCGAATTCTCCCTTTCCTTCACTTTTTCTGCCAAAAAATGTGAGGTGAAGATAAGAGAAGCCACTGTCCAGCCACTGACCATTCCTGCTCCATCATCCCGCAGTTGGAAACTGTTCTGCTTTGGGACACATTGAACCTGACCCTTGTGCGGCGGCTAACGTGGCAGAAGACTCAGAGGACTACTTTATCCAGGAGAAACCCTCTTATTTGGTGTTTGTTCTTGCAATGGTTGTTATAAACCTGTTTGTTTTGAGGGAAGATTGCTCAGTAAGGCCAAAACACCATCATCTGTCAGCTGCCGTGGTCACAGAAGGCTTCTGAGAGATGGCAGAGATGCAGAGACAAATCCAGGGAAAGAAAACATCAGGATAACTTTATTTTATGGTTCTACCACCCCCTCCCATCACCTATAGCCAGGAGCCCTTGAGTTAGTGCTGCTTTTTCCTCCAACTCCTCCTCCATCCCATTAAACACACGCTTGGAAGGAGTTTGAATACTCCTCGTCCAGCCAGCGCTTTCAGATAACATAAACCTTCAGACCCAAAATGGCATGAGATTTGCCCGTGTTATCCTCACACAAACCGTGGCTAGGAAAGGTCAAAATTGTTTTAAAAACCACTTATATCCTGTCTGTGCTGCAGAGCAGACATCTCCCCAGCTTCCTCAAGCTGCAGCAAGCTTTCAAACTAAATGGATCAATAATAGCTTTTAAAAATTATCATCAAGAAATGAAAGGCTTGGCATTGCACATCCACTTAGATGGCTGTAACTACTGCAAATTAACATGAAACTGAAGTCGGTCCCAAATGAAGGCACCTCTCTGAGACGCCAGAGCCTGAAATGGCCTTTATGATGTAAATTTATATTAAGTACCAGCAATCTTTTGTGTGTCCTTCTTTAGCATTTTACTTTCAGTTGGCTTCTTTCCGAGTCTATTTTATCGGGAGATTTCCTAGACATTGGGACAAAGGCGCTGTCAGTCATGTTTCTATTTATGCTTGCCGAGGATGCTGATGGTCATCTGAAACTACAGACGAGGTCTATTTAACAGAGGTGAGTGGGCCGAGGGTTTGGGTTGGAAATCTCTCTGCTCCGCCTGCCTCGGCTGGGGACCACGGTCCCTGTTGGGAGTGTTTGGCCCAACCTGGATGGGGTCAGATGGGCTTTTAGGTTCCTAAACAGACACTTTTTATGGCCTTGGCAAAACAACAGACCCATCAGAAAGATGACGTGGGGACAGGGAAAGCACAAGGACTCCAGCCCCAGTCTTCCAGCCTTGCTTCATCCCCATTTAGCTGTAACCTCCGTGATGAGCCTCACTTCCCCGTACCTCCAGCAGCTCCCCAAAGGTCAGGTGGAGGAAACCCCTGAATACAGCACCAACGACAGAGAGATTTAAATCAGGGTAAACACAGTACAGGATTAGCCAGACATCACATCCAGACCTTAATTTCTCCTGGACCGAGGTGCCCACAAGAAGCGGTCCCAGGGGTAATCCCTGACTTGGTCCGGGGATCACAGGCACTTTATTTTCCTGCCCAAGGCCACCAGCCACGACCAAAACCCAGTGAAGTTTTCTAGCAGCAAAACGCTATCTGCAAATTCTTTTTCCTTTGCCAAATCTCTTCTGCACCACCCGGCTCTGCCGTGTCTGTTATAGCAAAACCCAAATGTACACAGGGCACAGACCAGCCTAACCGAGTAATGCAAGAGCTGCAGGCCCGTTACCAAATACATACTTTACGCAAGAACAACGAAGAGCTTTGTTTTAATTTCATTACCAGAAGGGAAAGCATCACGCTGTCCTTGCACAGGGCTATGGACTGGGATGCCTGGGTTGAGCTCTTGCTTCTCGTGCTGCCGCTGCAGAAGCACAAATGGCAAGATGCCCAGTAATTGCATCAGGAGCTGGTCCGACCCCCGTCCACAAAAGTAATGAGTAATGAGTAAGATAGAGAGGCAAAGTCCATTGAAGCTTGTAAATATAGGAGTCTTACATACCCAACATTGCCAAGATGAGCCCCCATCCTGGATAAGGGATCAGACCAGAAGGATTGCAGGTGTCCTCCAGTCTGACCAGCAGAGAAACAAAGGGGAAGGCTTTGTGGGTAGGATCATCTCCCCTTCCCTTCAGTGAAGGGGGAGCTGCAGGGGCTGCCTGCACCAGCGCCAGCTCCCACCTGCATGTTGCTGCAGAGCCCTCGTCCCCGGTCCTGCACACTCATTCTTTCACATAGCAAAAGCGTGGTGAGTTGCAAGGTGGGAAAACATCATGGGGAAAAAAAAAAGTCAAGTTTAGGGACACATTTCTAGGACGTGCCCTCCTCCTCCTCCTCCTGTCCACACCCCTCTTCCCACGCAGGCACCGCTCTCCGCAGCGCGTCGGCTGCAGTGGCAAACGCAGCTTTTGCAAATGCCTTCAGGAGCGTCAGAAACCTTTGTACCAACTAAAGGCTGCTGGGCAACCAGGACACAGGGCTGGGAGAGCCCTTGGACAGGGCACCTGAGACCAGCACGGCTTGTAATGATGTACGTGGCTAATGAGCCTCGATCTCCCAAGTGTGTCACAGTTGTCCCTTCGCAGCAGCCCCAAAGGCAGAGCACAAGAATTACAGTTATTTAGGCTGGGAACAAAGAACTCTTCCCCCTCAAAACCTGCTCCTCTGATGCTTCCTGCAGTAACATCGAGGCCATTTTGGTCCTTGTTGCAGAATCAGAAATGCTCTGCAGGGATGGGGGACATTTTAGCATGCGGGGGGGGTGGGTTGGCACTGGGAAGCCGGGCTGCAGGTCCCCACATCACCACATCCCTACTGCTTTTCCTAGGATAGGAACATAAAAAAGAATTTTGATTTTATTCCTTTTCCCTCCACTGAGTCCCTCAGCATAGAGAAGGGCATGAAATGAAAGCAGGTTAGAAAGAATTTCGCTGGCAATATTTCATGCCGCCCCTAGTCCCTTCGTTCCTACTGAGTATTCCCAGCCTGAATATTGAGTAACCCGAGCTTCAAAACACACATGGAGGTGATGGATTGCTGCTGAATGCAGGCTGAAGTTTTAAGCCAACAATTACTTTTCTCTGAAGAATTTTTCCCCACCAGAAACTAGGGAACAAAACACCTTTGAATTGTTTTTATGAACAATGCTGTCGTCTGCACAGTAACTGGAATCTTTAAAGGCTGCTGGGTTATGAATAGCTCTCATTACTGGGGGAAAGAATGCCCAGTGCCATGTTGGTATTTTTCTGTACATGCGCCTACGATATGTGCAGGGGATTAATCACCACTTTTAAAGAAGATCAGAGCTGAAATTATTAACCTCTGAGCAGAAACCTGATTTAAAAACGAAGGAGCCCACTTAGAGCCTGCCTCAGAGTTCAGAGCCCTCTCCTTCCCCCTCCTCTCCTGTGGCAGGGAGGAAATGAGCCTCCCCAGAGACAGCCGAGATGGACCTCGGCGAAATGAATGTCTCTGTAATCCCGTAAATCAAGTGGTGAGTAACTTCTGTCTGGGGGAAGGGATCACTTAAGAACCAGAGGCAGTGTCAAGGGATGAAATTCAGGAGAGCATGGAGGGCCTGAAGATACCTCAAGGGGCAGAATATCAATTTGGCGTTTTCTGCTGTTTGTTTTTGAATTGTCGGACGTCAAAGCTTGTCATGTTGCATATTGCCCTCCAAAAAAAAAAAAATAATAAAGGCAACCTCCCCCCCCAACCCAACAACATTAAACACATTTAATAAAAGGTTGGCTCTGCCTGATGGACATGAACTTCCTGCAGGCAACTTTTGGGGGACCCCCTTGCCTGCCCTCAGCTCCCCGTAGTCTTGATTAAGTGCGTTGCTTTATTACAGGTTGAGGTCCAAGGAAACAAAGTGAGTGGCACGTGGTCCCACAGGGCATCAGAGACAGCAAAGACAAGAGATACTTTGATATTTTTAAATCAAGCTGGGGAAAGCGGTTATTTGGGCGCTGCTGTTTCACACCTGCCGAGCTCAGGGGCAGAGCTGCTGAGCCACCTCAGCTTTCCAATGAACCACGGGTGTCCCAGGGAGGAGACAGCGACCACACACCTTGTGCCTCCCAGACAGATCAAACACAATGCCTTAATTCAGCTTGTCCAAAGGAAAATTAAAAAAAAAAAAAAAGGAGTAATGCACACAAAGAGCCCATTCTTGGTGGAGAGATTAAAAAAAGCATGCCCACATGTTCTCTCCTCCAATGCCTACAGAGCATTTTCCAGCCTAACTTTGCTGTTTCCTCCAGGCTGTGGAAATAGAGGCATTAAAAAGCTGAATGATACACCCAGCAGGACTTGAAATAGAAACCACGCGCCCTGATACCTTGGTGACCCCCACGGAGCAGTTGCATGGACCAAAACGGTTCAACTGGTTGGTTCAACTCATGGCCTCCTGGGGAAGCAAGGAGACCACCTTCTGGACCCCTTGCCTTGAAACCCACCATCTCAGCTTGCGCATGGGGTCCCCTCGGACCTGTAGGAACCTCAAACCTAGGTGGACGGCATACGGAAGAGGACATGAAAGTCCACTGGCTCCAACAAGCTGCCCCAGGTAGCAGGAGGTGCAATACGGCAAAAAGCCCACCTCTCTGGGGAACCCTGAGCCACCAAGGTTTGATACACATGGGTCTATTATACTATTTGGTTTCTTGGTAACAGCAGACCAAGCTGCAGCAGCAGCAATCAGCTTCGTTCTAAACCCCCAAAAGTGCCACGACGTCAGATTAAAAAGCTTCCATTTAAAGGGAAAAAAAACCCCCAACAATCCGAAACCACAAAAAAAAAAAAACCCAACAAGGCGAGACTTGATAGTGATTCATAATGACGCTGTTTTACAGGCTCCCTAATGGGTGCATTCTCCATTCAAGGAAAACGCACGGTGCATTGAGTGAATGATTTTGCTAGACTCCGTGCCACAAAGGCAGCGCGCTCGGGTCGATAGGCAGATCCCAGAACGCGCGCTGCTTACAGTAACATCAGCAGCAGCCGCACATTACCCCTTCTTGAGAGCTTGAAGTGAATTCGCAACCATCTCTTGTATTACCGGAGGCTATTTAATATTCTCTGGCTGCTGACACCCTGCCTCTCCCCCGCCTCCCCTCTTCTGAAGCTTTCCCCAAACCTGTAAGAACAAATGGCAGAGGCACGCATTTGCTGTGGCACTCCCTCGCTGCTCCGCCGAGACGGCAAATTGGGACCGCAGAACAGGAGCTGGGAGATTTCCTTCCTATTTGGTGCTGAAGAAAGAATTTTGCTTACTAAGTCAGTGTATTCCCGTCTATCTGCTCCGGCCTCAGCTCGTATGTCCCATGCTCAGCATTCCTCCGGCACTTCACATTAGTCCTAATCACAGCAACAGCATCAGCCTCTAAGGTGTAAAAACACTAACGCACATGTGCTCTGTTCCTTCTGCCTTTTCTGTGCTCCTGGAGCTGTATTTGGACCCTGTTCACATAATTCTCCCGACAAAGCTGATTTTTTCAGGCAAAAGCAGAGATTTTCATTTGTTTGCCCAATTCCAGGAGCGGGAACCTTAAGCAAAATTAAAGAGATCACGAGACCTTTCTGATAGCACTCGCTTGCTATCAGTCAGACCCCACTTACCTCTGCAAATACCTCCTTTATAAAACATCAGGCTCTGCTATTTAAAGCCAGCTATGGTGGAATATAGATTTCTTGTTTGCTTGCTTTTTAAGAAGAGTCAGATTAAAAGACATTCAAGCTGACTTTGACCTTTTCAAAACAGACCAAGTGTTAATAATATTAAAACTGAGAGGAAGAAAAAATCCCCACTATGGGCACCAGTACTTAAGGGGTGGCTACAGAGAAGATGGAGACTCCCTTTTTACAAGGAGTCCCATGGAGAGGACAAGGGGGATGGACACAAGTTGCTCTTGGGGACGTTCCGATTGGACACCAGAGGGAAATTCTTCACAGTGAGGACAGTCACCACTGGAATAATCTCCCCTGGGAAGGGGTTGACTCGGCCACGTTGGGCACCTTCAAGAGTCATCTGGACAGGGTGCTGGGCCATCTTGTCTAGACTGTGCTCGTCCTAGAAAGGTTGGACTAGATGGTCCCTGAGGTCCCTTCCAGCCTGGGATTCTGGGATTCTGTGATAAGAAACAGGAGAGAGATCCAGTAAATTCTCATGGGCAAAAATGGTTCCTGGCCATTAATGGGTCTTCAGTACTTCACCTCCTTGCCCCCCACTATACTTCTCCCACTAAACCCTTTGCAGAACCAAACCCCTATACCACAATCAAACAAACCTCCGAACAACTTTGCAAGGAGAAGATGACCCAGTTTAAGGAATGTGAGAACAATTTCTTGCCATCGGGTTTTACGGAGGAGCAGAGAGGTGGACTCCAACATTTGCCAAGTCGCTTCCAGCCCCGCTATTTCTATATAAGCAACAGATGAGCACGAAGAGCCTGCTTATCTTGCAGTTTACTTGGGAATTCGATCCGCTTCTTGCAGCTCCAACGCCACCTCCCAGCCGAGCGCTTGCAGTTTGATCCTTGCAGTCACCCGTGCTCGGGGAGAACGGGGACAGCTGCTCTGCCCCCGGCCACCCAGGGGACTTGCGAAGGAAGCAGGGATGGTTTTCCTGAGTAGGGTGCTCAGAAAATAACTGAGGTTTCATATGACAGCTGAACAGAAAACACTCACCTCCGTTTGCTGACTTGCACCCCAAGCTGGTAGAAATGCTGCCGTTAAACCAGCAAGGCAGCCCACGGGCAAAGGGATGTGGAGGATCTGATACAAGGAGCGGTGGAACAACCCTCGTCTCCCAGGAACAGCAACGCCATGGGGACACTTTGAAATGGTTACCCCAGAGGTGCCCCCAGCAGCCTTAACAGTGTGTGAAATCTTTGTAATAAATACCACATAACCGCTGGGCTATGTGCTGCCTCGGGTCCTCTTACGGCACAAGCGCTTTTGGATGTCGTCGGAAGGTGGCTCAGAAGTTTTTGGGCACAAAACCTCTGACAAGCAGACCCTTTAGGGTTCTTTTTCCTCCAAACCATCCCATTCTTAGCAATGTCAGATGCTACTTCCCATACAGGATGGAGAAGGGTTAACCCGGCGGGGGGGTGCTTCCTCCAGCACCATGGCTGAGAGTCCTCTTCCCAGCAGTTACTGGCTTGAGAGAGAATCAAACTAATTACCTTAGTAATTACCAAACTAATTACCTCTCCAATTACCGCGCATCTTTGTTCACATGGAGCTGACATTCTTGCAGAGGAGCCCTGGCGCAGCGCCCCATGCTCTCCGGGAACCTGCCTGGCTCTTTCACAATGACTTGGAGCCCCAGGTCCTCTTCACACCATGGTCCTCCTCACACATATTCAGGAGATCTCCCTCTCCCTCAGGGAGGGGATGATGCTGATCAAGCCTCTTGGCTGGTGCAGGTAAGTTTGCACTGCAGTGACTGTTTTGCTGCCAGGCAGACTGTGGAGGGCACAGTGCCTTTGCTGCACAGAGGTTTCTCTGGTGGGAATACCCTTAGCACAGCGCTGTGGGATCACCACCACACTGACGATCAAACTAGAGATGCGCTTGCCCCCAGGCCCGACTTGATACCGCTCCCTCTGATAAGAGCAGCATCTGAGAGCAAACAGGAAGGTGACTCGAGATGACAGACATTCCTCTCCAACAGAGTTGAAAACAGCAGGGTGTTCACCCAGCAAAACCCAACGCGAACGCCACTGTCAACTTACCTCCCCTCCCCAGGCTTACTCCTCCTTCGTTTTCCAGACTTCTACTTGAATCTTGCCCTTGGGCCCTCAAAAGCCAGGGTCTGGTAGTCACTCGCCGCTCTCCTGAACTTGGAGATGTGACAGCGGGCGCTCAGCCCTGAAAAGAGCCCCCAGCTCTTTAAGGAAGAGTCATTGTTCTTAAAGCATGAACGCAAATGGTTTCATTAATGCTGATCATGACCTGCGGATGATTCCGTATGAAGAGATGTTAGAGCCTGAACACAGAAAGGACTCTCGTAGCTGTCGGATGGATGCCCACCTTGCACGTGCCCTCTGTTGCTCTCTTCTTCCACAATCCCCTCTCCTGTGTTTCCAGCCAACTTGCAAAACACAGTGTCAACTCAAGACAAACCTCTGCAAATGATGAGCTGACCAGCTCACAAGATCCAATTCTGCAGCTATTTGCCTGCAGGTGAGAAGACACCAAAAGCACGGCTGCCTCCTTCCGTCCTGGCAGTACCTACTGTGCCGAACAGCTCGTTCTGGTTAGGGATCTTTAGGTGCTCATTGAATAGAAAGATGCTAGAAATAAACCACTAGAAATAATCAGTTTCCCTTGCCCAAACCCGATCAGCATTCACAGCTGGAGGGAAGACCTTGCAGCCGTTTGCAGAGAAGAATATTGTCTAGAATTTCTGTTATTTTGGAAAGGAAAACAAAAAGGATAGACGAGGGAAAGGCTCCCCCTCCTACTGCTTCTTCAGCTTGAGAGATGACATGCAACTCCTTCAGACAGAGCCCACCTGAAACTCCATTCCCCTCTTTAGATTCTCTCTAAAAGGGCACAGGATCTAAAGGAGAACAAAGCAGTGGCCATCTGAGCTGTCAAATTTATCTCAAACTGCAGCCATTTCCATATTAAAGCTAATTCCAAGTATCTGCTTAAAACTGTAACACAGGGATAAACTAACAGGTGAAAAAAAACCCAACGCTGCAAGGTTATGAGATCTGTCTCAGACACACATGACTCCTGAGGAAAGGAAGTCTAGTATTTGAAAGAGTCTAACACTGCTAAATTACATGAGAGTAGGATAGCAGTGATTATTTTGACACCATTGAATGACTTGTGATTTGTTCCACAGACACTGAGCAAAGAACAATGAAAAGCTTTCATTTAGTTGTTACAATACTGCTTTTCCATTTAAAACCCTAGGTAAAATTGCCCTTTGGTTACAGCTGATCAGAGCTTGTGAATGACCAACAAGAACATCTGAAATTATTCTCTACCGTGGGCAGAGCGTGTTGTGCCTTCATCTGTCATCCCCAGAGAATATCATCCCTGTCATCCTTCTGAGATCAGGACCCATTAAGCTGAGTTCAAGCTCACAGTTTGGCAGTGAGCAATCTTAGAGAGACCTGGTTATTTCTGAGGAGGGAGACCTACCCAGGGGTTTCCCATTCTGAAAAAAAAGAGAGAAAAATGGGAAACTTCAAAGATTTTCAGTCTTGAAATGCAGCTACAAGGTAAGTCTTGGCTGGAAGAACATTGTTCAGAACTGACTACACCCAGCGCTTTTCCTTCTTCCCCGCAGTACTATAAACAGTAAGCTGTAGACACACACTGCTCTTGCTTGTGCTTCTTCAGATCCTATGAACCTTGCCTTTTTAATTATTTTTTTTTTAAATATCCTTAGTCCAATTCCAAAACAAAGATGGCAACTGTCTCTATTTTAGGCAGACCTACAGCTTCCTTGAGCAGAAATGTCCAACATCACCTCTCAACTCTGTTGTCAGAAGAACAGTGTCCTGCTTGACGTCCATACCAGCAAGTGGGAGAAGGAAGAAGTCAAAGACTGACGATGGGACTAGGATGCAGGTAGGCAGAAGGAGGGGTGGTAAAGGCAGAAGGGGTGGCAAACTGAAGCTCGCTCCACAAACATCCAGAACTGCCGCTCTACTTCAATGGCAAAAGTTGTCCACAGGGTGGACAATTCAAAGCCTACACCCCGTTTGCCGCAATCGGCATCCCCCAAGCTCAAGCAACGCATGATAGAGATGCCGCTACTGATGATACAGAAGATGTTTAAAGAACACAACATCTCAAATGAAGCCTGAAACACAGTTGGAATAGTGCAAGCAAGACTGACTCCCATTGCTCAAGGCTGTCAGGATGGGAAACCAATAAACATTTGGCAATAACAGAGACCTTCCTTCCCGACATAGCTCTTCTCCTGATTTTACGGAATCATCTGGCCTTAAAAACGTCTGCTTTTCCTCTATGCCGTATTTTGCTGCCAATTCTAAGTCTGGCAAGGATGGATCTGCCAACTTCTTGGCTCTCTGTTACAAAAGAGAACATTACAAAGGAGAATTTGTGAGTTAGCTGATTTGTAAACACTGCAGCAAGTCACCATGTAAACACGCTGCTTATGTCGCTGTTACTTCTCTCAAGCAGTTTACCTGGCACCTGACGTTGAACTCCAGGATCTTCCTCTCCTACTGATATTACAGTTGCTTCACATGTAAAAAAACCCAGCTCCTTCTTGTAGCATTAAAAAAAACCATCCTTAATTAAACGGTGCTCACAAAGCATCCTGATAATTAGAATAGGAGAGTCACTGGCAATATTTTGAATATAAATGAGATCCGCAGGTGCACTCGCAGTTGTACAGTAGGATGCAGTTCAAATGTAGCCAATTAGAGAAACAGAACAGGTAAATAAATAGCAGAAGGCTCTCGACACATTGCTCATTTGACACTGTTATCCTATTACACAATGGCAAAAACCTTTCCTAAGACTGCTTGATAAGACAAACGTGGCAGTCGTTATCTGAACAAAAACAATTAAATGAAACTGGGTACTTGCATAAAGCTGGTTTGCAGCTTTGGGCACCGTATGCCCTTTCATTCACCAGTGTTTTCCAAGAAAGGAAACTCTGGTGGTGCATGAATCAGAGCACACTATCACGTGGGATCCTTTTAGGTTGCTCTGATGGAAAACAGTTATATGTAAGTACCATTCCTGAAATCAAGGTTGGTTATGCATAGAAGTGTATGCTTTAAAGCTTCAGCAATAACATCTGCTGGGAAAACATGATTGACACAGCAGAGGGAACACCATCCGCCTCGGAGAAGTAGAAAGAGAGACAGACTGAAACATCAATCTTGTGCATAAAATATATTTATTGTTGGTACAGAGCGAAGCATATTCGTCAGTACTTGATAGGAGTGAGGAGCACAACAGAATCATTTCATGTAAATAAAGGCCATGTTACATCTTAAGTGTTGGATCATTAACATCATTCCAGCAGAAGGCCTGGAGAGAGACTTCATTAAGTTACATAATTCGTGAAATAAGTTAAAGCACAATTTACGTCATTACACATTGTAAGGAAAACTTTAAGCAACGAACGAGCAACGAATACAGGCTGTAGAGTGAGGAGCAGCGGCTGGCTGGCTCACAAAGCACCGCCACGTCCTGGCACACCAAGCATCACATACCCGTGCCTTTGACAGTGAGAAGTTTTTCAGGAGATTCTACAATGAAATAGCAGCATTTGAAGGATATTTCCCCTTTCTAAGGTCAGTGAAAGGTTCTTTTCTTTTCCTTCCTTCAATCACCAATAAGTGGATTTTACTAAGACTGAACAGTATCTTCAGATGTATGATTTCTGATGTAATAAGATACAGGTCTTGGCTTTTCAAATGGTCACGCTGATTGAACTGTGATGGCTGCTGCTCTTGAAATGGCTCTTCCAGTTCTTCTCTTTATTGGTCTGCCCTGTAAATGGGCCGTCATATCATTCTTGGGGAAAAATGCCCTTCTGCTGAAATTAGAGTTGATGGTCTTGTGCTTGATTTGGACAATGCCTTTATCCTCCTCTCCCAAGCATGCTCTGCTGAGAAAGTGGTCAGAGGGAAGGGGAGGGAGAGAGGGAAACACATATTTCAATTACTCGAAGTTATTCCAGAGAAGTTTGGCTACAGTTCCTTCTAAGGAGTTGCAATTTTTAAAATTAAAATATAGAAAAAGAAACATTGTCAACATACACGTCATCACAGAGACAAGTCATGGAGGCAGAGTGAAGCTGTTTGAGGACTCAACACGCCAGCCATTTGGAGGCCTGAAGAGCTGCAGGAACAATTCCTTTTCATCCATCCTAATGCTATCATGGCTCTAGTCATGCTATGGCTATTAAGGAAATTAAAACACCTGACCTTAGAATACGACAAATCCCATTCCCAGCAATTACATACTCGAGGAAATATATCCTGAAGTCATACAACACTAAATATCTGCCTACCTCCTTCCTGTGTTCTGAGTCATAATCAAAATCTCAATAGTCTGAACTTGTTGCACTGACCTTGCGCTTCATTAATCACTCCCTGTGCACAGCCAGGCCACCAAGGGCTAAAAGTACAGATCTATCAAGCAGTCCCAGAGTTATTCCCCCTGCCACACCAGAGAGCTTTCCCCTCAAGGTGTTGACTCTCCAGAGAGGTCCTGGCCTCTACCATGAAAATGCAGACTTGCAAGGACAGTAGGTAGGGCTCTACTAAGAACTTCCTGCTGCCGTGATCTGGAAATAAAGGGTCTGCAGAAAGGAGCACATGTATGGATACTACTTGTCTAGATCAGTAAGGAGAACAGAAAGTGGGATCTAATTGAACACTGACAGGCTAGGCAGTAAAAGCATGCTGCAGGCCACCTACGTTCACTGGAGGATTACGACACTGACCAAGGCAATCTGCTGCTCTTGCCTACAAAATCCATAAAATGGAGAAGACAGTAATTATGAGTCTCCTTGTAAGAAATGGTAGGAAGGGATTTGATCATTTTCAGGGCTTATGTAAGGAGCAAGCCCCAGTGTAAACCCTGAAATCTTACACGAGACCTACAAACAGCTGATTCAAGCATTTGAGCAGCAGCATCTGGCTGGACAGGGCACATTGTCTTGCAAGTCTGGGCTGCACTGTCACAGTCACAGAAGTTATGGCTCAGGAAAACTAAAAATAAAGGGAATGAAAAACCTGTCGTCATGCATGTCTTTAACCAAATTTTCATGGTATTTCTAAAAATAAGCCAGTGAACCATTCAACTAGATCAAGCGGTGTTTCTGCAAGGATTAAGAGGTGTACCAAGGTGCAGGACAGCGAGCACACAGAAAGATGGTAAAAGTCCTTGTGGTCACAAATATTGTCCAGAATCCATGGCAGAGAAGTACACGTTGACAAAATAAAAGGAGTTGGTTTTATGGTCCCTAGGTGCTATTACAAGCAAAAATAAGGGAAACTTTTATAAGTTAACAAAATCTCCAGTCTCAGTTTGACAGCATCCCCATGGACATATCTGTAAGACTGATGAAGGCTACTTTACCTCGAAGACTCTTTTTGCAGTGGTATTACAGAAACTTGCTTGAAGCCATCACTGGGCTGAATATTAACTTTACATAAATTTAACACTGCATAAGTTAATGCAGAAAACTCCCCAAAGATCTGAGAAAAATCGTGTTACTTTTATTTAGTGTCCTAAGGAAAGAAATCGCAGATATTTGTTCGTCAAATGCGTATTTCTGCCCACAAAATTTCATCTTCAGACAACGGGGAGTGTCTCAGGGCTTGCTTTGGTTTTGTCTTCATTTTGGGCTTTTTTTTAATGTTCTTTACTGACCCTTGCCATTTTAAATCACCTACAAATTTATTCATGTATTTAAAATGTTTTTCTTGTGGTCTTTTCATTGCACCAATGTTGGTGTGAAGGGAACCTGGTCTGACTCTTCCATAATAAACTTCCTTCAATCAGGGTAGTGTTAAATGGTGGCCATAAAAGACAATGCCTTTTTACTGTGTTTCAGTTCAGTGTTTCCAGCTACACTAATTTTACATATTTTTCTATTAGATTGGAAGATGGTATCTAGTAAAAATACTTGAGGGTGAGGCTAAAATAATGGCTTTATTCTGACTAGGATGCATGATTAAGGACCACTCTGTCCTACAAATTAAAATAATGGTTACAACAAGGCTGAAGGATAACATTTTGTAGCCAGGCTGTCAGACAGCAGCAGCTGTTGGTATCATTCTTTGAAGTACTTTCAAATCTCACCTGCCTGCAGAGCCTTGCATCCCTCTGAAATTCAATGGTCTAATAGGAAACTGTTGCACAGACTTCATTAAGCTATAGCCTAGTTGTGTTTCCGTATAGGAATTAGGACTCCCTATAGCCCAGGGGAAAGAAAAAGGGAAAAAAAACGGGTATTTTAACAGCCACCTTGTCCGTATGAGCAGACAGCAGGCTAGGAAAAGTGATAAAAATGCCACTGGATGGTCCATATTAGTGCAGTGACTGGTCTGGCTGGAGGTACTTCAGCAGTGGGAGCACAAATACGTGCCCCAGACAATCCTAATACCTTCCCCTTAATGGATCCATTAAGTAGGTTTTTCCCTCCATTACTATTATAATAAAATGCAAACATTAATAATAGACTTTAATTTATCTCACTGGCTTCTCATGACTTTGGGAAAAGATTTAAAGTGAAGATACAACAATGTGTCAAACTCCTCTGAATTAACAGCTCTCTGGACCTTTCTAACAAGGGGAGAAAAGGACAGATAGAGACATGAGATTACAGACAGGATGAGAAATAAGGAGCATACAGAAGAGAGGGGGAGATAATTATAAGCAAGATAGGAAAGAAAGAGGAGTCAATAAATTCAATTTATGAAAAGCACAGAGTGTGCTCAGCCTGCGCACAAGTGCCCAGACTCACCGCCAGGAAATCGGATTAGTTAACTTATTTGGTTTTCAATATCTTGGTCTATTCCCTCTAGCAAATTTTCTTCTTTGTTTGTTTCTTGTAGCCAGTGTCAGTTAACTTTTTCATTTCTGAATCTGCTATTTACCCCACTCCTCTGTCTTCCATCCAAGCACACATAGTAGGAAATTTCGCAGTATTTTATAACAGTGTCTAGCAATTATTTCAAAGTAGCTGTTTGTCTGGACTTCTGGGCAATCAGCGAGTAAAAATAATTACAATTACAGCTGCAACACATGGAGGATGAGCTATAGAGGACTGATGTTCATTATGAAAAACAATTGTTCCTGCTTGCAAATATTCCCATCATAAAAGGCTTCCCTTTCTCTGTTATCATAAGAGAGAAACCTCTCTGAATTCTCATCTTGAAGCATGTGTGAAAGAGAATAAGAAGCATTTAGGAAACACTTTTAACTACTTGACAGGCTTGGTTGAAGATCTTCAACAAAGACGCTGTTTAAAAGGGTTCAAAAACCTAATGCTCATATTTATGCAATTTCCTTTTCCTGCACCTTCTGAACATGAATTAATTCATCCTCATCATAGTCTTCTGAAGACACTCCTATCAGATGCAAGCTCTACTTATAGCTTAAACATCTATAACTAATTAATCTAAATTTTCTAGTTACTTTAAAAAATAATATAAAATTATAAACACAGTAAATTAATGTTCCAGAGGATGCAAGCCACGGCAAAGATCTAGGCCACTATATAACAACGTAATATTATTCGCTGGCCTTTTTTCTAAAATATCTCAGAAACACCGATGGTCTGGTAACTTCAGACTGGATTTGGAATGTAAAAATCAAACTAAGAGAAAACTTAGAAAAAAATAAATATACACACCAGTTATTGTTCGTCATAGTAGGCATTAATTTAAAAGAAAAAAAAAACCACCATTCAATTTAAAGAAAAAGAAATCCAGTTCAAAAGGTCACGGAGACCACGGAAGAAGGGGAAGCAGCTCCTGTGGCCAGGGAAGGTACCCGGCCAAAGCTGGTTGCACTGCTCGCGTTTGGGGGTGTCAGCATGGCTCAACCGTCCTTCCAAAATCAATAAAGTGTCAGTAGCTCCATGAAAGAAAGCCTCAGGCTGGGAGATCGGGAACATTTTTCGGGAGCAGGGAGATCTGGGAGGCTGTAGAGTTTTTAAGGAAATGAAGGAGCTCAGGAGCTTGGTGCATGAACAGGAGAAACACCAAAGGATATACTGAAGGAGGTGATTTGGAAAGGGACAGGGTGATCTCACCAACTTTTATATTTCATCACATGGATCCTCTTTAAAGCTGTCACTGATAATAACAGCGTTTAATATCATAAAGTGATTTTAGGACTGCCCAGACAGCCACACAAATTGTCCTCCCCTTGCACTCTTCCGAGAACAACCACGCTACAGCTGTTAGCTCCAGCACTGCCAGTCCAGCCAGGCTGCCCGTGCAAAAAGGAGCATACAAACTATATAAACAGAGAATTAACAACCGCACCACACAAAGGTATTAAGTGCCGCGGGTTGAGGAACAGCTTTCGCCTTGCCATGCAACTGTTGGCTCCTGCCACGTTTTACACAGCACTAGGGCACAAGCAGTGTTAATTCCAGCAAGATCTTCAGTAATACCAGAGCAAGACTGCACCGGCGTTACAGCAAAAAGGTCACAGTGAATGATTATAGTCAAAGTCTTACTATTTTTCCGTACAGGCAAAATTAACTCGGCTGAAAATGATCATTATCAATTACTAGACGTGCTTGCTGGGTCTCTGCTAACACGTTAGAGCACACGTTTTCACATGTTCAAATATTAAGTCACAGATTTTTAGCAGAAGTAAAGATTAACAAACTTATTTAAGCACTTTTAACATATACTATATATACGGCCTTACGGGCGTATCTGCGACTAGCTTCCTAAGAGCACAATTGAGGTCAACATATATATCTCTATACTTGAAAGATGGAAGCTGCTGAAGAAGAATTACCTTTAGAAATTTTAGCTTCTTTTAACTGAAATATATATATATTACTATCATTTTCCCTTATGCTGAACTAATAAAGCATGAAAGTTTATAGTCCGCAGTAATTACCCCTACCCTAGCAAACTGGATGAGAGGGGGGCAAGAGCAGGTAAACGACAGTATTAGACTCTCAGAGTACATAACATAAAAGAAGTCAAGACTTCCAACTGGCAAGGAATCGGGTTTGAGACATCCATTCATTTCTTACTGAAAGTGGTCGTATTTATCACAAATAGTACCACATAGTTTCACCCCCTTGTTTTACCGCTAAAACTGCAGGTACCAGGAAACATCTGCCAACAGTGACACTAAACAAGAGCTTCCCAAGGGAAGAGGTGGAAACCTTAGCATTTAAATAAATTGGAAGTGGACCCCACAGAGCTTGTGAGAACATACATACTGGTGAGCTGTACCGCTTTAGCATGTAAGAAGGACTCACAGGATAATCCGACATTTTCCTCTCTTCTTCATTCCATCATTAGTTCAGTGGCAATATTTCTACACCCACCTGTTTGGCATGATTGACACAACGCAGGTACTGGCTAGCCAGGGCAGAGCAGCTGAGGGTCTCCTGAGCGTGTTGCTGATAACACTGTAGAATTTTATCCTGCAGATCAGCGCAGATTGGATGAGATTCATATCGTCTGGAGAAAGAGAAAAAAAACATTTTGGTTTCCTTCTCAAGAGGATTTCAGGAAAGATGCGACTCCTTTTTCCTCTTTTTTTTTTTTTGAAGTAGTAGTAAGCTAAATAACAGAAGTGAAGCAAAACACTTTAAAGCTATAAACAAAGGCTGTTTCTAGAGCTATTTGGGCTATAAAGTGGGTAACATCAGACACAGACATCAAGATGAGTTGCAGAAGTTTGGCTGTTGGGACCACAAGTGTCCTCCTGATCCAGTACTCAGGTTCCAGCCAGCAGAGAAAGCTAACACCCAACTTCATACGAGCGCACATCTTTAACTGAAGATCCCGGCAATGCCGAAGCACATCTGATCTCACCTACATTAGAAAAACAGCCACACAACCACAGGAAAGCTTCATCGCTGCGTACCCCTACGACCATATCATCTCGCTACTTATTAGACGTTGCTTGCTATTGAAATCACCCATTGGGCTGACCTCGAGAATATAAAAACCCTGCTACCATCAGCAAATTCCACATCCCACTTTTGCTGATCTGATGATAGCCTCTATTTTTGGCGCATCCTCCTTCCCATCACCTCAATTCTAATCCTGACGCCAGATGTGCAAGTTATTTAGGAATTTTGTCTATTTTCTTTACTGTATAGATTCATTACTCTTGCCCTCTTTTTGGCTGACGCAATACACTTTTTGCCTTCATCTGAAGCCAAAGGAATGGAAGCTTCTCTAGGCCGTCCTGTAAAATCCAAACCTATTTTTCGTTAGCTCATGGTCTGTTGTATTGGTTTATCAATCCAGACCAGCGTTTCACTTGCAGACAAAAATCTTATCATTTGCATTAATCTATAAAAGCTTATCCACACTGATAATCCCACAGAATTAAAATGGGAATACGATATTTTCATATTTTAAAAGTAAGAAAGTTGGTGAAGCGTTTCAGAGACGAAATGTCCATTGAAATTTTAAGTCTACTAGACGTTTACTTTATAAATCAAATATAAACTTCCTAAGGTACTCATTTCTATAAGAGACAATCAAATCACAATTAAAACCCTTTCACGCCAAAGATAAAATATTTTGACGGTAGAAAATAGAAATTGAAACAACATGAAAATTTAGAAAACCATTTACAGTTCATATGCCCTGACAACAACCATTTGCTTCACGTGTGCGAACTGCAGATTTAACGCATCTTCCCATTTACCCTACCAGAAAAGCCTGATGGTGGCTGCTCTAATATCCATTCCAGCCCACATTATTTTTAGTTCAATTAAGGTTGTAAAAAAATAATGAGACTCATCAGCCACAGTATCATGAGATGAATATTCTGCTCCTTCTTATTTTGCTCATTGGCCAAGGGAGATCTCCATTTTACTACGGTAAGAAAGTGAAACGTGAAGCACAATGATGTTCCTTAGGGGAATTGACTTCTTGGCAATCACTCAAGATGTAATACCAAAAAAAAGAATGTTAAGTCGCCTTGATTTTACAGTATATACCTATATAAAACGTCCCTCTCACTCTTTTTGTTCATTACCATACATCTGTGAAACGCCTAAACCAGAATTTAAATGCAGTCCCCGGGGCTTACACACTTTATGATCTGAAAGTTCAAACTTCTGTAGACTCTTGCGGATGAGGATTTTCCCTTAATCCCCCCTCTGCTGATATCAGCAAGCACTTCAAAAGCATGTTAGGCATCAAAATGTATGACCATAAACTGCTGCACACCGACTGATTATGGCAAGGTCTGTATCGGGACGGAGTACGAGAGGAAGCGCTGCATACGCTCTTTGTAGACGTAACACTCACAGCGGCGATGATTTGGGTCCAACTAAACCAGAGCTCGTTTTAAATGCCTGAAACCCTGGTCTGGATTGATAAACCAATACAATAGACGGTGAGTTAACAAAAAATACACACAGTAAACCTCGCTGTGCCTTTATTCACAAGTGATTTCAAAGTGACTTCCTACATAAAGGTGAAGAGTGAAGGAAATGGGCTGCTGTACACTTGCTACATAAATTCTGTAAATGTATTTAAAGCCATTTCAGCGGGGGCACTCTAACCCACATTAAGGAGCTTTTTTGATTGCTTTTTTCCCTCAGCCATGCCATTAGTGACCATTCGAAGTCCACGTATTATCCCGTACTTGAAAGCTTCAATGGACTCTGTAGGTTGCCAACCATACCCCAGTCCTGTAAGACACGCCGTCTCCTGCCCCAGTTATTTGTCTTCATACTATGACTTTTCACTGGTGATTTTTCAAAACGCTGCCTGTCCTTCCTTCCACGCACTGCAGACCCAAGGCAGGTCAACGTGAAGAGGGCCACTTCCTTCAAGTCACAAAAATCCATTTTCTTGGATTAATCTGTTGAAGGAGAGCACCATCTCCGTATTGATCTGCTGTGCTTGTTACGCTACCCTAATGCACTATTTGCACTTTTGGGAAAACGCTAAATGAGATTACAGTCTAACATTAGATGGCCATAAACCATGTGCTGCAGGATCTCCCGTTCAGGAAAGAAGGTTTCAGTGTCCATTATGGTAACCCCACCGAAGGGTTTGCGATTGATTTCTGTTTGGTGACGGATGACAGGACTCTCAGATGGACGGGCAGAAACAGCCAACTGCAAGGAAACTCCTCAAAAGGGAAATGAAATATCTCCCTGAAAGAGAACTTCTCTGATGCTCCTATAAATACGGGTAATTTTACAGAAGCATTTAAGGATCTGTGGGGCTTGTAAGAAAAGGTAGAGAGTGCAAAATCAGTAATTATGTGAAATCTGCACTATAAACGTGGAGGTTTTAAATACCTGAATGGCTAAAGCGACCTGGTCTGGTCCCAGAGCTGACCCTGCTTAGCGCAGGAGGTCCCTTCCCTGAACCATCCTGCCCTGAGAGATCGATCTGTATTTTGGGATTACGGCAGGGAAAGTATCCCATTATTTTATTTTATTTTTCTTAATCACTTGGGAATTTCACAACTAAACTGAAGGAAAAATACACAATGGAGACGTGAACCAGGACTGCCAGGGAACCCTGAGAGATCTCCATCTCCATTCAGTGCAACTCAATAACTAGAGAATCAACACACACGAAATCTAAAATGCCTTTCTTAGCAAAAGTCAATATGAACAGCAGTCTGATCTGCACCGTGCACCACATGGCACGCCAGTAACGATGCTGTTTTTATTAAGTTTACAATTACTTGATCTGCTTTCGCTTTTCCAGCTGCTCCTCAAGCACCTCACGTGCTAGCAGAATATTTCTGCGCACTGGAATAAACCTCTGAGGGAGCCGCGCACCCACCTTTTCCATCAAGCTGATGCACTGCAATCTCATAAAGGTAATAGGACGAAGACACAAAAGAAAATGAGAGAGAGTTTTAAAAAGAAATATTCTATGCTAAAGCACGAAGAGAAAATTTAATGAAGGTAACTTTGTACTCATCTAGCCTCTCTCAAAGAGCATAGCTTATTGTACTCCTGGGGGCGCCGAGAAAGGAGCCCCTTCATGGCATTCAAACAAAATGTCTACTAAAGAGGAAAATTGAAATCACCACGGTAAGCTTTACAAGTTTTGTGATAAAACTGACATTCTGACGAAGGAATCTGAATCGCTGATGAGTTTCCAGCTGTGTAGGTATCTGGCATAATCCCACCAGATCAGGACTTCAGGCAATTGTCATAAAATATGGGGCAAAAAAAATAGTAACAAAAAACTAGCACGAAATACAAAAAACAGTGCCATTAGATGGCCAGAAGTATCCAGGGCTTAATTTTATTCCTCATTAAAATGCTGACACCTATCAAAAGCATCTGTTTTTATTTGTGTAACCCTTGGCATCTAAAGCTACCTCTGTAACACTAAATAAAACAGTCCAGAGATGACCCTCTGGCTCCAAGGCAAGCAGCACGATACAGCACCACCTGCATCTCTTAAGTGTAAAATCTTGCCTTCCCCTCCAAATAAGCAGCTCGGCCCATCTACAACCAAACCACAGACTGGGGACACTCCCCAGCATGTGCTGTTCCCCCAGTCACGCCTGGTGTTGCCCAAGGAAGCGTTAGCTCCGAAACGAAACCCTGTAAAGGAATGTGCTACCAATTAGACCCAATGCACCGGCACAGGAGAGCGCGGGGGACAATGTCCTGACCTGTTTTATTTACTCCTACTGACGCAGCAGAGCAGCCACGCTGTGACCAGACCCCAGCTGCGCTGGGTGACATACAAAGAACAACACAGGAGGAGGATGTTTATTTTCTCAACGTGCTTATAAAGCACACAAAGATAAGAAACAACAACTTGATGGTGAAACAAGGAAACCCTCAGGGAAGACCCTCAGCCAGTTTGCTGACGATACCAAGCTGGGAGGAGCGGCTGATGCACCAGAGGCTGTGCTGCCACCCAGAGAGCCCTGGACAGGCTGGAGAGCTGGGCCCAGGGGAACCTCATGGGATTCAACAAGAGCCAGTGCCAGGTCCTGCCCCTGGGGAGGAACAACCCCCCGCACCAGCACAGGCTGGGGGGGACCTGCTGGAGAGCGGCTCTGCTGAGAGGGTCCTGGGGGTGCTGGGGGGCAGCGAGGTGACCCTGAGCCAGCACCGGGCCCTTGGGGCCAAGGGGGCCAGCGGTGTCCTGGGGGGCATGAAAAGGCGTGTGGGCAGCAGGGTGAGGGAGGTTCTCCTCCCCCTCTGCTCTGCCCCAGTGAGGCCACACCTGCAGGGCTGTGTCCAGTTCTGGGCCCCCCAGTTCAAGAAGGGCAGGGAGCTGCTGGAGCAAGGCCAGCGCAGAGCTGCCAAGGGGATCAGGGGCTGGAGCATCTCCCTTGTGAGGAAAGGCTGAGAGACCTGGGCTTGTTCAGCCTGGAGAAGAGAAGGCTGAGGGGGGATCTCATCAGTGCCTATAAATACCCGAAGGGTGGGTGTCAGGGGGATGGGGCCGGGCTCTTTTCAGCGGTGCCCAACGCCAGGCCAAGGGCACAAGCTGGAACAGGGGAAGTTCCCCCTGAACATGAGGCCAAACCCCTTTGCTGTGCGGGTGCCAGAGCAGGGGCACAGGCTGCCCAGAGAGGCTGTGGGGTCCCTTCCCTGGAGACATTCACCCCCCGCCTGGACGCGGCCCTGTGCCCCTGCTCTGGGGGTGCCTGCTCCAGCAGGGGGTGGGACAGGGTGAGCTCCAGGGGTCCCTGCCAGCCCCCACCAGTCTGGGATTCTGTGAAACTGAGGCAATCTGTACTGTTGTGATAGGCAGCCAACTAAGTATAGCAACAGCCTAATTGTTTTCCAGTGCTTTATGAGCAACTGAGAGGATTTTTAGAGGGATCTGTGGGAAGTTGCTCAATTAACATGGTCTACGTCTAGCAGAAATTCCTTCTGAGAAACAGTGAAACTTGGTGTTTGTTTGAAAAGTCTTTGAGTGAATGATGGAAGGTGGTGTCACGAGTGGTTCAGAGATAAAATCAATAGGAATTGGAGACAGCAGGGAAGGGAAGTGGGGCATGCAGGTCTTCAAAAGCAAAGATGTGTGACTTCCATGGGATAAAACTGATGGGGAAGCCAGTGACAGGATGAAAGGAGATTATGTGAATACGGGGTAGAAAATTATCTGCAGCACTGCTTTCAACAGGGCAAGATTTCACTTCTCATGGCCAGGGGGCAAACAAACATAATAAAAAAGAAAACGTTGCGGTAACTGGTAGCCTGAGTTGTGATGGATTTAGCTGAGCAGATGAACAAGAAAGGCCTTGTTTGAGATATTTTGCATAAAGAGTCAGCAAGAGCGAAACATAAGCCTAGCTGAGAAGACCTATAGAGAAGGTCAGCTCAGAGATGAATTGTAAGCGACAAGTCTGAAACAGCAGCGAGACAGTGGTGTTTTCCATCATGACACCAAAAGGTGGTGGTGAGGAGGGTATTCTTTTTTTAAGATTACCTCATCCAAAAAGAGCCACTTCCAGCAGCATCTCTGCCGAGTGAATTTGCAGGACTTGTTTACAGTATAGAAAATAGTTGCAAAACAGATTACGGGAAAAAAAGACAAAAGGGCATATGGTAATGAAGGTCCTTACTGCCGTACAATTATTTTTAGTTTCTAAATTAATTTACTCTTTATATTAAATTATTTTTAAAAATTGTGTTCGCACATTAAGTAGGTGATGACTTGAAAGTGCATTATGAAACATGTGAAGCACAAACCAAATGGTTATGTTCTTCTAAAAATCATTTGGAAGTAATACCACAGATCTGATTTCTGAATATCTACAACTGATGTTATCAAGCAGTCCATAATCAAGCTGTGCCCACACAGAGCCCTCAAAATTACCGTGTGGGAAGTGCTGCCAGCAAAAGATCAAGTACTGTAAGTTGATTCTTGCTTTTATTTACACTTGACTACACAGTGTGACTTTTCCAAAAGGTGTTAAAGAAAGAATTTGCCTAACGAATCTGTGATAAAATGGTGGAAGAGAACCACAGTCGTTTCCTCTCGACAATCGAGAACGCTGAATGTGTGTAGTAATAATAAATGACTTATGCAGAAACTGGAATACAACTTACTCTGCCTGCTGATATATGTACCTTCTGTGCCACTAGTCTCCAGCTCTAGTCTTAATATTGCCCATGTTATTTTTAGACTCTTTTGCCTAACATCCCGGCACTGACAAAACCACAGGCAAATGTTTGTCGTCCTCTCATTTATTTCATCTCTCACCCAGCCTTCTTAAAAGCAAATAAAAATCTATTTCAAATATTCTGACCTTTGAAATTTAGGGACGGAGATGAGAAGAGGAGGAAAGACACGTTCCAGCATATTCACACACACACAGCTTGAAGACAGACATTTAGTTATGTCTAGAGACTACTAAGTCAAGTCCAATATGTTTACAAAAACCTGGTTTAACAACGAAGGCTGGCAGATAGTACTATCGACCTTTTAAATGCCTCTTTTTTTTTTTTTTTTAACCTAGTAAATGTTTCCCACCTGGTAAAAGCACCTGGTATGTTGGTAGGATATCGGTTCAGCTTTTAGCATAAGCGAAGTGGAAACCATTCCTTGTATTGCAACAACTTATTTATTGCATACAGGGAGGAAAAAGCATCACTAAGATTAACAGAGAGAATTTACGATCTCAAATCTGGCAAAGCACATAAATACGAGCAGAACTTCAAGAAGTGAGTAATTCCACATTTGCATGTGCAAAGTTATGCACATTCTTAAACCCCTTCTTGGGCTGGGACTTAAAACAGGAAGATATTAGGATGAGGATCAAACAAGATTTGCTGGTTGTGAATCCTAATTAGACTGATGAACTAGTTGCCAAGGTAAGTCTTCAGACTCTTAGGACATTACATTAAGAATAGATCGCTTCAGTCTAGAGAAAGACAACTGCAAGTGAACGTGAGATGGATCTGTGAAATCATCAATGGCATATGGAAGCGAGGCAGCCACTGAGGTCTTCTAGCAGTAGATTTACAATGAAAAAATAATTGAAGCCTTTCCCAAACAACACATAATGAAAAGCTGGGACTCACTGCTACAGGATACTGGAGTTCTCATAAGCACATTTGGGTTCAAAAGACAATTATATGTAAGTTAAAGTAACGTAACAGCTGTCCATCAAGAGATTATGAGCAAAAATACAATGTTTGGCTCAGGAAAGCCCCACTCCACTACTTGTTTGAAGGTAAAATGGTATCACTGCATACTTCTCTTTTTACAGCATTCCCTAAATACTCACTCCTACCTGTTGTCCAGCAAGCTTGGGGGACCTCTGATCTGACCTGCTGTGACTGCTTCTGCTCCAAATAGCTTGATAAGCAAGTCATCAAATGCATATAAGACTCCCATCAACCCCAACAGACAAAATTAGATGGAATACTTTTATTTTAATTGATATCAATTGACTTTTATGATCCCAAACAACTACTCGTTTATAAAATTCTCCTCCCTGAAAAAAAGGACAAAACCCCTCTTAAAATACAAAGCACACCAACAGATTATTATACAAATGTACCTTACACACAGCTGGGCCTTGCAGCTGCAAAGGGAACCACACATTGGAATTACCCAAATTTAGGACGCACATTTTCTTTTTTTAGCTTAAGGAA